>NW_006408776.1:856921-862441 GCF_000296735.1 Chrysochloris asiatica
TTTTTTAAAAAGAGCTAAAGTGGATAAAGAGAAATACTTTTAACTGATGGTATATGGAGGGGATTATAATCAATGTAATGAAACAAGTTATATGAACTGTTGAATGTGAAACTGATGATGTGCCCTGTAAACTTTCACTCAATCCACAATAAAAACCTTAAATTAAAAAAAAAAAATAGTAGGAACTTGCATTATGGGATTTCTCTGAGAAATGAATATAATAATGTGTAGCGTCATAATTGGCTCATAGCAAGCACTAGATAATGATTCTCTATGACTGCTGCTGCTATTATAAAATCTTCTTTCTCATTCTCTAGAGCAGAGGTGAATTGCTATGCTTGTAAAGGGACAGTCCCCCCTACTTCTTATCTCATAACTCCAGACAAAAGACCGCTTCTTTTTATCTGAAGGTCTCTACGAAATTGACTCCACCAATTCCTCAGTTATCTGATCTGTAACAATTCTTGCAGTCAGAAGGTTTTCCTTATAAGTAAACGAACCTCTCTTCTTGAAATTAAAGCCATTTCCTCTCATTTATGTTTCTTCAAGATAGAGAAGTGCTTTTCTCCTTAAAATAACTTTCCTGTATTTGAATGCTCTATTAAATCCCATTACTAGGTTCCTCCTGAAAAGAACTGGGATAAGTTAGCTTTTATCGGAGACTTGAGTCTTTATCTACTTGAATTCTTCTTCTTGTTTTCTGCATGTCTCCCTTAAAAACCAGACCAAGGACTAAAATGAGTAAGTTGTGACAGCTACTGCTGATAGTTGAGGTGGGAGAGGTTACTTCCTAACCAGGGCCCATTCCATTCCCATTCAGTCTCTGAGATGCAAGTAGAGTTCACTCCTGCTCCAACTGAGAAGAGCAGTCATGGACCTTCGTCAATGTTCTTATCACCATTTACGGAGCCTATGATGTTTTTGAATCTGTTCAGTGTGCTAGCCACACATTCAAATTTGGACTCATTCTTAAATCTAAAGAGCAAAAAGATGAGCTCTTTAAACCAGAACCTCTGACTCTATAACCCAGTGCTCAGCCAAATTCTCACTCACTGCCAGCCCCGTAGGCCTCTCCAGGACTAGGGTGGTATTGGTGGTGTGCCGTGGGGAGTCAGTTCTGACTCATAGTGACCCTGTACAGGGTTTCTGAGGCTGTAAATCTTTACAGGAGCAGAAAGCCTCATCTCTCTCCCTCAGAATGGCTGGTAATTTCGAACTGCTGACCTTGAGGTTCGCAACCCGACTTGTAACCATTATGCTACCAGAGCTCCTTAGGACTAGGCTAGGCCCCAGGTAACATCCTTCGATTGGCGTTCTCTCTCTACTTTTCTCACATGGACGTGGCTGTGAAGTATTTCTGAATGTGACTTCTCTCAAGTAGAAATGCAGATCTTAGAATTTTCACGTAAACGCTGTTTTCTCATAGAGCTGGGATCTCTCAGAAAACATTTGCAAAGTCTCATGAAGGGAAACTTGGTGTGTGTCGGACCTGGATACCATTCGGATGATCTCTTTGGAGATATACCGAGAGGAAAAGTGGGACATTGTGAAATCAAACCCAAAATTACAGTGTCTTCTAACTCCAAACTGGCTGGGGATTATTGGCTCAAGCCACACTTTCCAGTGGATCACTGTCTGTGAGTAGTGTTGTTCAAAGAGAACGATATAGTCACTTGCTAACTCTCCATAAATCAGCTTTATTTCCATTTACTCCTATGTGTGGACCCTGCACCCCAGTCAGCTGGCTCTCATTTCCGTGGTTTTACTAATGCTGTTTTCTTGCCAAGGATGCCCTGCCCCTTCTCCACTCCAGGGGTGTCTTAAACTTGAATTCACCCTGAGTCTCTCTTTTTCACTGTTACTCTTTTCTTTGTTCATATGTATAAGTTTTGTCTTCCCAACGACTTAGTGGAGTCCTGATACGGCGCTGTGGGCTAATGCATCAGACTGCGAAGTCATTTGAACTGCAGAGTTGGTGGTTCAAGCTCACCAGCTGCTCCTTGGAAACCCTATATAGGGTAGTTATGGGTCGGAATCAACTGATGGCACTTAACAATAACAACAATTATGTAGTACCAGACACCATGTAAGGTTAAAGAAAGAACTCTAGATCAGTAAGTTTCAGACCCTGGAATCATCTGGGAAGTAATTTTTAGAAGGCCTGTTGTTACTGTTATTGTTAGCTACCATGGAGCTGGCCCCTGACTCATGGTGACCCTGTGTACAACGGAACAAAACGCTGTCTGACTCTGTATCGTCCCCATGGCTGGTAGTGGAGCCGACTGCTGAGATCCATAGGATTCACTTCAGCTGATTTTCAGAAGTGGAGTTCTGAGCCTTGCTTTCTGGTCTGCCTTGGTCTAGAAGCTCCGCTGAAGTCTTTTCAGCCTCATAGCAACACACAAGCCTCCTCTGACAGAGGGTGGTGGCCATGCTTGAGAGGCATTGGCTGGGAATCAAACCCAGGTCTCCAGCAAGGGAGGTGCGGATTCTACACCAGGACCATTACTATCCCCTTTTGACTGATTGACTGAATTAAAATTTCTGGAAGTGAGACCCAAGAATCTGCTTCTTTAAAAAGGTTGCAGTAGCTAAGTGTGATATTAGGTCAAGTTTGAGGACTACCAAGATGAGAGGAGTTTGTGTCATTTAAGTTCTTAGTACTTAGATGGTCGAGCTGCTGAGATTTAGGATTAGCCCCATGAAACCGGAAGACCATCTGTTCACAAGACACTGCACAGCAGGCACCACTGAGGCTCCCAGGGACACGAGCTGCCCTGGAGACACTGAGATAATCACTCTCTGCTCATCGGAACTACTTATGTATTTACTTCTTTTTCTATCCGGCATCGCATCCATCTCTAAACTAAATTCCACTGCTCTTAGCAGGAAGTTTCTCAGTGAGATAAATAGGCTTTGCTGGACAACTATTTTACTATCCCTCCTACCTTTACAGGTGGCTTTGCCTTGGCCAATATATTGGATACATTATGTTCCATTAGGTTCTTAGTGATGGTTTTGTTTATGACATCTTGTTCTTTGCCAGAAAGTACTAGCCCTGGCCACGATCACTGTCACATTCATCGTACTTTTCCAGGTAGTGCCCATGTAAGTGCTGTGTCGGGCTGGCTGTTCTTCAGTTTATCCAGCACAGTCTAGGTTTTCAGACTAAGATGGGCTAGAGAGAAAGGCCTGGTGATCTGCTTCTGAAAATCAGCCAGTGAAACCCTGTGGATGGAATGGGGATAAGATTGTTATGATTCAGTAGTGAGTGATTATTATCATGACTAATTGCGATGGTCACAACTGTAAAGGTAGAAGTTTTGTAACATAAAGGGGGGGGGAGTAATTAATCTCACAGTCCAGGAAGAGAGGACTCTAGGACCATCAAGGGAGAAGATCATGAGCGGAATGTGGGACCCTATCCTGAAAGGCAGAGACACCAGAGATGGAGGCAGAGATGAGGACATGGAGAGAGGGAGTAGCTGAGGACTCTAGAGTCATGGAAAGAGAAAGGCTGTGTGCTGGTGGCCAGGAGGCAGACTTGCAGAATGTGCCCTTTGGTTGTCTAAATGATTATATATTCCTGAGTGTTTTTATGTACATCAACCCCCCACCCCCACCAAAACAAAACAAAACAACACAGAGGGACTAGAAGCAAATACATGGAGGAGATTGTAATCATTGCAAGGAAATCAAATACGATAGGATGAGTGCAAAATCGTTGTTCTCCCATGTAAACTATCACTCAATTCGCAAGAAAAGTTAAAATAACAAAACCAAAAAACCCTATGGATCACATCACAGTCACTCATGCAGATGATTAACTTGACAGGAGAACTGACAAGTGTAAGTTGTGGGTTCCAAGCCTCAGACCCACACCGTCAGTTTTGTTGTAACATTTGCCTGTGATATTGACCTTGACTGTCCCATCAGCCTCTAATGTTTACACCTTGGCTGTGTATTTAATATGTTCACACAAGTCAGTTTTCTGATCCCGAGGTATCAGTTTTACCATGCAATATCCATTTGTTTTATTTTAAACACCTGAATGATGTTACATCATTATCAATAAAACTATTGACTGAGAAGCTAATATGTATAGGTCAATGTACTAGATAGGCACTTGACCTTCAAAAGTGAATAAAGTAAGCACCTTGTTCAGAGGACTGTACTCTGATAGGAAAGACAGAACACGTGTCATAAAAAAAGCAATATACACAGCCAGATAGCAGATATCAAGCACTAAAAGAATGGCCAGTCCTTAACTGCCCTAAGACTCTGAAGGAAGATTTGACCACTGAGGACTATGACATTTTGTTAAAAGACAAAAATCTATAGCACAAGGCCTAGCATATAACAAATGCTCAACAAGTACTTGGCAAATGAATATGGTAAACTATGCCTATGTCCCACTACTTGTCTGTTACGTTGTCATACTATGGTGGCTTGTGTGTTACTGTGATATTGACAGCTATGTCACCGATATTTTAAACACCAGCAGGGTAAACCCATGGTGGACAGGTTTCAGCTGAGTTTCCAGACTAAGCCACACTAGGAAGAAGGAGAGGCGATTGTTTCTGAATGTTTAGCCACTGAAGAACCTTATAAATAGCAGTGGGACACTGTCAAATAGAAACAGAATATTGAATATTGAAACATGATGAAGAGCACCAGAATATTGCCAGATACAGTGCTAGAAGATGAGTCCCTCATGTTGGAAGGCATTCAATATACAACTAGGGAAGAGCTGACTCTTCAAGTAGAGTTGACTTTGATGATCTGAATGGAGTAAAGCTTTTGGGACCTTCATTTGCTAATGGGGCACAACACAAAATGAGGAGAAACAGCAGTAACATTCATTAATAACCAGAATGTGGAATGTGTGAAGTAGGAATCTAGGAAAATTGAACGTTGTAAAAAATGAAATGGAACACATAAATATTGAAATCCAGGTATTAGTGGGCTGAAATGGACTGGTATTTGCCATTTTGAATCTGACAATCTTATGGCTTACCATGCTGGGAATGACAAATTGAAGAGGAATGATGTCACATTCATTATTGAAAGCAACATTTTGATATCTAGCTTAGAGAATAATGTTATCTATGATAGGATATATCCATACAAGCAAGACCAGTTTAATGCCATTATTATTCAAATTTACTCATTAACCACTATAAGCAGTAGTGATGAAATTGAAGAATTTTACCAACTTCTTCTGTTTGAAATTGATCAGACATACAATCAAAATGTATCGATAATTGCTGGTGATTGGAATACAAAGGTTGGAACCAAAAAGGACGGACCAGTAGCTGGAAAATATGGTCTTAGTGATATAAACAGTGCCGGAGATTACATGATAGAATTTTGTAAGACAAATGACTTATTTACTGCATATCTCCGTTTTCAATAACATAAAACACATGGGCCTCACCAGATGGCACACAGAAATCAAACTCATGCATCTGAGGGATGACACTGTACAAGCTCCGTATCAGTCAAAACAAGGCCAGAGGC
>NW_006408776.1:862710-864647 GCF_000296735.1 Chrysochloris asiatica
GAGTTAGAAAACCAAAAGGGAAGAACGTGCTCATTGTTTCTCAAGCTAAAAGAACTGACGAAACTATCAAGCCTCACCTTGCAATATTCAGATTGTTTGCGCAAAATTTTGAAGGATGCAGGAAGCATCAAAAGAAGATGGAGGAAACACACAGAGTCACTGTACCAAAAAGAAATGGTCAGTGTTCAACCATTTCAAGAGACAGCATATGATTAAGAGCCAATGATAATGAAGGAAGAAGTCCAAGGTATACTGAAGGCATTGGCAAAGAACAAGGCCCCAGTGTCTGATAGAATACAAATTAAAATTTTTCAACAAACAGATGTAGCGCTGCAAACAGCACTTATCTATGTCATGAAATGTGGAAGTCAGTGACCTGGTCAGTTGTTTAGAAGAGATCCATAGTTTTGTCCATTTCAAAGAGAGGTAGCACAATAGAATGCAGAAATCATTGAATAATATTAATATCACATGCAAGTAAAATTTTGCTAATGATAATCCAAAAACAACTGCAACTGTACTTTGATAAGGATCTGCTAGGGGTTCAAGTCTAATTCAGAGGAGGACATGGAATGAGAGATATCATTGCTGACATCAGATGGATTTTGGCTGAAAGCACAGAATACCAGAATGATGTTTATCTTTGCTTTATCAACTATGCAAAAACTTTCAACTGTGTGGATCATGTCAAGTTATGGACAAAATTGAAGAGAGTGAGTATTCCAGAACACTTGTTTGTGCTCATGGTGGTGGTAGTTATGTGCCGTGGAGTCGGTTTCAACTCACAGCGACCCTGCACAGGGTTTCTGGGGTTATATATCTTTACAGGAGCAGAAAGCCTCATCTTTCTCTTGCAGAACAGCTGGAAGTTTTGAACTACTGACCTTGAGGTTAGCATCCGACTCACGACCAGTACGTTATCAGAGCTCATGAGGAACCTGTTTAGTGATCAAGAGGTATTCATTGGCACAGAACAAAGGGACAATGAATGGTTTAAAATTATGAAAGGTATGCACTAGGGTTGTACTCTTTCACCATATTTATTCCATCTGTTTGTTGAGCATATAATCCAAAAAACTGGATTATATGAAGAATGTAGCATCAGGATTGGAGAAGGCTCATTAACAGCCTGCAATATGCAGATGATACAACCTTGCTTGCTGAAAGCAAAGAGAACTTGAAATACTTACTGATGAAAATCAAAGACCATAGCTTTCAGTATGGGTTGCTCTTCAATGTAAAGAAAACAAAAATCCTCACCACTAGACCAAGAAATAGCCTCGTGGTAAATGGAGAAAAAATTTAAGTTGTCAAAAACTTCATTTTGTGTGGATCCACTATCAACACTCATGGAAATAGCAGTCAAAAATTGAACAACGTATTGCATTAGACAAATCTGCTGCACAAGAACTCTTTAAAGTGTTCCTGAGCAAAGATGTCAGTTTGAGGACTAAGGTGCACCTGACCCAAACCTTGGTACTTTCAGTAGCTTCATATGCATTTGAAAGTTGGACAGTGAATAAAGAAGGCAGTAGAAGAGTTGATGCATTTAAACTATGGTGTTGAAGAAAATTACAGCTACCATGGACTTCTAGGAGAACAAATAAATCTGTGTTGGAGGAAGTACAGCCAGAATGCTCCTTAGAAGCCAGGATGGTGAGACTGTCTCTCATACTTCGGACATATTATCAGAAGGGACCAGTCCCTGATGAAGGACATCATGCTAGGTAAAGTGGAGGGTTACTGAAGAAGAGGACGATCCCCATGGCTATGGGTTTGCACCGTAGCAGCAGCAATGGACTCAAGAGTAATGAATATGAGGGTAGTGCTGCACTCAGCACTGTTTCATTCTCTTGTGAAAAGTCACTGTGAGTCGGAACCCATTTGAGGACACACAACTCTAACAAAAGCAATGCCTGTGTCATGGAATATGGGCA
>NW_006408776.1:866451-867794 GCF_000296735.1 Chrysochloris asiatica
AACAACAACAACAACAACAAAATATTATTTATCTTGAGTATATAGATCAAACACTGCAAGTTCATTAATTTCCAGATTAAGAAGAAGACAAGTCAAGTGGCTATTTCATTAGTTGAGCTATGTAATAATAATTGCTTAATATAATTTGCAGGTAACTAGTTTAGGTCCCATCTTCTTCCTAAACAAGTGTGATGTCAAACCATTGGTAAGACCAAATATGGGCAACAAGGTAGAAAGACGGTAAGGAAAAAAAACAAAACAAAAAATGGAGAGAAATTGCACTGAGTCTTTTTATAGCTTGAGTGAAAAAGAAAACACACAATTTACTTAGAACTAGAAAATTAATATGTTAAAGAGACTTAGAACCCCATCTCTTAGTTAAATGCAGCTATTCCTATTTTCCCTCTTAGTGAGACTCTTACTATTAGCTGGCCAGCCCAAATTATAGGTGTCAGGCATTGTGCTGAGATCTGCACTTACATTTATAAAACAAAATTTATTCCAACGATAGCCCTGTTATTCCCACCCTCCTGCAGTTTGATTGGGAGTTGTTGCTGTAAGTAAATGCCATAGAGTTGGCCCCAACTCATAGAAACCCTGTACAGGTTTTCCGAGGAACACCTGGTAGGTTTGAATCACCAACCTTGTAGTTCACAGTCCAGTGCTTATCCTGTTGCACCATACCAGGAGTTCGTGGACTGTGAGTAGCTGATGCTCTCTGTGAACTGGTCTTCAGCAGGCCTGGGAATCAATAGGCAGGATAAGAGCCAACTACAGCTGACAGGAAGCTTGCCCAGTGATAGATAAGAAAATCCCACTTCAGAGACAAGGTTTATCTAGACAGGAGAGCAGGCATACAAGGCTACGTTCTGCCAAAACAGAGACTGGGGTCTGCAGTCTGAACAAGGAAAGCTCCATCTCTGGTCAGTGAGGGCTTTGGTTTTCATCAACAACCATATTTGTTGTTAGAAGCAACAACAAATCCATCTACTCTGCTGCCGATATGGTAGGAATGAATGTGAAAATGTCTGAAAATAACTGAAAATGGAAGATTTACACCCTCTGAAACCCTGTACAGGGTTGCTATGGGTTGGAACCGACTCGACGGCACTTAACAACAACAACATCTTCTGGTGTGGCACGGTAGCATAAACACTGGACTTCAAACTACGTAGTCAGTGGTTCAAACCCACCAGTCACTCCTCAAAAACTCTATGAGTCAGAACCAACTCAAAAGCACTTACCAACAGCACGATCTCAAGGACCGTTTGATGTGTCCCCAAACCCTGGCAGCTGGCTGCATCTTAGTCTTGCTGGTCTACTTACCATCATGCCCTAGTTGT
>NW_006408776.1:869283-871096 GCF_000296735.1 Chrysochloris asiatica
CAGGTCTTGCCACCCTGCTGGCCAACCAGGTCTCCACCCAGGTTCACAGGAGTCTATTGAACATTGTGGGACTTAGCTTGCAGCTTCATTGTTGTTTTTCCCTTACTTCCCCTTATCTGTGAGGAACGTGGTCACCAATCAGAATGCATATTCCCATTGAGTCTTAGTCTTGGAAGGGGGTTTGCCCCGAGGTGACTCAACCACTTGCCTTGATGTCTCCTGGGCGAGCAACTTGCTTGTTCTTGTATTAATCAGTCGGACTGCCTATATTGTTTTGTATTTTTCCTGTTGGTCTTTCTTTTAAGAAGTATCTTCTGTTCTTCTAGCTGCTCCAAGCTGGTCTTCTTGTCCTTTCAAGAAGAAATTTCCCACCTCAGAAGATTCTGGATGTGGCTCAGGATTCCACCTGTGTTCTTATGTAATGCAGAGGCTCTGCAGGAAGCCTGCTTCACTGAGCATGTTGTAGCCTCAGGAAAATACTTTCTTGTCTATTACAGTTTCTAGGTAGCCCCAGGAGTTCCTCAACTTGGAGATGTATCTTCACATAAATGTGCTTCTGTCTGTCTCTCTGTGTCTCTTCTCCTCTTTTATAAGAAAAACACTCAGATAGGATTAGGACCCACCCTACTCAAATATGAACTCACTGTCAACTGATAACATCTTCAAAAATCCCTATTTCTAAAGAAGTCTACATTCACAGGTATAGGGGTCAGGACTTCAGGATGTCTTTTGGAGGACAAAATTCAATATAAAACATACCCCATCACCTTAACAAATCAAGGTATCATTTTCCCCTACCTCTTTCATTTTGTCTATGTGTATTTGTTTGTCTGTTTTTGAATCACTGGAATTTATTCATGATCAAATAACGTATTGTTGTTGTTGCTAAGTGCCGTTGAGTTGATTCCAACCCATAGCGACCCTGTATAGGGTTTCCAAGAAGCAGCTGGGGAGATTGAAACACCGACCTTGCAGTTCAAACAACTTTGCAGTCTGATGCATTAGCCCACAGTGCCACACCAGGACTCCAAATAACGTATCACATTAGGCAAATTTGTTGGACAAGACTTCTTCAAAGTATTCAAGAGCAAAGGTGTCAATTTGAGGACTGAAGTATGTCTGACTAAAGTCATGATATTTTCAGTAGTTTCACATGTATATGAAAAGTGGACATGAATAAGTAAGACCATAGAAGAATTGAGACATTTGAGTTATGGTGTTGGAGGCGAATGTCAAAAGTACCATGGACTGCTAGAAGAACAAACAAATCTGTGTTGGAAGAAGTACAGCCAGAGTACTCCTTGGAAGCCAGGATGGCCAGTCTTTGTCTCTCATACTTTGGAAATATTGTCAGGAGGGGACCAGTCCTTCGAGAAGGATATCATGCAGCGAAAAGAGGAAGACCTCTAATGTGATGGATTGGCACAGTGGCGGCAGCGATGGGCTCCAGTTTAGCAACATTTGTGAGGATGGTGCAGGATGGGAAAGTGTTTCCTTCTATTTTGCCTACAGTAGTTATGAGTTGGAATTGACTTGACTGCACCTAACAACAACAACAGCAGCATCTTGTGAGCAGTTCCTTTGTTGAATTTAGACTACCTACACTAAGTCCCAGGAGCTCTGGTAGAGTTGTTGTTATTGTCAGGTGCCATCAAGTCAGAACCGACTCAGTGACCTCATGCACAGCAGAACGAAACAAAGTCCGATCCTGGTCCAACCTCACTACCGCTGCCACACTTGAGTCCATCAATGCTGCCACCTGGCCAATCCATCTCGTTGGGGGTCTTCCTCTTTTTCTCTGACCCTCCATCTT
>NW_006408776.1:871897-890873 GCF_000296735.1 Chrysochloris asiatica
GAACCAACTCCAAGGCACATAACAACAACAACACTAAGTAGAAGCCAGTACTCTGTCCTCAGCTTGCTGGCCAGTGGGGCCAGGCATGTGTAGTCAGAGGTGCTGCCAGAGCTTTATTCAACTCAGAGTAAAAACCAGAAGCTAGGGAAGTGTTAGAATTCCCTTTATGGAAAGGTTGTGTCACCGATCACAAAAATGGAGTCTTCCAGTCAGTTGACCAGATCCTCTAGATTTCTTGGCATAGTTAAGTAAGTGCCTCAGTGTTGCAATCATTTTTTGAAAGATTTCAATTTTTATTCCATCAATTCCTGGAGACTTGTTTTTTGCCAATGCCTTCAGTGCACTCTGGGCTTCTTCCTTCAGTACCACTGGTTCTCGATCATGTGCTACCTCTTAAAATGGTTGAACATTGACCGTTTCTTTTTTGCTACAGTGACTCTGTGTCTTCCTTCCTTCTGCTTTGGATGCTTTCTGCATCAGTCAACATTTTGTCTAAAGAATCCTTCAGTATTGTTAAGTTGAGGCTTGATTTTTCTCCCTCAGTTCTTTCAGCTTGAGAAATGCTGAGCGTGTTCTTTCCTCTTGGTTTTCTAACTCCAGATCATTGCACATTTCATTATAATATTCGACTTATTTTTTTCTCAAGCTGCCTTTTGAAATTTTCTATTTAGCTTTTTTACCCCCTCATTTCTTCTATTGCTTTTGCATTTGTACGCTGGAGAGCAAGTTTCAGAGTGTCTCTGACATCCATTTTGATCTTTTCTTTCTTTTTTGAATTCTTAATGACCTTTTGCTTTCTTCCTGTGTGATATTCTTGATGTCATCCCACAACACTTCAGGTCTTCGGCAACTAGTGTCTAATTCATCAAATCTGTTCTGGAACTGATGTGTAAATTCAGGTGGGATATATCTAAGGTCATATTTTGGCTCTCATGGACTTGTTCTAATTTTCTTCATCTTCAGCCTGAACTTGCATGTGAACAATGGATGGTCTGTTCCACAGTCTGCCTCTGGCCTTGTTTTGGCTGATGAGATGGAGCTTTTCCACTGTGTCTTTACACAGATGGAGTCAATTTAATTTCTGTGTATTCCATCTGGTAAAGTCCACGTGTATAATCATTTTGTATGTTGTTTTAAAAAGGTATTTGAAATGAAGAAGTCATTGGTTTTGCAAAATTCTATCATATGATACCCAGCATCCTTTCTATCACTAAGACCTTATTTTCCAACTACTGATTCTTCCTGTTTGTTTCCAACCTTTGCATATCAATCACCAATGATTATCAATATATCTTAATTGCATGTTTGATCAATTTCAGACTGAGGAATTTGGTAGAATTCTTCAAGGTCATCATCGCTGACTTTAGTGGTTCGTGTAAAAATTTGAATAATAAGGCTATTAGCTGATTTTCCTTGTAGGTGTACAGATATTATTCTGTCACATGTCAAGAAAGATCTAAAAATCTTCTTTTTGATCATGAATATAATGCCATTCGTCTCCAATTTGTCATTCCTGTCACAGTAAACCTTGTGACTGTCATGTTCAAAATGGCTAATACCATTTTATTTCAACTATAATACCTAGAATATTGATGTTTATGTATTCTATTTAATTGTTGACAACTTCCAATTTCCCTAAATTCACACTTCATAGAGCTCATTGTCTATTAATGGACATTTGCAGCTGTTTCTCCTCATTTTGAGTTGTGCTCCATCAGCAAATGAAGGTCCCAAAAGTTTTACTCCATTTGCATCATTAAGGTCAACTCTAGTTAGAGGAGCCATCTCTTCCCCAGTCATATTTTGAGTGCCTTCCAACAAGAGAGCTCATCTTCCAGCACCATATTGGACAGTATTCTGGTGCTATTCATCATGCTTCAATATTCAATATTCTGATGCTATCTAATAATGTTTCACTGCTACTTATAAGGTTTTCTGTGGCTAAATATTCAGACCCAGTCTGCCTCTCCTTTTGAGTCTGTCTTAGTTTGGAAGCTCATCTGAAATGTGTCCACCATGGATGACCCTGCCAAGTTTCAGAATACTGGGGCACAGCTACCAGCATCACAACAACGTACGGACCCCCACAGTATGACATACAGACAAGTAGTGGCACAAGATGCTGGGTAGCCTCAAATGTGTTAAAATCACAGTACACCCACTCCTGACTTATCTACATAAATAACTAGGCTCCAAAGACCAAATCATTATGCAAAAATCAACATTTTGTGAAAATGGAGCACAGTCACATTAGATCACAAAATTGAGGATGACTACGTCTTTACATGGAGTTCTGGTGTGATGCTGTGGGTTAATGCGCCAGACTGCAAAGCCATTTGAACTGCAAGGTTAGTGGTTCAAGCTCACCAGCTGCTCCTTGGAAACCCTATACAGGGTCACACTATAGGTCAGAATTGACTCAACAGCACATAACAACAACAACAACATCATTGCATAATTGCCAAACTCCTGGAAGTTAGGACCCAGCCAAGTTGATACAAAACCTTAACCCTCATAGCCAGCATTCCTCCCTTCTTGGCATTCATTACTGTCAAATGTATATAATGAATGTGCAAGATAGTTGTAGAGCAGAGTTTTTATTACCATAAATGTGAAATGTCAGGTAACAAGATAGTCAGTAAGTAAAAAGTAGGTATAGATCCACATTACCAACTTTTGTTCACAATACAAGTTGTGGTACAACAACAACAAAAGCATGGAGCCATCAAGGATACAAACCATCAAGAAGGCCACCACAAGTGGCGGTATCAGTACTGGAAGGGTACAGTGGCAGTGTCATCTGGCATGTGTACCCATTTGATTTGGATCACCTGATACGTACAAATCAGTATTCTTTGGTCACCTGATAGAATTGTCTCTTAATGGGGTCACACAGGAGGACTCACAGCTTCCAAAAGTTTGTAAGAAAATTCCATAATCTTTTCATCCAATTTTTCCATGAACATTTTGAAGCCTTCTCAGAGGCTATTCTCAACACTCAGAATTAGAAGGGACCTCAGAGGACACCAGTCTCCCTCCCACTCAATGCCAAGCCCTGTGACAGCCTCCAGGCCACTCTCTTGTTGGAAAGATTGCTTCTTTCTCACTACTATTGGGGTATATGGAATATACGGAGTCATGGGGCTATAGGATAAGTACTCAACCATAAGGTCACTTTGAACTGCAAGGTCAGTGGTTGAAACTCCCCAGTGACTCCTCAGAAACCCTGTATAGTGTCGCTGTAAGTCAGAACCACCTCGACGTCACGTAACAACAACTGTTGGTTGAGACTCTTCTTTCCCAAGTTAAAAAAGAGGCAACCAGCTCTTCAAATAAGGTGGAGCGAAGCCATCTAGAGCCCTGGCTTAGAAGAATAAGGAAAGGGGGAAGACCCTGGGGAAGGCTACTTTAGGAACACTTAGTCTACAGAGAGGAGTCCTGGTGTGGCACTGTAGGATAATGCACTGAACCACGTGGGTGGTTTGAATTGCAAGGTCAGTGGTTCAAACACACCAGTCACTTCTCAGAAACCTTATACAAGGTTGCTGTGAGTCAGAACTGACTCAACTGCATTTAACAACTATGACATTCTATGGAGAATAGAAGCCCTGTTGTGGTGCTGTAGGATAAGCTAACTGCAAGGTTCACCATTCAAACCTACCAGCAGCTCCTTGGAAACCCTATACAGGGTGGCTATGCATCGGAACCGACTAAATGGCACTTAACAACAACAGTAACAACAGTCTACAGAGAAGAGGAAACAACCATTTCATCCGTTTCTTAGGAGATTTTGTTCAGACAGAGTAAGACTGGTAGAGTTATTTTTGTAATTGTCATTAATATTGTATCCCCTTATGTTTCTTTTACCATTTTAGACTCAGAAATAAGAATATGACTAAAATATGGTTCTTGATCTTGGGAAACTCCCTGCCTAGTAAGAAAGGCAAACATGTTGTTGTTGTTGTTAGGGGCCACTGAGTCGGTTCCAACTCATAGATACCCTATGCACAACAGAATGAAATACTTCTGGGTCCTCCACCAATCTTACAAGTGTTGTTACTCTTGAGACCATTGGTGATGCCACTGTGTCATTCCAACTTGTTAGAAGTCTTCCTCTTTTTTTTGCTAACCTTCCACTTGGCCAAACATGATGTCCTTCTCCAGGGTCTGGCCCTTCCTGATAACATGTCTAGAGTACAAAAGACAAAGTCTCGCCATTCTCTCTTCTAAGGCGCATTCTGACTGTACTTCTTCCAAGACAGATTTGTTTGTTCTTCTGGCAGACATACAAAGAGATAATTGGGGTGTATCTAAGGAAAGAGTTAACAAGTTATATCTAAGGAAAGCGTTAACAAGAATGAACAGGTTATAATGAGAGTCTGCAGGAGGAATCAACTAATTTTGTCAAAGACAAGGTGCATTTGGGGGTGATAAGGGAGTCTACAGGGAGCCTCCAAGGCTTGTATTTGCGACATCAGTTGCTATGGGAAGGTCTTGAAGGTGAAGTCAGGTAAGCGAGACAGTATGGCTAGGCAGGGATAGAGGGTACGTAGGTAAATTTCTCTGATGACAGAATAATAAAATTGGAGACTTAGGGCTGAATATGGGGTGGACAGATGAGTACATGTTTCTCCCATAGTGACTCTTTAGGGATTATCGAAAAAGTCTCTTTGCTCCTTCATTCCTGAGAAACAACAACAATGAACAAACGCACAGGGACTAGTGAATTTTTCCTGTAAAAACAAAACCAAAACAGTGAACATTTTAGACTCTAGGCCACACATATTGTCTCTGTTGTAGCTCCTCCCCTCTGCTGTTGTCATTTAAAAGCAGACATAGACAATACAGGGATGAACAACCTGGCCACGTTCCAGTCAAACTTCATTTACAATAACACGGAGCAGAATAGATTTGCTAGCTCCTGCTCTGCAGCATCAGATTTGAAAACAAAGTCATTCTCAGCGGTTTTGTTTACCTGGTCCTTTCCTAAGTGTACTTTTTGAGAGTGTGTATGTGTGTGTGTGTATAAGAGTGGGCAGGAAGAAGGCACTGGAGTGAAAGGAAGAAGTCTCTGGGGTGAGGGCATAGAGTGACTCAAGAAGAAAAATGAGGTACAGAAAGAGTAGGTCTCTTCCAGCCTCATGGAGAAGAGGCATCAACTTCAGAATGACAAGTCCCCATCGTTCGTTCTCCCAGTGAGGCTCCTGGCTGCCCAAACTGTGGCTCCAAGCTGACTGTCTGCAGTGTCGGCAGCTGCTGCTAGGCAGGCGCTTGTATTTCATTCCCAAGGTGCCTGTGCACATGATAATTTATACTTCGGTGCAAAAAGCACCTAAAGCTCCTTTGAGATGAAAGACTCTCTATAAAACTGAATTATGGCCTTGATTAATAGGAGCACTGCTGAATGTTTCCAAACGTGGAGTTAAATCCTTTTGGCATCCCTGAAGGGCTGGCTATAAAGGACCATTGGCCATCTTCACGGTTCTGCGTTTTGCTGTTGATTCCGTTTGTGATAAATTATTCTCCTCCTACAAGTCCAAAGGTTGTGTGTGTTTGCCAAAATACTAAGGAGACTCTCCAATTGGACCAGGTTGAGGCTGGGCCTTTTTGACTGTTTGGGAGGTGAGGAACATACGCACATACAAGTGAATTCTCCATAATAACATATTCCAGAATAATTATTCCCAACTATTCTGGATTGAGGAGTCCTGATTTGGTGCTGTGGTCTAATGTGCTGGACTGCAGAATCACTTTGAGCAGCAAGGCTGGCGGTTCAAGCTCACCAGCTGCTCCACGGAAACCTTATACAAGGTTTCTATGGCTTAGAACTGACTCTCTGACACTTAACAACAACAACATTATGAATTGAAATATGTCACCCGAGAATATTTGTTGTAAATCCTAACCTCCCAGCCTGAGATTATCATTCCATTTGGGAATGGATTGGTTTTGTTATGTAAATGAGGCCTAGGGTGTGGTTTGAGTCATTCTCTTTTGAGACATAAAAGAGAATAAGCAAGGGAGCAGAGGAATGACAGGGGAGACACCTGTCCACCCACGTGAAGATTGGCCATGGGCAGAAGCAACGAGAACCTTCCTCCAGAACTGACAGAGAAAGAAAGGTTTCTTCTAGGATTTTCAGTCTCTTTAATGGTGTGGCGCTATAGGGTAAGCACTGGACTACTAGCCACAAACTCTGTGATTCAAGCGCATCAACCCTTCCTTGGAAACCTTACATAGGGTTGCTGTGAGTTGGAACTGACTCGATCACAGTTAACAACAAGAGACCTTGGTAACTTTGAGAATATAAATATTGCAGGATTTCTGTTACAGCCACACTTAGAGAACTCAGATGCCTACTGAGCCAAGAACTTCATCCGATTCACCCAGTAATATTTTACTTTTACCCAGAAGATTTTACTTGGTCACCCTCATTGGCACTTGTTTGCTTGTAACTCCCCAAGACTCCCTTCTTTCTAGAGCCAAGCTGATTGCAGGTGTGAGACTTCCTTCTGACCAAGTCAAAAGACTCCAGAGGCGAGTCCGCCCCATTGAGTGCCAAGCTTCCCTTCAGACAGTATCTGAGCAGGCATTCCAATGTGTCTTTTTTTAGAAAAGACCATAAGTGTCTTATCTTACGCCTTTGGAATTTTCCACAGTTATTTAACATCTAGTTTAGGAAAAGTTGGTTTGAGAGTTCTTCAAATCTCCCCAAGCTCTTACATCAGCTCGGAGGAGCTCCTTCCACTTGAGGTGGATGTGTGCTTTTGCTTGCCAATGTACCTCATTTCCATCTCTCCTCCCTACTGACTAGAAATCTTGTGGTTAAAATAACACAGCTTCTATTCAGAGCTCAAACTTAGAGCTGCCATCCGAGGCAGATTTTGGACTGCAGAAACTCTCAGCAGATGAATCTGAGTTGCTTGGTAATAATCGGTTTTAGATTCTCCTGAAGAAATCAGGGATCTCATCAGGTAAACATTTTCTTTTCTGTTTCATTGTCTTGTTGAAAAGATGATTAAGAAAAGAGTGTCAGTGAGCATTGGAAGATTACTGAAAGAAGCCAGCTGCTTTCTGGCTTTTTACTGTTGAACAGGGCTCGTGTCTGTTTCTCTAAAAAAAAAGGAGTAAAATACTGAAAAGAGAAATCGAATGAAGAAAAATGAAAGTGACAATTCTCTGCTAATGGAGAAAGGGCTGGGTGTGTGGGGAATAGAGCTGCTTTGGAAGAGACATCAAATGTGGTTAAGGATGGGTTATAAAGATGTAAGACAACAGAGTGGTAGGTTTAGTCAATATCTAGCACAGTAGCTCTGAGGTGGTTCCTGTGATTAGCTCACAACGGCTCTTACCCAGTGCTGTTTTAGCATTATATGTTCTTAGTGACTAACCTAAACAGATTCTCTTTCCCTTAAAAGTTTCTCTTCAAGTAATTGGGTACCACCTAGCATGGTGCTGTAGGATAAGCATTGGACTGCTAACCAGTGTCAGAAGTTAAACCCAAGAGCCATGTCTTGGGAGAAATATGAGGCTTTCTGCTCCCAAAAAGATTTCTAGCCTTGGAAGCCTAATATAGGATCACACTATGAGATGTACATTAATATAGATAGATAGATAGATAGATAGATAGATAGATAGATAGATAGATAGATAGATAGATAGATAGATACATACATACATACATACATACATAGATGGATAGATAGATAGATAGATAGATAGATAGATAGATAGACAGACAGACAGAGATGGGTACGCAGATAAGTAAGTAGGCAAATACGTAGACAGTTAGGTAAATAGGTAAGTGGGTAGGTAGATACATAGATAGAATAGGTAAATAGGTACATAAATAATAGATGATATGGGTAGATGGCATAGACAGACATATATATATATATATACAGAGAGAGAGAGAGAGAGAAAATTTTTCCCTTAGGTAACTGGAAATCTATACCTGCATTGTCATTGTCCCTGGACTCTGCTAGACTTTCACATCAGAGGAGCTTCCTTGAGCCTCCTGTTCAAACAGCAACCCCATGACCAGCTCCGCTGACTTTGCATTTCCTTTTTTCAGCTTTTTTATCTTTGCACATAAATTCTGTGACATATTACTACTTCCCACAGTCAGTCAAAAACAGTTGTTACTGAATCGACTTCAATGCATAGGGACACCTTGTGTGTCCAAGTACAGTGGCGCTCCCTTGGGATTTCAAAGCTCACTTTAGGCCTTTCTTCCTAAGCACCTCTGTGTGGACCAAACCCTTCACCCTTGGATTAACAGTGGGGCCATTAGCAAGTTTCACCACCCAGTGACTCCAGCTGTTACATTACGTCTTCATTTACCCTCTGTCTCATTCTATAATTATGCTCCATGTGGACAATGATATTCTTTTGTTTATTATTGTATCTCAGTTCCTAGGATAAGTTTGGCATTGTAGACATTGAATATATATCTGCAGAATAAGTAAATAGTAAATTATGGTTATTCTCTCAGGTCCTGGGCCTGGGATCTCCACCACCACTCCCCACCCCCACCCCCAGCAGATGGATCCACAGTGAGAAAGCCTTATGAAGGGGAGTCACAGCTGATCTATACATCAGTCCCTGACCACAGTTCCATCTTTCTACCCCCAGCAGGTGTTGCTAAGGCAAATAGATTGGGTTTCCTCTAGGACTGGAGAAGCCAAGTTAATAATTTCTTCCTACACATTAGGGAGAGGAAGAGCATTATCATCTTTTCCTTGTGGTAGCAGATCATAAGTAGGGGATCAATATGTGAGTAACAGACACTAGGGACAATGGGATGTCTCCACGTGAGTCTCTCACTTTGGATATATAAAGGGGCTTCAAAAAGTTTTGTAAAAAATGGAATTGAAAAATAATGGAATTTTCCCACGAACTTTTTGAAGCCCCCTTACATGACATTGTTGAATATCGGAAGCCTTTTTCTCTCATTCGATTTTATCAGTTCATTGTAAAGTCATACTCACCAATCATGAGACTGGATGCCTATTACTCTCCAACTCTGAGGTTAACTAGAGAGAAAACTGAGAGAAAAGTTCACTATTAATACACCCGGGATACACCACTCTTCCCTTCACAAGACAGAGTTCTTGGCGTTCCTGAAACACAACCTACTGACTACGATGTTCTAGGAGGAAGAAGGGCATCCCAAGCTAGTAGTACATATCTTACTGAAAGATAAGGTTTTGCTTGGTGTCTTTGAGTCAGTTTCAATTCATAGGGATCAACAGAGTTCAGTAGAATGAAACAGTGCCCAGGCTTGAGCCTTCCTCACAGTAGTTGCTGTGTTTGTTCCCATTGTCACAGCCACTGTGTCACTCCATCTCATTAAAGGTCTTTCTCTTCCTCAACGGTGGCTCTTCTCCAGGGACTAGTCCTTCTGATAACGTGTGCACTCAAGACAAAGTCTTGCCATGCTCCCTTCTAAGACCATCTTGCCTATACTTCTACTAAGACAGATCTGCTGTTTCTTCTGACAATCCAATAATCCTGGTCACTGGTGCTGCACTGTAGGATCAACACTAGACCACAAGATCGGTTTGAACTGCAAGGTCACCTGTTCAAACTCACCAGATGCTCCTTGGAATCCTTATACAGGGTCTCTGTAATTCAAAACGGACTCAACTGCACAAACACCATCATTCAAATGCATCCATTCTTCTGAAGTTTCCCTTATTCGTTGCACAACTTTCACATGCATATGGGACTACTGAAAATACCATAGCTTGGGTCAGGTGATCCTTAGTCCTCATTCACATCATTGCTCTTTTACTCTTTAAAGACGTCTTTTGTAGCAGATTTGTCCTTTGTCATTTGATTTCTTGACTGCTTGTTTCAATGGCCGCTGATAATGGATTCAAGTAAAATGAAATCCTTGACAACTTCAATCTTTTCTTCATTTATAAAATGCCATTGTTTATTGATCTACTTGTGAGGATTTCTCTTCTCTTTAAGCTTACGTGGAGTACATACTAAACGTCGTAATCTTTCCTCTTTATCAATAAGTGCTTCAAGTTTTCTTTGCTTTTAGTATACAACGTTGTTTTATCTACAGATCACAGGTTGTTAATGAGTCTTCTTCCAATCCTAAGCCTCATTCTTCTTTATATAGCCCACCTTCTCAGATATGCTTAGCATACAGATTGAATAAGCATGGTAAAAACATACTACCTGACACACACCTTTCCTACTTTAAGCCATGTTCCCTTATTCCGTTTGAATGACTGCCTCTTGGTCTCCATGCAGATTGTATGAACAGAGTTACCTGTCCTACAATTACTTTTCTTCACATTGTTATCCATAATTTGCCATGATTCACACAGTCAATAAAATATAGGTAAACATCCTGATGTGGTGCTGTAAGATAAAGCACTGGACTGCAAGGTGGTTTGAACCACTAGGTTGGTGGTTAAAACTCACCAGTCGCTCCTTAGAAACTCGATACAGGGTCACCATGAGCCAGAACTGACTTGACAGCACTTAACAGCACAACAACAAACATCTTTCTGGTATTCTCTGCTTTCGGCCAAGATCCATCTAACATCAGCAATGATATCCCTCATCCATGACTTTCTCTGAATCTGGCATACATTTCTGGCAGCTCGCTGTCAGTGTCCTGCTGCAACCGTTTTAAAATCATCTTCAGCAAAATTTTACTTGTGTTTGACGAGGTAACTGTTTCCCAAATTTCTTGGTGTAGACAAATGGGCACAGCTTACATTGTATCTGTTCATTAAAACATCTCAGTTGGTGTTCCTCAGTTCCTGGAGCCTGTTTTTCCTCAATGTCTTCAATGCAATTTGGACTTCTTACTTCAGTACCATCATTTTTGGATCATATGCTGCCTCCTGAAATGGTTGACCATCAACCAATTATTTTTGGATCAGTGACATTGTGTATTCTTTTCATCTTCTCTTGATGGTTTCTACATCATTCAGTACTTTGCTTAATGTTGTCATTGTTGTTGTTGTTAAGTGCTGTCGAGTCGGTTCTGAACCATAGTGACCCTGGCTAGGGTTTACCAAGAAGCAGCTGGCGAGATTTAAGTACGATCAATTCAATTCTGACTCATAGCAACCCTGTATAGGGTTTCCAAGAAGCAGCTGGTGGGTTTGAATGGCCAACCTTGTGGTTAGCAGTCCAGTGTTTACCATACAGTGCCACAACAGAACCCCATAGAATCCTTCAGTAATGCAATTTGAGGCTGGAAGTTTTTCTTCAATTCTTTCAGCTTGAGAAATGATGAGCATGTTCTTCCCTTGTGGTTTTCGAACTCCAGGTCTTTGCCTATTTCATTAGAATTCTTTACTTTGTCTTACTGACTCACCCTTTGAAATCTTCTGTTCAGCTCTTATACTTCATCATTTCTTCTGTCTGCTTCAGCTACAATATTCTATGTTGAAGGGTCAATTTAAGAGTCTCTTCTGCTATCCATTTTGATTTTTTTTTTCTTTCTGGTCTTTTTAATGACTTTTGCTTTCTTCATTCAAGATGTCCTTGATGCCATTTCACAACTTGTCTAACCTTTGTTAGTTAATATCCAATGTGTCAGATCTGAACTTGAAATGCTCTCTAAATTCACATAGGAGATACTCAGTATTGTCTTTTGGCTCCTGTGGACTTATTTTTAATTTTCTTCAATTTCACTTGGGACTTTTCCATGAAGATGTTCTGCAGCCGGCCCCTGTTGTGACTGATGATATTAATTTCTCCCATTGTCTCTTTCAATTGATATAATTGATTTGACTCCTTTGTATTCCATCTGCTAAGATACATATATAGAGTTGCTGTTTATGTTGTTGGAAAAGGTATTTCCAATGAGTAGGTCATTGATCATGTAAAGTTCTCTCCTGTGACCTACAGTGTCATTTCTATCACCAAAGGCATATTTTCCAAGTACCGATCCTTATTGTTTCCAACGTCCGTATTCCAATCACTAGTAGTTACCAATGCATCTTAATTGTACATTTGGTCAATTCCATACTACAGAAGTTAATAACAAATCTTTAACTTCTTCATCTTTGACATTAGTGGTTTGTGCATAAATTTGAATAATAGTCGTATGAACTGGGCTGTCTTATAGGCATATAAATATCTGATCACTGGCAGTGTTGTATATCAGGATGGATCTTAAAGTGATCTTTTTTTACAATTAATGTGACAGGATAAGCACTAGACTGCTAACTGCAGTGATGGTGGTTCAACCCCACCTATCGCTCCTTGGCAACTCTATACAGGGTCCCTGTGAGTCCGAAGCATCTTAATGACACTTAACAACAATGACATTCTTCAAATTTTCCATTTCTGACTACATGATTATTAGACTAAAAATGACAATTTCAGCTCACTTAGGGCTAGGATATCGATCTTCAAGCGTTCCATTTCATTTTTTAACATTTCCAAGTATTCTAGATTCATACTTTATACATTTCATGTTCAATATGAATGGATGTTTGCAACTGTTCCTTCTAGCTTTGAGTCATGCCATATCAGCACTTAAAAGTCCCTAAAACTTTACTTCATTCACGTCATTAAAGTCAACTCTACTTCAAGGAGGCAGCTCTTTCCCGGTCGTATCTTGGGTGCCTGCCAACTTGAGGGCCTTATCTTCTGGCACTATGTCAGACACTGTTCTGTTGCTATTCATAAGGTTTACACTGGCCATTTTATGTTTAGAATTAGGTCTCCAGGTCTTTTTTTTTCTAGTCTGTCTCTGTCTGGAAGCTCTTCTGAAACCTGTCCACAGGTGACTCTGAGGATACCTGAAATACTGGTGGCATAGCTTTCAGCATCACAGCAACATACAAACCACCACACTATGACATCCTGACAAATGAGTGATGGATTAAAAGTTATAGCCACAAAAATCCTAATTTTCAGGCAAGTTTTCCCATATAAAATGAAAATACAAGTAAGAGTTTCACCTAAACTCTGAGATAATGGGACTTCAGAACTGACTTCCACAGACATTCAAGCATTAATTCATTAGTGTTTGTTTTGTTCATGATTTTATCTCATTACCTGGAATATCTAATTTGTACTTATGAAAACCCACTCTAAACCAATGGGAGAAATATACCCAATCCTTTTCTTACTCTGGAGTCCATTAACATGTTTGGCTACTAACTGAAAGTTTGGTGGTTCAAGTTCACCTAGAGATACATCAGAAGAAAGGACTGATCATCTGCTTCTGAAAAATCAGCCACTGAAAACCTTATGAGAAAGTTCTACTCTACATACATGAGTCATCATGAGTGAAGACCAACTCGACAACAAGTGATCCTAGCATTGTTATTAGTTGCTGCAGAATCGATTCCAACTTACAACAGCCCCATGTTTTTAGAGTAGAACTGCCGCGTGAGATTTTCAAGGCTACAATCTTTCAGACACAGATCCCCAGGCTGTCTTCTGATGCATCTCTGGGTAGGTTCAAACTGCCAAGCTGTCAGCTAGTAGTTGAACACTGAACATTTTGTACCACCAGGAATTGACTGGTTGGTCCCTGTTCTCCAGTCTCAATAAGAAGTCAAGACTGCCATGGAGAAGGTGAGTAGTCATGGAAGAACGGGCACAAGGCAGTGCAGGTTTGTTGTTGTTGTTGTTAATTACCATCGAGTCGATTCTGACCCATAGCCACCCTGTATAGGGTTTCCAAGGAGCAATTGGTGAGCTTGAACCACCGACCATGCAGTTCAAATGACTTTGCAGTCTGACGTATTAGCCCACAGCGCCACACCATGCAGGTTTAAGTGCATGGAAAACAGGTGACATCAGGGAGAGCTGTGGTCTCCTTGCACACTGCTTGTGGCCTCTGTACATGTGATCTGGCGGCCACCCTCATTAACATGTGCAGCCACTTGTTCATCCAGGAAGGAAAGAATGGAGAAGTGAACGGTGAAATAGGCACTTGGCAAGGTATCCAAGCTCACTGAGTTCATCCAATCAACCATTTGTGCTAAGGCAGACTTGGCAGGAACAGCGTTCTAGAGCGTGCATGTGCCTTTTTTTCCTGATGCCCCTTCCCCTGTTGTAAAGCATCTAGCCTTATAATAATGGTTCTATTGTTCTGGAATTGTGGTAGAACAGAGACACTGTCCAGGGTCTTAGTATCAGAGGACATTTGTCCTGAAGTGAGAATTGTGTTCCTTTCTTTTAGATGTTGCCACTAAGAAATAGAGGATTAGATGAATTACCATAGCTAGGGTACTGCTGTTTCTGAACAAATTCATACATTAGGATGCAAAAGCACTATTCTGGAATTTTGGACATACTTTATACTTATCAAAAACAGTGATATCAGTTGATGTTAATGATCATTAACCATGTTGTTGCTATTAGATGGCATCTTATCAATTGCAATTGATAGTGACCTTATGGACATCAGAAGGAAGCATTGTTTGGTCCCAGACCAGCCTCACAATTGTTGTTATGTGTGAGTCTAATTGTTGCTCTCACTGTTTCTACCCATCGTATTGGGGATCTTCCTTTTTTAACCAAACTCTCCACCTTGCCAAGCATGATGGTCTTCTCCGGGTACTGGTCCCTCCTGACAACATGTCCAAAGTACAAGAAATGAAGTCTTACCACCCTCGCTTCTAAGAAATAGTCTGTCTGTCCTTCTGCCAAGACAGATTTGTTTGTTCTTCTGTCAGTCCCTGATACTTTCAGTATTCTTCACCAACACCATATTTCAAATGCATCGATTATTATTCTATGGTCTACCTTATTCATTGTCCAGCTTTCATACGCATATGAGGATACTGAAAATACCATTGGTTGGGTCAGGTGCACCTTAGTCCTCAAAGTCACACCTTTGCTCTTTAACACTTGAAAGGGATATTTTGCAGCAGATTTGCCTAATAAAATACATAGTTTGATTCTTTGCTGCTGTTTCTATGATTGTTGATTGTGGATCCAAGCAAAATGTAGTCTACCTCACTGGTATTGATGGTGGTGGTTGTGTACCATCCAGTCAGTTTGGACTCATAGTGATCCTGTGTAGGGTTTCCAAGGCTGTACATTTTTCCAGGAGCAGAAAGCCTTCTGTGGAGCACTTAGTAGATTTGAACTGCTCACTTCGTGTTAAACAGCCCAAATTGTAACCCGTTGATATTTTTGTCACTGTTGTTAAGTGCCATAGATTCAGTTCTGACTCATAGTGACCTTGTATATGGTTTCTGAGGGGTGACTGGTTGGGTTTGAACAGCTGACCTTGTGAGTCAAACTTACCTTGGGGTCCAGGGCTTTATCGCACAGTGCCACACCATGAGTAGCTTTGAAAATATTATGGGAGTTATTATAACAGTCTTGCTTTCCTGATCCTTAATTCTCTTAACTCAATATTAAAATTCTACATTATTTCAGCACATAAAAACTGAAACTAAGGAATTGTGCCAGAGATATTGGCAGAAAGGATACTTTCTGGGTTCAGATGTTACCCACAGCCCTAGCACGGATGACATACACAACCTGTTTTCATCTGCGTCTTCTTGCCATTCTTTTCAATGTCAACCTTAATAACCTGTTACCACCAAGTCAACTCCAATTCACAGCGACCCATGTGAAAACACTCCACCAGATTTTCAATGACAGATTTTGGGGTAGTAAAGCACCAGGACTTTCTTCTGAAGTGCCTTCTGAGAGTCAGCTTCCAAATGTAGTTAGTGATTGAGCACATTAACTGTTGCCCGAGCCAGGAAATCAATATTAGCCATAATACCCATCCAGTCTGATCTGACTCATGGCGACCCTATCAGATATAACAGGAATATTTAAAATCTACTTTAATCTTTCCCATTTAGACCTACTTCAAAAACAATTACTGCTAATTGGACTGGAGTTAGCAATAGATGGCAGACAGCGCTGCAATGAAGATGGTGGGATAAGACGGACCGTCCTTTTTCTAGCATGTTATTTAACCTCTCTAAGGTTTAGTGTCCTGACCTGTAAAATAGGAAAAGTAAAACTTCCTAGCCTGCAGGGAGGTGTGACAAGTAAGTGAGCTAATGTATGCAAAGCTCTTGGCACGTTCAATCAATGTGAACTATTATTATCACAGGTAACATGTGAATAACAGATTTGAGCTGCCATAGCTTAGCCAATCACATGCCTGCATCCCTTTAATCATTACCCTCTCTCTCCTCTCTCTCCTGCCAGATTCATCATAAAAGACAGTTCCAATGAGGTTACTCTTTTGTTCTGTGACTGAATCAAGTTCCAACTCCTTTAACATGGCATCTAAAGTACCCCCTGAGGGCTTCATTCTCCTTTCCCACCTACTCCTCCTGTATACCTCCTTGTGAGCCCGGCACCCCAGGTCCCCAGAAATGACTTCCTGTTTCCTGAACGAGGCAGATACCATAAGGACTCTGTGAATTCATTTATGAATTCCTTCATCCATAAGAACTTTTCCTCCCATTTTTGCCCGAGGCCAGCTCTCATCAGAACTGATTCATACTGGAGGTCCTTTCTTTGCCATCCTCCCATGACACCGTCTTTGTGCCTTCACAATACCTCTGGCCACTCTCACTGTGTGTTACGCTTCTGGGGTTACATAGCAAACGTCTTAAAAGTGGAAGTATGATCTAGTTTTTAATACATAGTGAGTGTGGTAAGTGTCATCATTCCTATTGTACAGTGTGCAGAAGAAAGATGAGGTTTTCTGCTCCCTTGAAAATGTGAAACCTCAGAAACCACATGCAGGGTGTCTAAGAGATGCAACCAACTCCACAGCACTTAACTACAGCGACAGCAATCATGCTTTGTGAGCTATTTTGCACATAACCAAACAGCATAGAAAGTTGGTTGAACTGAATTGGAAGGTTATCTCTGAAGGATTATTGTCAGCAGGACATTGCTGTACAACAGACAGAAGACTTGGTTGGGAGCAGAATTGACTATATATCCATATTTGCATACATACACACACATAGGTTGAACTCTGCTGGCACTGTAAGATAAGCACTGCACTGCTAACTGTAAGGTCGGTGCTTCAAACCCACCAGCTGCTCCTCAGAAACCCTATACAGGGTCGCTATGGGTCAGAACCAAGTTGACAGCCTTTAACAACAACAATGGTAGCACGGTGCAGTTTAGCACTGCAAGGTCGTGGTTCAAATCCATTAACCACTTTGTAGAAGAAAGACAGGGCATTCTGCTCCCGTAAGACTTACAGTCTCAGAAACCCTAGGGAGCTGCTTTCCTCTGTCCTGTAGAGGTGCTCTGAGTCTGCGTCAACCTAACAGTGGTCAGTTTGTAGTTGTTGTTAAGTGTAAGGTTCCCAAGGAGTGGCTGGTGAGTTTGAAGGGTTGCTATGAGTTGGAACCAACTCCTATGGAGTCCTGGTGTGGCGCTGTGGATTAATGCGCTGGACCGCAAGGTGGGTTTGACTTGCAAGGTCGGCAGTTCAAGCTCACCAGCCACTCCTTGGAAACCCTGTACAAGGTTGCAATGAGTCCGAACTGACTCAAAGGCATTTTATATATATAAAGATAATATAATTTCCCCATGAATTTTTTGAAGTATGTGTGTGTGTGGCACTGCGGTATAATGCACTGGACTGCAAAGTCAGTTTGAACCACATGGTCGGCAGTTCAAACTCACCAGCCGCTGCTCAGAAACCCTACACAGGGTCACTATGGGTTGGAACTGACTTGCCAGAACTTAACAACAACTACTGTATATATATATATATGTATAGATACATATGGTGGTGATGGCTGTGTGTCACCGAGTTTGTTCCAACTCATAATGACCCTGTATAGGGTTTCCAAGGCTATAAATCTTTATGAGAGAAGGAAGTCTCATCTTTTTCTCAAGGAGAAACTGGTAAATTCAAACTGCTCACTGTCTGGTTAGCAGTCCAACTTGTAATCCACTATATTACCAGTGCTCCATATCTATCTAGCTATCTAAATATCTAAATATATAATATATATACATACATACATGATGGTGGTGGGGTTCTGTGGAGTTGGTTCTGACTCATAGTGGCCCTGTATAGGGTTTCCAAGGTTGTAAATCTTTATGGGAACAGAAAGTCTCATCTGTCTTCCATGGAACAGCTGGTAGTTTTGAACTACTGACTTAGAGGTTAGCAGCCCAACTTGTAACCACTATGCCAGCAGAGCTCCTAGTCTTACCCTATAGAGCCCCCATGCTTTCACTATTAACCAAACGTCTACTTACAGATGGGTGGTGGCTATATATGAATTGGCAGGGAATCAAATCTAGGTCTCGAGCTTGGAAGGTGATAATTTTACCACAGGACAAGTACACCTTCATTTTATCTTCTATTTTTGTTATTGTTGTTGTTGTTGTTAAGTGCCGTCAAGTTGGTTCCAGCCCATAGTGACCCAGTGTTTCCAAAGCTGTAAATCTTTACAGGAGCAGAAAGCCTCATCTTTCTCCCACAGAGTGGCGGCTGGTAGTTTCAAACTGCTGACCTTAAGGTTCACAGCTGGGTTTGTAACCACCACGCTACCAGAGCTCAAAACTGTCGATATGACACTGAGTTACTGGTCTTTATGAACTTACAGAACAACTTTAAAGATTATAGCAAAAAACTAGCCAGAGCTTCACCATCTAGACCAATGGTTGAGAATGTTTTTTTTTCTGCCAAAATGTATAACATCTTTTGTGGGCCATACAAAATTATCAATTTAAAAATTAGCCTGCTGAATTTGGACAGAAATTTAATTAACTCACAACAACAATGTGATGGCTAGAACTGTGGTCGCCTTGGCAGAGACAGAGCAAGTGATTTCTTGTGCTTTATACAGCCCAGGCCAGGTGTTCCCCGCCCCTGATGGAGACCATAGGAAACGACAAGGCAGGTGTGAGAGCAGCTCACCTTCTGTCTCAGATTGGTCTTCCTCAGATAGAAACTACAGTGGAGCCTGATCTTTTTCTCAATCTTCTTTCTGATATTAGGATTTTGAAGCCCTCTCTCTCT
>NW_006408776.1:891973-909435 GCF_000296735.1 Chrysochloris asiatica
TCTCTCTCTCTTTCTTTCTTCCATTTCTCATACATGTTATTTCTTGCCCACAATGTTGTTGTTGGTAAGTGCCATCAGGTTGATTCTGACTCATAGCAGCCCTGTCTAGGGTTGCCAAGGACTGGCTGATGGGTTTGAACCACTGACCTTGTGGGTACAAGAACAGCGCTTCTCCTAAAACTTCAGCCCATCAATGTCCCTTTCATCAAAACAGAATAACACAAAAATAAGAGTTTCAAAATACATTTATGACAGGTCACTGAAACTGAAGGAACCTGCACCTTCAAAATGGTATTGCAGCTGCCCCAAGTGGCGCTGAATAAAGTTCTGCTTTAAGCTTCTGGTCTCCAGAAAGCAAATCTTTATTACAACACCAAGAGACCCTGTGCCTGGTAGTTTCAGGTTTAGGAAAATCTCCATATCCCTGCCCACTGGAAACTCACCAGAACCGTACCCAGGACCACACCACCTTAAATACCCCAGTCTGTAAGGGACAGGTGGGTACTTGGTCTCTTTTGGTGACTTAGATTACCCCCTCCGAGGTTTACTTTCAGTAAACCTGCCTGCTGTTGAAGCCACATCTCTCTCCTCGTCTGTGTCTTTCTTTCTTGTTTCTTACAGAAACATACAGCTCTGACTCATGGTGACCTATGCTTCCCGCCTAGTCCTGTGCCATCCTCACAATTGCTACACCTGAGCCCGCTGCTGCTGCCACTGTGCCAATCCATCTCCTTGGGGATCTTCCTCTTTTTTTCCAACTCTCTACTTTTCAAGCATGATGTTCTTCTCCAGAGACTGGTCCCTCCTGAGAACATTTCGAAGTCTCATCATCTTGTCTTCTAATCAGCATTCTGACTATACTTTTTCAAACACAGATGTGTTTGTTCTTCTGACAGCCCATGGTACTTTCAGTATTCTCCTCCAACACCTAAAGTCTGATGAATCAATTCTTCCAAAGTCTTCCTTATTCATTGTTCAACTTCCATATGCATATGTGGCTATTGAAAATACCATGGCTTGGGTCATGTGCACCTTAGTCTTCAAACTGACATCTCTGCTCTTGAACACTTTAAAGAGGTCTTGTACAGCAGATTTGCCTAATGCAATACATCATTTGATTTCTTGACTGCTGCTTCCATGAGTGTTGATGGTGGATCTAAGCAAAATGAAGTCTTTGCCAACTTCAATCTTTTCTCCATTTATCATGATGCCATTTGTAGATCCAGTGGTGAGGATTTTTGCTTTCTTTACATTGAGGTACAACCTATACTGAAGGCTATGGTCTTTGATCTTCAGTATTTTAAGTCCTCTTTGCTTTCAGCAAGCAAGGTTGTATCAACTGCATATCATAGGTTGTTAATGAGTCTTCCTCCAATCCTGGTGCCTCATTCTTCATATAATTGTACTTCTCTAATTATTTGCTCAGCATACAGATTGAAATTGAATAGGTAGGTATGGTAAAAGAATACAATCCTTGCATACAGCTTTCCTGATTTTAAACCATTCAGTACCGCCTTGTTATGTTCAAATGACTGCCTCTTGGTTTACGTACAGGTTCCTCAGGAGCACGATCAAGTGTTCTGGAATACACATTCTTCGCAGTGTTGTCCATAATGTGTCATGATCCACACAGCTGAAAGTCTTTGCATAGTCAATAAAGCACAGCTAAACATCTGTGTGATAGCCTCTGCTTTCAGTCAAGATTCATCTGACATCAGCAATGATATCCTTCATTTCACATCCTCATCTGAAACAGGCTTGAAACCCTGGCAGTTCCCTTCAATGTACTGCAGCAGACGTTTTTTAAATGATCTTTAGCAAAATATTCCTTACATGTGATATTAATTATATTGACCAATGATTTCTGCATTCTCTTGGGTCACCTCTCTTTGGAATAGGCACAAATATGGATCTGTTTCAATCAGTTGATCAGGTAGTTGTCTTCAAAATTTCTCAGCATGAATGAGTGAGTACCTCCAGCACTGCATCAGTTTGATGAAAGATTTCAATTTGTATTCTGTCAATTCTCAGAGCCTTGTTCTTTGACAACGCCTTCAGTGTACCTTGGACTTCTTTGTTTAGTACTCTTGGCTCTTGATCACTACCTCTTGAAATGATTGAACATTGACCATTTCTTTTTTGGTATGGTGACTGTGTATTCTTTCCATCTTCTTTTAATGCATTCTGCATCATTCAATATTTTGTCCATAGAATCCTTTAGTACTTCAAGTTGAAAGACTTGATTTTTTTTCTTCAATTCTTTCAGCTTGAAAAATGCTAATCGTGTTTTTCCTTCTGATTTTCCTATTCCAGGTCTTTGCACATTTCATTAAACACCTGACTTTGTCTTCTGGAGCTGCCCTTTAAAACTTTCTGATAAGCTCTTGTACTTCCTCATTTCTTCCATTTACTTTAGCATTCCTACATTGGAGAGCAAGTTTCAAAGTCTCTTCTGACAACCATTTAGGTCTTTTCCTTCTTTCTTGTCTTCTTAATGACCTTTTACTTTCTTTCTGTATGATGTTCTTGATGTCGTCCCACAACTCTTCTGGTCTTCGGTCTTTAGTGTCTAATGCATCAAATCTCTTGAGATGATCTCTAAATTCAGGTGGGATATGTTCAAGGTCATATTTTGGCTCTCGTGGACTTGTAATTTTCTTCACCTTCAGCCTGAACTTGCATACGAGCAATTGATGGTCTGTTCCACAATCTGCCTCTGGCCTTGTTTTAGCTGATGATATAGAGCTTTCCCACGATCTCTCTCCAGGGATGTAGTTAATTTGATTTCTGTGTATTCCATCTGATGAGGTCCATGTGTAAAGTCATTCTTTATGTTGCTTAAAAAGGTGTTTACAATGAATAAGTCATTGGTCTTGCAGAATTCTCTCATGCGACCTCCAGCATCATTTGTGTCACCAGGGCCATATTTTCCAGCTCTTTGTTTCCAACCTTTGTATTCCAATCGCCAGTAATTATTAATACATATTTTTGCATGTTTGATCAATTTCACACTGAAGTAGTCGGGAGAATTCTCCAATTTCATCATCACTGGCTTGAGTGGTTGGTACATACATTTGAATAGCAGCAGCATTAAATGGTCTTCCTTGTAGAAGTATGGATGTTCATGTATCACAGACAGCATTGTATTTCAAGGTAGATCTTGAAATGTTCTTTTTTATGAGGAATGCTACACCATTCTTCTAGAATCTGTCATTCCCAGCATATAGCAAACCATATGATTGTCAGATTCAAAATGGTCACTATCTATCCATTTCAGCTCACTGTTGCCTAGAATATCGATCTGTATTCCATTTTGTCTTTACCACTTCAATTTTCTTGTATTTGTACTTCATACACTTCATGTTTGATTATTTATGGATTTTTTTTCCAGCTGTTTCTCCTCATTTTGATTTGTGCCCTATCCGTGGATGATGGACCCTAAAGCTTTACTCCAATTTCATCATCACAGTCAACTTGCACTTTGAGGAGGCAGCTCTTCCCCATTCAGATTGTGAGTGCCTTCCAATCAGAGGAGGTCATTGTCTAACGTGATATCTGACAGTTTCCTGCTGTTATTCGTAAGGTTTTCAGTGGTTATACATCCAGAAGTAGTCTGTCTGTCCTTCTTCTTAGGCTTAGTCTGGAAGCTCAGTTGAAACCTCCCACCATGGGTAACACTTCTGGTATTTAAACTCCTGGGAGCATAGCTTCCCACACTACAAACTACCACAGTAATGACAAACTGACCAATCAGTGGTAGATCTAGAGCTCAGATCACTATAGAAACTTACACAGTTGCTTACATGCTTATCCCTGTTCCATTCAAAGTTAGTCCCCACGAAGCAAAGATTTTCTTGTCATCTGATTCATGGTTGTTTTCTAGGACGGAAGCTGGCACATAGTAGGTGCTCAATAAGTATTTGCTAAACAGGATTATGCTTTTTATCATGGATTTAGGGTAAATAAAAGCTATTCAAAAGCTAAGCTGATTTTATTTCCTAGCGCTACAATAGCACAAATGCCACAAGTTGGTAACTCTAAAGAGCAGAAATTGATTTTCTCACAGTAGGCCCCAATCAGTGTCTCTGCCATGTCTATTTCTTCCTGGTTGGTGGTCCCACATGTTCCTTGGTGCTCCTCACATGGCATCTGTCTGTCCCCGTGTGTGCTCGCCTCTCTGTTTAATCAGCTTTTCATAGCTCAGAAGTGATTAGATTTAGAACTCGCCTTACTCAGTAGAAGCCAACTGGGTTAAGAATTGGAATGCTAACTACAAGGTTCAAATCCACTAGCCAGTTCTTGGGAGAAAGATGAAGCTGTCTGCTCCCTCAAAGATTTATAGTCATGGAAAACCTAATATAGGATTTGTTGTTGTTAAATGCTGTTGAGTCAGTTCTGACCTATAGCGACCCTGTATAGGGTTTCTGAGGAGCAGATGGTGAGCTTGAACCACACCAACCTTGCAGTTCAAAGCGCCCTTGCAGTCCAGTGCATTAACCCATAGCATCCCACCAGGACTCCAATATAGGGTTATTATGATCTAATTATCATGACAAAGAAACCCCTATTTCCAAACAGGTATTGTGTTCAGTGCTATAGAGCTGGTTCCAACTCATAGCTATCCTGTATAGGGTTTCCAAGGAACAGCTGGTGGGTTTGAACCACTGACCATGCAATTAGGAGTCCAGTGATTACCCACACCAGAAAGCCACATCCACAAGTATGGGGACTAGGACTCTAGCACATATTTTGGGGAGGATCGCACAATTCAGTCCATAACAAAAAGGAGAATCATTTAACTGGTGAAGAAAGCTCATTTAAAAATAAGATTTAGGCTGAGGCCAAACCCATACATTGAGTTGAGGGAAAACAACATGAATGAGTTTTTGCTCTTGATTTGTCTCTTTGTTTTTAATGCTATGAGACTGAAAAGTTGGGGATCCCCAGAAGCTTTTGAAATGATTGAGATTTTTCTTTTGCAAAGTTGTTTCCAAGATAGTGGATGAGAAGACTCAGGAAAAGGTTGAGGCTTAATTTTCCCCTTTCTAAAATAATTTTCTTTCATAATGAAAGGATGAAAAGAACTAGAAAGATTGAATAACTAGAGGAAATCTATGGAAGAGATCACGGAAAAAGAAGGAATGGAGGGCAAACAAAAATGCCAAAAGACCACGCAGCTTTCCAGGCAGAAAAGTAAGCAGGCGGGAGCTCAGAAGGTAGCAGAAACACCAGCTAAAGGAGACGGGGCAATGGACAGACCACAGATGCAGTTCAGTTGCCAACACAAGATCCAAGTGGAGCTGCAGTGCATTAAAACGGAATGTTTTTTGGATGGATGTCCTAAGTGGACCAAATAAGGAACAAGTGGGTGGAATTTTAAGAGTGAAGATTTCAGGATGATATGCTACTGAACAGTAAAAGTTTGAAATGCCACTTGTCTTATTTCTCTAAGGCTGCTATAACAGAAATGCCACAAGTGGGTGGATTTAATAGAAATGTATTCTCCCACAATCTAGGAGGCTAGAAGTTCAAATTCAGAGTGCCGGCTCTCAGGGAAGCCTATCTCTCTCCATCCATTCTGGAGAAATGGCCTTGTCTCTATTCAGTGTTTGGTCCTGGGTGATTTTCATGTAGCCTGGCACCTCTTTTCTCCCATCTCTGCTTCTTTAGTTTGCTTGTTTCATTGCTCAAAAGAGATGAACTCAAGACATACCTACATTATTCCTGCCACATATCCAACCAGCCCAACCATTCTCAAATGGGACTATAACCACAAGCGTAGAGTTTAGGATTTACAATACATATCGTGGTGATACACAATCCCATCCATAATAGCAATTAGAGAGAGTATGAGTCATCCCAGAGACTAAAGAGTGTTTATAAAAAGGTGTTAAAGTGTTAGGCCAGAGCATTTGAGAGGCATAGAATGAAAGCTTTGGAAACCACATTTATTCATCATCAGCTCCTTACTGAAGATATAAAGTTGAATGAGTCAAGTCAGGGAGGATTATGTAATAAACAAGCTAAGTACAGGCTTACTTGTGCTTGATTACTAATCTGTACAAGATTGGCAGTTCAAACCCAACAGCTGCTCCTCTGAAACCTTATACAGGGTCACGATGAGTCACAACTGACTCAACCACACTTAACACCAGTGAGACCCATGTGAAATGATTCGCTGCAGATTAGTAAGCAAATGGAAGTAAGCCTGTGCTTATCTCACTTATTAAGGTAGTTGGTTATCAGCTGGGTTGCTAGGGCAGCAGTATGAATTCAACATGTGCACTGTGGGAGAAAGATGAGGCTTTCTGCTCCAGTAAAAATGTACAGATTCAGAAACCCTGTATAGAGTATCGTGAGTTGAAACCAATTTAACAACACTTAAACACCACCACTTCTGCCACCTTACTTATTAGGTACTCTAACCGTGTCAGGGACTGCAAATTTGAAAAGAGGCTTTGATTCTGGAAGAAGGTGCTCAGGGTTGGAGGACAGACCTAAAAGCAGAATCTTTGATGTGGTAAAAAAAAAAAATGTGAAATTGTTCACTGCAGATTCATGTCACTTAACCTGGGCTTACGTTGTTTCTTGGGTAATTTCACACTGGAATCAGACAAAACTCAATCCTTGTTTTCTTGGTGCTTGTTGTTGTGAAGTACCGTGGAGTCGGTTCCGACCCACAATGACCCTGCACAGGGTTTCTGAGGCTGTAAATCTTTACGGGAGCAGAAAGCCTCATCTTTCTCCTGTGGAACAGCTGGTAGTTTCGAACTGCCGACCTTGAGGTTAGCAGCCCGATTTGTAACCACTACGCTACCAGAGCTCCTTACAGAGGAATAAATCAGATTATCTCAATGATGAAAATACAAGTGCATATTCAAGTCGATGTTCTGGAGGAAAGGAATTCAAACGGAAGAACGAATAACAGACGGGCCAGGTCTACATGGGTGGGGAGGGCTGGGGATGTCAGGAAAGCTTTTCAAGGACTTGGCCTTTGAGCTGAAATCTGAAAGGTGGACAGGAGTCGGCTAGAGGAGAGGGAAGGGGTAAGCTGGAGAATATTTCTAGATGGACCAGCACATGAGAAGCCCTATGGGAGAAGAATCGTGTTGCCTTCGGGAAACAACAGGAATACCAGGGAAGCTGGCAAACACAGACTGGATGAAACGGTGTGAACTGAGGCTGGGGAGGTGGACCCAGCCACAATGAGCAGCCCCGAGGGGATAATAAATGTGTGGGGTTTTATCCCAAGAGCAATAGAACATCACCCAGTCCAGTCACATTACTATGGAGTTAACCCTATGTGCTTCAGACTAGAACTGTGCTCTTAGGGTTGTCAATGGCTAAATGTTCACAAGTAGAATGCTAGACCTTTCTTCAGAGATGCTTCTGGGTGAACTGAAAACCAAGTTCATTAACTGCACCACTCAGGGGTTACAGACACATCATAGAGTAATACAGTGTAGGTGAGATGTGGCCAATAACTGGACTCTCCAGATGACTACAGCCCACTCAATTGTGTGCCAAAGCTGTTTATATTTTACAGCCCTGGTTGGACACAACTCTGAATTCAATTTGTTAAGAGTTGAATCATTCTTCTCAAATATATAGATTGGAGCTTGCATTGGCAAGTGAGCTGGGTCTGTGGAGAAAATCCTTCTTGGGGTAGGGGTTTTCTTTGTTATGCTAATGATATCATATCCCCGTAGAGAGTATCTGAGTTACAAAAAGAATAGATTAGATGCAGGAGCAAGTACAAACTGGGAGAAGAGAGATGCCAAGGATGATCACTGAGGATTGGAGGAGTGCTGGGCCTTCCGAAGCATAGAGCAACAAAGATCTTTGCCCAGAACTGACAAAGAGAGCTTTCTTCTATAGCCACTATCCTGGATTCAGCCTTTTTAACTGTGAGGAAAGCAAACTTCTTTAAAGCCACCCACGTGTGGTATTTCTGTTACACTGTTACAGCAGTGCTACATGACCAAGACACTCATTTTCTCTCTGTCCTTTTCTGGACGCTATGTCCTTGAATTAGTATCATTTTCTCAATGGTCCAAGACATCACATACTATTCTTTCAAGGTATTAATTCTGCTTGTTCTAATACTCCATACTCCTAGACTGTTAAGTTTTTTTTGTTTTGTTTTGTTTTGAGTTCTCTGTTTTCTAATTTTTTTTTTTTTTTTTTTCTGATTGTTGCCTTTGACCTGTTTCTTCCTAGTTGGCTGTTTCTAATCAGTTGTAGGATGAGAGCCAAATTCATAGATTTCCATTGAGCTCTAGTGCATGGGCTTTGGGACACTGTCTCGTGGCTTTGTGCGTGCCTTTTGGGATTGCTTCTAGCCCTCTGGGAACTCCGGTAGTGGAATGATAAATCGCTTGGCTGCTAATCAAAAGGTTTGTTGTTGTTTTTGTTGTTAAGTGCCGTGAAGTCTTGGAAATCCTATGAGGCAGTTCTTACTCTGTCCTAAGCTCTCTGTAAGTTGGAATCAACTTGTGGGCAATGGGTTTGGTTTGATTTTCTGGTCCTTGGAGGACTGAGATGGGCCTGACCAGAAAGCAGACCCATCACCATGATACCAATTCCAGTTCATTGCCACCCAATAGCACAGAGGAGAACTGCCCCGTAGGATTTCCAAGATGGTGAATCTCTACTGAAGAAGACTGCCCTGCCTTTCTCTAACACAATATCTGGTGAGTTCAAACCCAGAGCCTTTTGGTTAGCAGTCAAGTGCTTAACCATTTCTACCTCCAGTGCTTCCTGCCTCAGGCCATGGCATTTTCAATCAACTCTTAAAGCTGTGAGGAGTCCTGGTGTGGCGCTGTGGGTTAATGCGCCAGACTGCAAAGCTGTTTGAACTGCAAGATTGGCAGTTCAAGCTCACCAGCTGCTCCTCGGAAACCCTATACAGGGTCGCTATGGGTTGGAACAGACTTGATGGTATTTACCGACAACAACAATGTATGGATGTGAAAACTGAACAGTGAATAAGAAAGACTGAAGAAGAACTGGTACATTTGAATTATGGTATAGGTAAAGAATACTGAATAGATCATAGAATCTAAGAAGAATGTACAACTTGTGTCTGGGATCAAGTGTAACCAGAATTCTCCTTAGGGAGGAGGATGGCGAGACTTTATCTCACTTACTTCAAACCAGGAGGTACCTGTCTCTGAAGAAATAATACACCATGATTGGGGAAATAGAGGCTCAGTGAAACAGAGGAAGACCCTCAACAATATGGATTGACACAGTGGCTACAACAGTTGTCTCAAGCACAGCAGTGGCTATAAGGGTGGTACAGGCACATACAGTGTTTTGTTCTATTATACATAGGTTTACTATGAGTTGGAAATGGCTCAACAGCATCAACAACAGCATCAACACCTTGTCTTCACTAATGCTCCAGATGAGCGAGGTTTCCAGAATCAGCTGCAGTTATCTTACAACAGAATACCAGTACAAGACAGTAGCCCTTAGCCATAGGTAGCTACTTAAATTTAAATTAATTAAAGTGAAATAAAGCTGAAAACTTAACTTCTCTCATCACACTTGCCACATTTCAAATGCTTGATGACCACATGTAGCTTAAGGTTCCCATCTTTGACGGTACAGATTCGAACAGTTCTATTAGGTCAGAAACTTTTGTTGGACGGTACTGTTTAGATGATTGGTGAGGATCATGAGCCAAATCATCCATATTCTTGTCATTAATATTATTAAATGTCTATTTGACAACAACTTTAAATACAGATTTGGATGTACTTGTTCCACCAAAGCTTACAAAAATACATCTTGTAAATGATTCATTTTAGGATTGTAATCATACTGTAATATTATTGAAGAACTGCTCAGAGATTTGCTATTTCCAGCAGTGAAATGGACTCAAAGCTAATTAAAATTCCACCATTGCTCACTGGCAAAGCTGAGGTCTTGCTTAATTCACCTTCCCACAGTATCCCCAAATAGACATGTCACATACACATGTCATGCAGTCTCGGTAATCGACTTGAGAAATTCCATGGCACCACCTGAGTTTTGATCAATTTATACCTCACCCTCGAAGACAAAGTACATTTAGGAATCTGGGACTTTGGCACAAATGGATGCTCATTTAAAAAAAAACAAAACAAAACAGAACAAAATTAAAATCAACTCACGAACTGATGAGATAGTTATCCTGTGCTCTGAGCTCAAAATAGCAAATGAAGAGGAAAGAGATCGAAGAGATTCTAGCTGAGTGTTATATAAAAGTCATGTCAAGGTGTGATGAATAATGCAATAGTGATCCTTGATTTTCATTATGTGCCAGCTCAAGAACAGGATCTGTGCCTATAAGTTTTTGCAATAATAACAATAATAGCACTTATACATTACACTGAATATACCATGAATACCAGAAAAAAACAAGTCTGTCTTGAAAGAAGTGCAGCCAGAATACTCCTTAGATGCAAGGTTAATGAGACTGTATCTTTCATACTTCAGACATATTATCAGAGGGGACCATTCCCTGGAGAAGGACATCATGCTTGGTAAAGTAGAGGGTCAGTCAAAAAAGAGGAACACCCTCAATGAGATGAATTGAAACAGTGGCAACAACAGTGGAATCGAACATAAGAACCATTGTTTGGTGGCTCGGGACGACAAGGCAGGGTTTTTCTGTTGTGCATAGGGTTACTATGGGTCAGAACTGACTTGATGGCTCTGAACAGCAACAAGAACCTTATCATTAACCCCTGTAAGAACAACTCTAAAAATTAAGCAATGTTTTCCACATCTTCAAAGACCAGTTGCCATGGAGGAACTCCAAGCCCAATGCAGGGTGTTCTGACACCTGGGGTAGAAGGATTGTGAAGTCGATACAGGACATCAAGCTTGTCCTGGGGCCACAGGGAACTAGAAGATATGTTCAAAGGGACTCAGAACCACACTAGAGCTGAACCCAGTCCAAGCTGAACTTTAAATTACTTGGTCCAACATCCTACTCAGACAATTTGAATAGAATTCATTTCCGGTGAGAACTCCATGTTCTCCTTTACACTCCCTAATGGAAGAGTTTGTGTGCTTGTTTCAGAGAGAGTGTAGGAAGAGGAGATGAGGGAAGAGAAATGTGGGTAGGAGATTGGGTAATGAAAATGACAGAATGAGTAGGCATGACCTGTGAGGTGTGGGGGAGAGAGAGAGGAAGGTAGGAGTGGTAAGTTGGTTCTTAAGAAGACTAAGAATGGTGGCTTAGTTTAGAGCGTTTAGAAAAAGAGAAGCTGTTTTTCCCTTAAGGCCATCATCCAACCCTTTACTGACTGCAGACGGGGGAATACAGGCAGTGGAGATGCTCCCGGGCTCCCAGTAAGCATATGAGTTGAATTGTCCTTCCAGCAGCCCCACAGGGCAGGAGATTCTGAATTGCTAACCTTTATACACTCCTAGCTTTCCCATTACTATGATGTTGAATGGGTTTCAATGGAGCTTCCAAACTAAGACAGACTCAGAAGTAAATTCTGGAGATCTACTTCTGAAAAATCAGCTATGAGAACCCTATGGAGCACAAGAATCCAATCTTGTGGGCCTATCAAGGGGATGGTGCACAACCAGACAATGTTTCATTCCATTTTACATGAGGTTGCCATGAGTCAATGAGTCAACTCATTGGCAACCAGCAACAGTATTTCATAGCAGCCCTCCAGTAAAGAGTTAATACATGCCAAAATCGACCTCGATGCTAGTCATGACAAAACAGAGGCAAGTTTCAGATCATTTCCTATGAAAACCCAAAAATATGCCTCACAAGATTACCTTTCATTTGACAGCAGCCATCCCTGGAGCTCTGGTATCGTAGTGGTTATAAATCGGGCTGCTAGTCTCAAGGTCAGCAGTTCGAAACTACCAGTTGTTCCGCGGGAGAAAGATGAAGCTTTCTGTTCCCGTAAAGATTTGCAGCCTCGGAAACCCTGTACAGAGTTGCTATGAGTTGGGACCAACTCCATGATACTTAACAACAACAACAACAAATCCCAGACAGTAAATCCTCATGTTGCTGTTAAGGGCAGTAAAGTCGGTTCCAAACTATACCGACCCTGTATAGGGTTTTCAAGCAGTGACTGGTGGGTTTGAACTGCTGACCCTACAGTTAGAAGTCCAGTACTCATCCTACAGCTCCACACCAAGACTCCTAAATCCTCACAGACCTTAGCACAGTGCTCTATAGAGCCCTTAAAGGCCCTGTTAACAAGGCACCACAAAGTGAACTGTTTACAAGAACAGCAATGGATTGCTTCACAGTCCTGGAGCCTCCCAGTATGAGATCAGGTGTCAGTTGGGTTACTGTCTCTGGAGGCTCCCGCAGAGTCTGTTCCACACCTCTTTCCTAGCTTGTGGAAGCTCCACAGATGGCTTGGCTTGCAGCTGCAGGATCACAGAGACTTCTTGCCTCCCTGTCTCTGTGTCTCTTCTCCCCTTTTATAAGCAATCACTCAGGTTGGATTCAGACCCACCCTACTCCACTGTGACCTATGTTAATTTCATTGATAGCACATCTTAAAGACTCTATTTCCAAACAAAGCTTTCTTCCAAGTACCAGGAGGAAAAGATTTTAACATATATTTTGGGAGAATACAATTCAGTCCCTAAAAGGCTCCAACCTCTTTTTAACAAGATTCCCATGCTCTCAGATAAGGGCCTAATTATTGTAAGCCATAATCAGAACTCCAATAAACCACTATTCTCCACAGCCAAGAGTTCAGAGTATACTCTGGAGGCCCCGACAGAACCGTCACCTGCACACACAAACGATTGAATGTCAAAGCTGCATCTCTATCCCTGGGCTTCCCTTGGTCAAAGTCAGGGACCCAGTCCCAGAGTACCGGCCCCCATAATGAACCAGGGCCTTCATTTCGGAAGGAGTCTGAAGGAGCTCAAGAATGGGAGGCACCGAGTCTGCTCACTCATCTGACCCAGCGGACCACCAGGCCTTTCCTCTGGGTGTTCCCAGTTTTGAAGGGAGCCAGCTGCGGGCTCTCTGGTAGTCTCACACCTCTCCACAGGCGGTTGCACGCACTGCTGATTCCACTGAAATATCAATTCCAACTTATCCAAACAGATGTGGGTACACAGAGGTGCCAAAATGTTGTTTTGTCCAATCCGTATATCATTCAAATCGACATGAATGACTTAGGAGGCAACCTGTGGGTTTTATCCACATGGGAGCCATGCCCCATGTGAGCAGTTCTTAGTTCTGGTTGAAGGTAGAGGTATCTCTTATTACCTGGTTTCATCATCTTCGTGAAAATTGTCAGCCTTTCCCATCTTAAAATCTGAAAGTACCGTAGACTCAATCTTAAATATCCAATCGGCAAAATTTCAATTCTCTCTGTAGCATATATTGCCCATCATCTTTCTATTTAGAATCGTGGTAGGGAGCTGTAGGATAAGCACTGGACTGCTAACTGAAAAGTCAGCAGTTCAAACCCACTAGCTGCTCTAGTAAATCTCTATACAGGATGTCTGTGTGTTGAAACCGACTCTATAGCCCTTAAAAACAACAAAATGCTCTTTCAATTTATCTTTTGTCGTTGTTGTTGTTGTGAACTGCCCTCGAGTCTGCCCATACACAATAAAACAAAATGCAGTTCAGCCAGCCCTGACCATCCCTAGGAAAGATGGGAAGCGGACCTCTGTGTTCCATGGGGTTTCCGCGGATTGATTTTCAAAAGTAGGTTGCCAAGCCTTTTTTTTTTTTTTTCTAGTCTGTCTTACTCTGGAAGTTCTGCCCAATCCTGTTCAGTATCATGTTTTTGTTGTTAAGTGCCGTCAAGTCGACTCCGACTCTTAGCGACCCTGTAGAGGGTTTCTGAGGAGCAGCTGGTGAGCTTGAACCACCAACCTTGCAGTGCAAGCGGACCTTGCAGTCCAGCGCATTAACCCATAGTGCCGCCCCAGGACTCTGTTCAATATCATAGCAACAGGCAAACCTCCACTGACCCATGGTAACTGTACATTAGACGCTTAAACTAGGAATCAGACCCTGGTTTCCAAATCTAATTTCAAGCTAAAACCCATGGCTTACACAGAGGAGCATTTTTACATCCTTCTCATTGTCAAATCAGCCCAATTGTTTTGCTTCCTTTTAGGGAACTTTCTCCACCAAGAGAGGATTTATTTTCAAGCACTTCACAGGAGTGGCAGAACCTGAGCCGACATGTAGATACATAGCAGTGAATGAGGCTTGCTCTCACCCAAACTTTTGAGCTCACACCATTTGAATCTATGCCTCAGAAGAAGCACAGTATTTCAGGGCCCAGTTTTGAGAGTTGTTCACAATAGTTAGACCTAGGACTATATAGTCAGAACTGGTGTGGCGTTGTAGGATAAGTACTGGACTGCAAACCACAAGGTCGATGGTTCAAACCCACCAGTTGCTCCTCAGAAACCCTGCACAGTGTTGCTGTGAGTCCGAATTGACTCAATAGCATTAAATAACAATAGGAACATGAAAGCTACAAGCAAGCATCTAACTCTGAGTCTGGTACCGTTGTGAATCTCTCTCTCACCTTTCTGCCACTAAGAAGGATAAGACTTTTTTCTTGCAGTTTCTAAGACCAGTGACCCTAACTAAGCCATTCATCGTACATCTGCATTACACACAGCCCTGCACTTGGTATTTCCTGGTGAGGGTGTTGATGCTGCTACTGCGTGTCTGAGGGGAGACATCAGGTGCTTCTCCCAACAGGGGTCAGCTAAGTACCAGACTTGTGTTTACTGGCTCTTATTTGCAGAACCTGGGGCTGGAATATGATTGTGAGACCAATATGGGCACTCCCAGTTGCTTTGCTTTGCCTGCCACCATCTGCCTGGTACGTGGCACCAACAATTGAGTATTTGTCTCACCCTACCTTGCTTCTTATGGCTTCCTAGAGGCCTCAGATGTGGCCTTCTTGGACAACACAAGGTCCATCCTGTTTCCATCCTCTATTTTTCTTTCCCCTGTGTGTTGTAGACAAGATGGTTTTATTATCTTTTGTCATAAGCTTTGTAAACATATATATTAGCATAACCCCATTTATCACATTGCTAGGCTCAGCAGGTCTTTTGGCATTAATCCTGATACCGAAGATGATTTTTTCAAAATCAATCACATATAGATCGATCCCTGTGTGTTGTAGACAAGGTGGTGGTTGTCGTTGCTCTCAGGTCAGACCTGACTCCTGGAGACCTTATATGGTGGTGGTGGTGGTGGTGGTAGTTAAGTGCCGTGGAGTTGGTTCCAACTCACAGGGACCCTGTACAGGGTTTCCAAGGCTGTAAATCTTTACAGGAGCAGCATTATCTTTCTCCCGCGGAACAGCTGGTAGTTTCAAACTGCTGACCTTGAGGTTCACAGCCCAATTCATAACCACTATGCTACAGATGATAGAAATCTTGCCTGGTTGTATACCACCCTTATGATCATTGGCTTGTTGGAGCCCATTGTAGCTGTTGTGCAGAGACTTTCAACGTAGGAGGTGCCCCTTCCAGGACCGTATCAGCCTATGGTGACCCATAAAGTTTTCGTCAGCTAATTTTCAGAAGTAGTTTGCTGGGCCTTTTTTTTCTAGTCTGTTTTCCAGAATCCCTGGTAGCATCAGTGAAGCTTGGCCACCATGGATGATCCTGCTGGTATTTGAAATGTCATGTGGCATAATAGAGTCCATCACAAGTCCTAGCAGTAGACAAACTGATAGATGGGAAGTGATGTAGATTATGCATGTACATGTTGATTTTAGCCCTAATGCTGATGGACTTTTAAGAACTTGGACAGAACTGAAAATATAATTACTGCTGTCATGAAGGAATTCAAACACGTGATAAACCTGTGTCTTTGCATCTTTCCACCTTCTTAACTCCTACCCCTTTGAAAGAAACCTGTGGCTAAGTTCCCATTTGCCAACACCATCTCTCTTTAACTCTACTCTCAGCCCTGGTTTTTGACAAGAACTTCCTTTAGAGATAAATTTAAACAGAAATTCCTATTAGAATCTCATCCAGAATCACATCTATTTCTGAAGAGTTTTTTCTTAGTTCTGTTCAGTGATCTTTTAATTATGCCAAACAACTGTCAGAAATCAGATGGTAAAGTGTCTCATAAATTTACCAGCTAGTCCTCTTTTAGCCACCAGATTGCTACTTCTCAGGACTTTTAAATGGGTTTTGTTTAGCCCTGAAGATTAAGATATGTCTGTGCAACTGTGGTTGGTGCAAACAGTTCACACGTTCAGCTGCTGTCTGAAAGGTTGCAGGTTTGAGTCCACGTGGAGTCCCGGTGTGGTGGTGGGGGTTAATGAACTGGACTGCAAAGTCTGTTTGAACCACAAGGTTGGCAGTGTTCAAGCTCACCAGCTGCTGCTCAGAAACCGTATTCAGGGTCTCTATGAGTCAGAATCAACTAGACAGCATTTCATAACAACAGAGGCACCTCAGAAGAAAAGTCTAACAATCCACTTCCAAAAAACTCAGCCACAGAAAACTCTCTGCAGTATAGTTCTGTCCTGACACTCATGCATCTCCATGAGTCAGAATTGACTTGGCTCAGGCAAAGAATGTTTTTTTAATGTTCTTGGGTTAAGTGGGTCTGAAAGGAGATTCATGAGTTTGGCCCGTCCTAGCTAAGCGAGTGAAGTTAAGAGTGAACTCGGGCCATGGACTGAGTGTGTGTCAGGCTGGAATTTCTAATCTTGTCACCCTGTTTTGCTCTAATTCTCTCCCTGTCTCCATCTGCTTGATCAGTAGGGTATGAAGTGGAGCAGAGGCTAGAAGGGAGAAAATGAGCTGACTGCGGTGTATCTTTTCTGCCATCTGAATCTTGTCCCAGAGTTCCAGATGCCCCACATTCCTGACAATGACTTGACTTCCATTTCTATGGCTTCTGCTTGTCATGGTCTGATAGGACTTTTGACTGCATATGGAATGGGATTTAGAAGCAGGCAAGGAAGAAATGTCGGATTTCACCTATTTCTCCTCTTCTTCACCTAATCTGCCTACCTACACTCCAGCGGGGACCTGCTATTTGTGTATGTCTCTTAAAATGTGCACCAAACAATCAGAAAATGGTATTTTGTTTATTATCTGTCCTGGTGTGGTGCTGTATGATAATGCACTGGACTGAAAGGTTGGCAGTTCAAGCTCACCAGCCACTCCTAGGAAACCCTGTACAGGGTGGCTATGAGTCAGAACCAACTTGATGGCACTTAATAACAACATACTTAATCAGTTGTTATTGAGCATACTGTGACTCAGAGTAGAACTGTGCTCTGTAGAGTCCCATGGACTGATTTCTCAACAGTAGATCACCAGGACTTTCTTCTGATGTGCCTCTGGATGAGCTCCAACCTTTCAGTGAGTAGTCAACAGTGTTAACCATTTGTACTACCCAGGGAGTCTCCCAGTACTCATTTGCTGTTGTTGTTGTTGTTGTTAGGTGCTATCGAGTC
>NW_006408776.1:910645-911500 GCF_000296735.1 Chrysochloris asiatica
ATAGCTGCTGATCACCGGAATGTGTGGGATGAGGGAAGGGGAGGGAAGAGAAGATAGAACACAGGGTAGGGAATAGACACAGGATAGCTTGGATGCCAGGGTGGGAGGGGAGGGGCAATACACAAGAAAGGAGAGGGGAATGGAAGAACAAGGCTGATGGGAGAACAGTTAGGCAGGTTCTCATGGGCTAAGTGAGTCAGAGGTAAATGATGATGTATGTACAACCTTGGAGCAAAAGGGCTCCAGGATACAGGGGTTGAGGCATGGTTTGAATGGTTAAAAGAGGGGAATAATGTTAAGATGTTTGGCTGTCTTTTGAATCTTGGTTTCCCATGCCTACCATTGTAAAATAGACACTTGAGGGGGAGAGAAAGGAATAGCCAGAAACATCATAATAGAAAACTTGTAAGTCCATCTTCAGCCTCTAGCTGATTGCAATACCTTAAAGGGGGCTAGAAGTTGCCCAGTGAAAGAGGCTTCCTGTGGAGCCTTTACATTGCTTAAGACCATAGGTGGAATCCTGAACAGCATCCAGAATCTTCAGAGGTGGGAAACTTCCACTTGAAAGGACAAGTAGACCAGCCTGGAGTGACTAGAAGAACAGCAGATACTTCGTGAAAGAAAGACTGGCAGGAAAAATACAAAACAATAATGGCAGTTTGATTGTTTACTACAAGAACAAGCAGGCTGTTCACCTGGGAACTACCAAATCCCCTCAGAGCAAACTACCTTCCAAGACTAAGACTCAAGGGGAGTACACGAGTAGGCATGTGGTCTGGCTGGTGAACACATTGATTACTGATGAGGCGAAGAGAGGGAAAAACAGCAATGAAGTTGGGGGCTAAGTCTGACCAC
>NW_006408776.1:911600-919747 GCF_000296735.1 Chrysochloris asiatica
ATGAGGTTATTGGAAATACCATGGCTTGGGTCAGGTGCACCTTAGTCCTCAAGCTGACATCTTTGCTCTTCAACACTTTAAAAAGGTCTTGTGCAGCATATTTGCCTAATGCAATATGTTGTTTGATTTCTTGACTGCTGCATCCGTGAGTGTTGATGGTTGATCCAAGAATAATAAAGTCCTTGACAATTTAGGGTATTGTTAATATCATAAGCTTTGTGAGCAAATGTATTAACATAGCTCCATTTATCACATTGCTAGTCTCAGTAGATCTTTTGGTAATAATCCCTAAATTAAAGATGAAGAACAACATAGAATAAAACAATCCACTACTATCAAGTTGATTCTTGATTGACTTGCAACCTGCATCGGGTTTCCGAGGATGTAAATCAGAAAGCCGATGATGATAGCCTTTAGTTAAACAAGCATATCTCCATTGAGAAGGAAAACATCCAGTTCCTGGTGGAGGTTAATGGGGTGATACCTCATTGATATTAACTAGACATACATAATCTTTGTGATCAGCATAGTTTAGGAACAGAACAAACCCATCATCATTGAATTTCTTTTCAAAAGTTATGTTTTCACGTATATGTGAATCACTTTAAAGACAGAGTTGAAGAGTGTGTGTGCTTTAAAAAGCTCAGAATACACAAAGCCTTGCTGTTCACTAAACTCATGACATCTGCTGTTCGATTCCCAGTGGGTAACTCATCGGCCATGACTCCTTACCTCTTTGGATCTATCAGACAGCTTCACCGGCCACGGGGATAACTGCAACCATTCGGGATTCTTTAAATCCAGTATCCCCTGAACTCTAGCTCTTTGTACATATTTCAAAAGGGACTCCCAAAAAAGGTTTTCCAATGTTCCCATCTCTAGACAGCCATTAGGAGTAACTAAAAAAAGACTGGAAGACACTCTTTATACCTGATGTTCCTCTGAGATTCGACAGACGGAAACACAGCAGTAGTTTTGGGAGTAGCTGCCAAATAGGGCAACCAGAGCAGGCAGGGAGGGGAGAGGTGCTGCTCAAGATGCTGAAAAGATAAATGTTCTTCTCTCCACTCTGCTTCCTGTTAGGTAGCCATTCATGGCTACATCTGCCATTCACGGCTAGTCTGTGGCCAGATAAAGGGGGTTGAGCCAGGAGGCCCACCCTCATGGCAACTGCAGGAAAGTTGCTCAGCCCCTGCATTTTACCGAGGAGGAAAGCCGGACTCAGAGAGGGGGTGTGACATCCTCAAGGACACAAAGCAGATTATAAGGGGACTGGTGAGAACTTTGGTTTCCTAACTCCCAGCCCAGAGCTCATTCCATGCATCCCAAAGAAGCATTTCCACCACTGAACTTCAAGGAGGGGATCAGGGATTATAGGTAGCCTTCTTTGTCATCCCTGGCTTTTAAAACTTGACCTAAAGAGAGAAATGAAAATTTCTCCATTTTGGTTAATGAACATTATTTTTGCATCTCTCCAGAGAAGCCCTGGTGACACAGTGGGTTAAGTGTTGCACTGCAAGTTCAGTGGTTCAAACCCACCAAGCACTGTAAAGGAGAAAAATGAGACAGTCTGTTTCTGTAAAGATTCACAGTAGCTGAAACACTAGGGTCAAGTTCTACTCATCCTGTAGGGTCGCTATGAGTCAGAGTCAATTTGATGACAATGGGTTTAGGTCCTTTCTCTCCCTCCTTGGGATATAGATCTGTTGCTTGGGACTTGCCCTCTTTTCTTCCCATATCAGGGCTTTGAAACTAAATGGGCTTCATTCAGTTCCTGCTTTTGGGTCATTATGATTCTGAATCAGGGCCTTTATCTTGCTGTCTCCCGAATGCTTTGATTTAGAAACTGCACTTGGAGCCGGCAGCTTTCCCTCTAATTAAAACAAAAGATCCAAGCTGTGGGACTGTAGGCAGGACATCAATGACTTTGAGACGAGTGGTGTGTTCTGGAACTTTAGAGACTGGCAGTTTGATCCTGTGCATCCCCCCGGGGAGCATGGCTGCTTTGTGAGCTATTCTGATGCTAATGATCTATCTTTGGGAATGTGAAGCTGCTTCAACTCTCAAAATGCCTTCCTATTTATAATTTTCACACTCAGCCTACTCCACTTTTTTTCACTAGACCCACTCTCCATCTTCACAAAACTTTGCTGTGGTCCAGCCAGGTGCCAAGAAGCCCTGGACAAGGTCACTATGAGTCAGAGCTGACTCCATGGCACACCATCACCATCTGAGACAAATAAATATAATCTCTCTTTTTTACTTCCCAAGTTAGGAACCAAACTGAGTTAAGCAAATTACTACTGAAAAATAACGTTGGCGGTGGGGGGTGGGGTGGAATGCTTCAATCTACCAGCCCCTATATTAGATATAGAAATCACTAGGTGGTGCAAATGGCTAAGTACTCCACTGCTAAGCCCAAAGTTGAAGGTTCATTTCCACCTAGAAATGCCTCAGAAGGAAGATCTGGTTATCTATTTCCAAAAATTGGAGTTTTCCATTGTAACCTCTGTGGAGTTCTATTCTGATACTCGTACGGTTACGATGAGTCTGAGTCCACCTGATGACAGCTGATCTATGTTTGTTTGGTTGGTTTTAATGTCAGAGCCCTTGGCATGGTCATTGCTGAACAGCACAGGTCTCCCTCCCCTCCTTGAGAACTGACTGGTAGACTCAGAGCGAGGGAGGAAGGTGCTGGGCAGAGTATGTTTAAGTACTTCTTCCAATCTTAATGATGAGATACCACTTCTCCTCCTGGCCTGGGGAAGGGTATGTGAATGAGTTCAGAGGAGCCCAGAGGGTATGCTATTCATGAATGGGAAATGAAAGTTTCCCTCAATCACATTCTTGTTCCCCAGTGGAACTATCTTAAGATTTAGCCAGACTTCCCATCTAAGACTCTGGACCCCATGTCTGAGATCCATCCATTATACCTCTCTCTCTGTTAGTCAGCCTTGTTGTTTTTGTTGTTTTTAAGTGATGTCTAGTTGATTCCGACCCATAGCGACTCTGTATAGGGTTTCCAAGGAGCAGCTGGTGAGCTTGAACCACTGATCCTGCAGTTCAAATGACTTTGCAGTATGATGCATTAGCCCACACTCCAATCAGCCTTCTTGGGTTTGATCTAATTTCTTTGCTTCTAAGAGGTAGGCGAACATTTTCAAATCACCTGCCTTGGATGGCAAAAAGTTCTGGTCTATTGGTCTGAAAACATCACATCTTTATCCAGCCCATGAGCAGTTGGAAGCACCGTGGCTGCACCAATGAGGATAGCTTTATGTCTTTTGGAACCAAGCATTGAACAATGATTTTCAATGGCTTTGGACTAGCAATCACGTTGAGTAGTAACCAAGGATCTGGATTGGGATGTGGCTTTCAGCAGGCAGAATTCAGTGGTGAAAATCTAAAGCTAAGTAAGGTAACTGGCACAGTGTGATCATAGACAGACCTTCCCACCTTGGGCTTTCTGACATTGTCCTCCAGGTGGCTATGAGCATGAAGAAGGAACCCCTTGATTGCATTGTCTGCCACAATTCATTGCAAACTCAATAGCAGACTCTGTTTTCTGCCCTGTGGGTACAATGCATCCTTTGGATTAATGTCCCCAGGCAACTGGCAGACCATTTAAACTGACGTGTCTGCCAAGATTGTGTAGGGGAGAATTTCAGTATACAAAAGGAGGGCAAATAGGATGTACACTTTGTTTCTAGCTGCTTTTCAGGATGGTTAATCTTTGGTACACTTTGTACACTTCATTTCTCCTACAGAAAAAAAAAAAATTCTTGAAAAACTGACACACTGTTTTATGTTTTGTTGATGATTTAATGCTAAAAACAATTCTCAGTTTCCCATTTTCAAAGGACAACAGAATACAGAGTTTTGTAAATATTGTCTATAACACATCCAATTTTCCAGGTAATTTCAATTCCTAGCACTTAAAGGGGTTCATTTATACAAACAGACTTTCTAGAGATTACCAGATTAAGTTTCGAATTTGGCTAAACCAAACTCTCTCTGAAGTCACAGATTCCTACTGTGCAGAGGAATGGGAGATGCAGGTAGAATCACTCTTAGTCTGGGATTACACTTAAACAGAGCTGGTTAACTGAGTCATCAGTATGTTAGAGATTGTTGATGTTGCTAAGCGCCATTGAGTCAATTCTAACCCACAGTGACCCTGTATAGGGTTTCTGAAGATTGGCGGTTCAAGCTGGTGAGCTTGAACTGCCAACCTTGCAGTTCAAACGGACTTTGAGCCTGGAGCATTAACTCATAGCACCACACCAGGATGCTATATTAGAGATTAGACTTCTAGAATACTAGAGGGCATCTTCAGTTTCAACCCAGCAGCCCCCAGCATCCACTTTTAGCACCCTCCACCACCTTATACACATACAAGTTCCAACACAAGTATTTGGGTCCTGAAGTCTAGCTCTCATTTCTTTCACTTGTAGCTCTTATTATCTCTCATTTGGAAGACCTTCCCATCTTCCCTTTCCCCATCCTAGAAGGGCATATTGTCCCCTGCAAATAGACTGTCCTCTTTATATAGCTCTTGTTGCCTCTGTCTTCTCAGAGCAGCTGCCAAACCTGTTACCACACTATGACCCATCACTCATTTCTGGAAAGCAGGAATCATGTCTTTTGGTCAATACTGAATTTTTGAGCTAGGAGAAATATGGTACAGACTAACTGACAAATGTAGAAATAGCTTTGGAATGTAAAGACCAATACAAAGTTACATCAAAAACAGTAGTAAATAAAGCAGATAATTCACAATGAATTGTTGTTGCTATTAAATGCTGTTGAGTTGGTTCCAACTCATAGCAACCCTGTATGGGTTTTCTAAGGAACATCTGGTGTATTTGAACCACCAACCTTGCAGTTAACAGTCCAATGCTTATCCTACAGTATGTGTGCTTTATAGAGAATCATTTTCTTTAGCCCACACTTTCCTTCTGACTTCACAACCTGAGGAATTTTTTCCTTCACACCAAATGTACTGCTGTTGTTAAGTGCGTTAGAGTCAGTTCTGACTCATAGCGACCCAGTATAGGGTTTCTGTGGAGTGACTTGTGAGCTTGAACCACTGACCTTGCGGTCCTGTGCTTATCCTACAGCGTCACACCAAATGCACAGATCACATCAAAAAGACAATTAAATTACTCTTTCAAAATATCAAAAATATGAACTTTAGTTCATAAATAAAAGCTTAAAACAAAAAAAGGCTATATACCTGGAAAGACAGGATACCTAGTATTCTAGTCCCCAGATTGTTACTTTATTTTTATGGAGGGAGGTTTTGAGGGAAAACCAATCTGACACCAAACGTAAAAAAATAAATAAATAAAATGAATATGGATTGTGTGAGTGTGAGGATATTCCAGAATGAAAATAATTCCTATATTTTTTATTAAGTCAATTTCCTTTACTTCACCCATCTCACAAATAATAGAAGTTCTCAGATTCTTTAAAATTGCACCATTTGCATACTGTTCTTAAATGCCATGGAATCATTTCCTACTCATAGTAACTCTCTGTTCAATAGAACAAAACACAGTCCGATGCTGTGCCTTCTCATTCCTGTTGTGGTCGCCATGTCATTTATTCTATCTTCTTGAATGTCTTCCTCTTTTTCACTAAAGCTCTACTGTACCAAGTATGATATACCTCTCCAGGGATTGATTCCCCCTGATAATAGGTCCAAAGTACTTGAGATGAAGTCTAGCCCTCCTGGCTTCTAAGAAACATTCTGGCAATACTTCTTCCAAGACAGATTTGTTTGTTCTTCTGGCAGTCCATTCAACATCTTAACCAACACCAATAATTCAAAGACATGAAATCCTCTTCAGCCTTCCTCATTCATTGTCGGGCTTTCACATGTATATGAGTTCACTGAAAGTATCTTGGCCTGAGTTAAGGGCACCTTAGTGGTTAGTTGCTTTTGATCACTTTAGAGATATCTTTTCCAGAAGATTTGTCCAATGCAATAAATCATTTGATTTTCTAATTATTGTTTCCATTGATGTTAAACGTGAATCCAAATAAAATGAAATCCTTGACAATTTCAAATTTTTCTCCACTTTCTGGTCCTCTTGTAGGGATTTTGTTTTTCTTTCTGAGGTATAATGCACACGGAATGCTTATAATCTTTGATATTTATCAGTAAGTGTTTCAAGTCTTCTTTGCTTCCAGTAAGCAAGGTTGTGTCATCTGCATAGCACAGGTTGTTAGTAAGTCTTTCCTCAATCCTGATGCCACAGTTTTCCTCATATAGCTCAGTTTCTCAGACTGTTTGTTGAGCATACTGATGGAGTAAGTATGGTGAGAACATAAGATACAACCCTGGAACACACCTTTCCCAATTTTAAGCCAGGCAATATCTCCTTGTTCTCAGGATTGCTTCTCCCGTATGCAGACAATTAAGTGTTCTGGAATTCCTATTCTTTGCAATATTATCCAATACTTGTTATCATCCACATAGCTGAAAGTCTTAGAATAGTCACTGAAACACAGGTAAACATCTTTTTTTGTGTGGATATTCTCTGCTTTCAGCCCAAATCCATCTGATATCTGTAATGATAGTCCTCATTCCACATCCTCTTCTGAATCCAGCTTGAGTGTCAGGCATTTGTTGGTTGATGGCCAGTCAAGCTGCAGCCATTTTTAAGTTAGCTCCAGCAAAATTTTACTTGTGTGTGATATTAATGATATTTTTAGATAATTTCTGCATTCTGCTGGATCTCCTTTCTTTGGAATAGGCATGGACATAGAACTCTTTTAGTCACTTGGCCAGCTAGCTGTCTTCTGAATTTCTTGGTATAAACAAGTTAGCACCTCCAGCTCTGCACCCATTTCTTGAAACATTTCACCAGTTTCTGGAACCTTGCTTTTTGCCAGTGCCTCCAGTGGTGCTTGGATGTCTTCCTTCAACACCGTCAGTTCTTAATCATAAAAAACCTTGACCAATTCTTTTGGCACAGTGACTGTGTATTATCCCTTCCTTCTTTTTTCATGATTCTTGCATCAGTTGACATTTTTCCCATAAAATCCTTCAATAATATAACTTGAAGTATGTTTACATATACCAGTACAAATTATGTTGTATCCATTTGCATAAACTAGAATATACCACTACACGTTGCCATTGAATCAACTCTGACTCATGACACCCCCACATGTGTTAGAGTAGAGCTGTGCTCTCGAGGATTTTCAATGACTGATTACTTGGAAGTAGATCACCAGGCATTTCTTCCAAGTGCCTATGGGTGAACTCCAATCTTCAACCATTTAGTTAGCATGTTAACCATTTTACACTACCCAGAGAATCCAAAACTGTAGATAAAGTTATTTAAACACAGATTTGATGGCCCAGGAAACAGGTATTTAAGCTTAACAATAGTCACAAACAATGGATTCATACCAATAATTATAAAGATAGAATGGATCAGACAATATTTTGTTTTGTTATACAGAAGGTTGTCATGCATTGGAGTCAATTACATGACAACTAACAACAACAAATTAAAGTTTTCATAAGTATCTCTAGACTCTGTAATCTGGGAATACACAAAAAGTCTACTGTGCCCATTACGTAGAACAGGAAACCACAGATACGTTTATTTCACTTGAACACTTTAAACTGTCATGTAAAATGTCAGTAAGGAAATCTTCCACCAAAGTACTTTAGTAAATCTACATGTGTATATATATATATACAGGAAATCTGATATGAATGACGATTTACAGACACATTACTTCAGAAAATGACTTATTTGCATTTGATGTTGTTGTTAGGCATCCTCAAAGTGGTACCAGCTCATAGAGAGCTTATGCACAACAGAATGAAACATTGCCTGATCCTTAGCCAACCTCACAATCATTGTTACATTTGAGCCCATTGGTGCTGCCACTGTGCCCATCCATCTCGATGGGGGTCTTACTCTTTTTCACTGATACTACATTTTACACAGCATGATGACCTTCTCCAGGGACTTGTCCTTCCTGATAATATGTCTGAAGTATGTGGGACAAAGTCTCACCTTCCTGGTTTCTAATGAGTATTTTGTCTGTACTTCCTAAACACAGATTTGTTTATACTTTTGACAGTCCATGATACTTTAAATATTCTCCTTCAACACATGCAT
>NW_006408776.1:923113-931584 GCF_000296735.1 Chrysochloris asiatica
CATGTGGTCTGGCTGGTGAACACATTGATTACTGATGAGGCGAAGAGAGGGAAAAACAGCAATGAAGTTGGGGGCTAAGTCTGACCACATTCAATTGACTCCTGTGAACCCGGGTGGAGACCTGGTTGGCCAGCAATATGGCAAAACCAAGGGACTCCTGGGCCCAGAGCCAGTGATAGGGCCACAGCAGACTAGAGCAGAGAATGAAGTGTCCAACTGATATGAAGTGAGGGCATATGCACAAGAACACCCATACTTGCAGATAGTTCCCACTTGACCTGGCTTCAATGACTAGATGATCAGAACTTGATTAGAAGAAGAAAGAATAGGGGGAAAACAAAAAAGAGTAACCCGCTAAAATTTGATGAACTTTACCTTCACTTATGCATGTAGTAGCTCAAAAAAGGGAACAAATCTTTACAGCGAGGATCACTCCCACCACCTCGGAACACAGGATTGACAGGAATGGGCAACTTAGACAGTGGCTACCCAAAATGGGGGGGCTATAGAGGCAAGAAATGACTGGCTTACAAGCTTTCAAAAGGGAACCTAGTTACAGACGGGGTGCGGGAAGGTAGAATCTCCACTGAATGGTTTCCAATCTGTTGGGATGGTGCTAATGAAAGGAGATGGGGATAAGACTCTTATGGTACAATAGTGAATAATTGCCATTAGGACTGACTGTTGAGGGTCAGAAATGTAAAGGTACATGTTTTTGATGTTTTTTAACAAAAGGAGGGGAGCGATTGATTTTGCAGTCTAGGAGCAGAGGTCCCTGGGACCATCAAGTGAGAAGAGCAGAGTGCGGGACCCTACCCAGAGAAGCAGTGGTGCTGGAAATGGATACAGAGAGGATGATGTGGAGAGATGGAGCGTCTGGGGACACTGGATTCAGGGAGGGAGAGGGGCTGTGTGCTGATGGCCCGGGGACAGGCCTGTGGGGTGTACCCTTTGGTTATTTGATGATGCATGGAGGGGATTGTAATCATTGTAATGAAATGAAACAAGATAGGATGAATGTAAAACTGATGTTCTCCCATATAAACCCACATAACTTACAATAAAAACTTTAAAAAAAAAAAAGAAGATGAAAGGAATACACAGAATCACTATACCAAAATGAAATGGTTGATGTTCAGCTGTTTCAAAAGGTAGCATATGATCAAGAGCCAATGATCCTGAAGGAAGAAGTCCAAGGAGCACTGAAGGCATTATCAAAGAACAAGGCACCAGGAATTGATGGACTTCAAATTGAAAATTTTCAACAAACTAATGCAATACTGGAGGCTCTCACTCAATTATGCCAAGAAATTTGGAAGACAGTGACCTGGCCAAGAGATGGGAGGAGATCCATGTTACATTCGGAAAGGGCAGTAAAGAGAGCACTAGAGACAAAAATGAATCAGATGTTCTAGCTCAGCCCTCATGTCTGACCTTGGACAAATCATTTGTTCATCTGTAATGACTTAATATGGGGTTTCTAGTCCCAGAACAGTTTACATCTTTAAGATAGGAGATTATGTCTTTCTTTGTCTTACATTTGGAAGAAATGGCAATAAGTTTCTGCAAATAAGGACAGGGAATCTATGTATATATGGAAATGTGCATCATCTGGTCTAAAACCAACTACAAAATCTTTTAAAATACAGCTTGAATTGGCCTTTAAATCATCACTTGATGAGAAAAGCCACCCCCTAAAGCCCCCTCCTTTTTTTGTAATTTGTGACATTCTTTAAAAGTGAGCTATCATAGACATTCCACACCAAAATGTCTACAAAAAAAAAAAAATCCATTTTCTAAGGTATTAAAAAATGTGAGAGTTTTTCTTAGCCCTACCTGGGAAGTGACGCTACTTTCTCCTACAGACAGTTGAATTGCACAGCTAATGTATCTGTTTCGTTCTAAAACTACCATCTGTTACAAGAGGTTTTCAAAGATTTATATCATCATATAGTGTGATTTATCTGTGTGCATGTGTGTGTGTGTACACATATATATCTCACACATATAGAAATAGAGATTTATTATGACTCGTTTCTAAGAAAAAGATCATAGCACAATTACATTCAGTCTTAACATTTAATCAAATGTTGTTGTTAAGTGCCGTGGAGTCGGTTCCAACCCAAAGCGACCCTGAACAGGGTTTCCAAGGCTGTAAATCTTTATGGGAGCAGAAAGGCTCATCTTTCTCCCGCGGAGTAGCTGGTAGTTTCGAACTGCTGACCTTGTGGTTTGCAGCCTTATTCGTAACCACTACGCTATTGGAGCTGTATTTAATAAACCTCATGATCTGCTTCTATAAAGATTACAGAGAAGAAAATGCCCTGGAACAGTTTGACTTTGACTCTTATGGGTTGTTGGAATCGACTTGATGGCAGTGGGTTTCATTTTAGCTTATATGGCCAAGCTATATAATCCGTTCTAATGGATATTTGTTATTTATAAACAAAAAAAGTCTTGGCTGATAAACCCAAACCAACCAAGCCCATTGATTGCCATCAAGTCCATTTGTACTCATAATGACCCTATAGGAGAGAGTAGAATTGCCTCATAGGCACCAGTGTCTAAAGCTGTGATCTTCATGGGGACAGACTTTCACATCTTTCTCTTACAGAGAGACTGGTGGATTCAAAGTAACAACTTTTTAGCTTGTAGCCAAGGGCTTAACCACTATACCACCAGAGCTTTTTTAGTTGATAAGTAAAATATAACTTCCCTCTGTTCTATTGTTTAATTTCTTACTCTCCTATCCCTCCCAGGTAACACAGATGGATACCTTTTCAATTGAATGTCAGGGTACATTTGCCTTAAGCAACAGAATCATGGATGTCAGCAATCAGGAGATTTTGGCCAGGGCAAAGGTACCTTGTTCTTCAAATTATAAGATGAGTATGGGACCATTTGGTATAATGGCATCTGGTTCATCTTTAAATCAGGGCTGGCCCTGTGGAAAAGAGAGGATTGGTTTTCATTTTTTTGTAAACCAAGAGCATGTCTTGGTAGACTCCTCATCTTGAAAAGGAGAGAAATCAAGTGAACAGCAGGCATTCTGGTCTACTAGATGCTGGGTTAAGCCACAAAGAAGGCTTTTAGAGGGAAGTGTGTGGGGGTCTGTGGAGAAATTCTGGGTGAAGCCATTAGAATTGGAATTGACAGGTCCCCAGAAACCAAGTACTCAAGAGCCAGTTCTAACTCACGGCAACTCCATGTGTGTCAGGGTCGAATTGTGCTCCATAAGGTTTTCAGTGATTGATTTTTCAAAAGTAGATAGCCAACCCTTTCTTCCAAGGTGCCTTTGGATGGACTCAAACTTCCAACCTTTTGGTTAAAAGCTGAGTGCTTAAATCATTTGCACTCCTCAGGGCCCAGGAGGATTATACCTGGAGAGGGTGGTGGTGAGGGGGGCTATTATCCATGGGACCATGGCCTGTAGAAAAGTTGAGAGGGGGAGCAGGCCTGGCATTGTAAAATGCAGAGTAGTGAAAAGTCAGGTCATCCAATGGAGGTGAGGTAGAGCTGATAGGAATTTGAATTTGCCGCAGATTTTACCCCAGATTTTGGAACCAAGGGGTGACGTAATCCAAACAAGGCTAGGGTACGCTTGATCTTCAGGTGATGGGTTGGAAATTTGAGGAAGTAGAGAAGGCCAGTGGTAGACACCAGATGGCACACTGTTGCCAAAATTGCAGGACAGTATTGGAAGGAGTACACTGAAAAGGAAAGGAAGGCAGGATTTAGTGATGACCAGCTGTTGAAAGAAGACGAGATTGGGACTGAAATTGACTCCAAGTTGTGAACCTTAGGAGCTCCCGGGAGAGCTCTGCTGTTGGAGTTATGTGAAGGTGGGAGGGAGGGGAGAGGCAGCATGGAAAACTGCCGCTGAATGTTTAAGGAGAAAGATGCAAATCATGCCTTGAAATTTGGTATTTCTAAGACTCAGTGACTACCTTGGTTACTTCGTGCTGCCAAACAAAAAATACCACAAGTGAGTAGCTTTACAGATCAGAAATTTTTATTTTCTCACAGCTCTGGAGACTGGACATCTAAATGCAGGGTGTGTCTAGAGGGGAGGGTCCTTTTTTATCTTCTTTAGTTTTGACTAGCTGCTAGGAATCCTTGGCATTCCTAGGCTTTCTATGTACCTGCCTCCATCTGCAGCCTCCATCTGCACATGGTGTATTCCCTCTTGTGTGTGTGCCTTGATGGTTTCCTTCTGAGACTATTCAGAAGTGATTAGGCTTAGGACCCACCCTGTTCTGAGATGGACTCCTTGTGTGACTCTGTAGGATAAGCATTGGACTGTGAACCACAAGGTTGGTAGTTCAAACTCACCAGCTGCTCCTCAGAAACCCTATACACGGTTCCCATGAATTGGAATCCACTTGACAACACTTAACAACAACAGAAAATTCTGGGATGGCCTCAGTAACATAACAAAAGGACACCTATCTCTGCAAACAAGGTCATATTCACAGGTACAGGAATTAGGACTTTACCACATTGTTTTAGAGGATACAATTCAATCCATTACAATAATTAATAGAGCAAAAACACTGGGTGTGAAGAAAATTAATTCCATCTGGCCTTATTCAAAAGGTCTCTGGTGGTGCAGCTGGTTAAGTGTTGGGCTGCTTGCTCACTGAGTGATGGATGGTTCAAAGCCAACAGTCACTTCTCAGGAAAACGATGAGCCCATGTGCTCCCAGAAAGATTTATAATATAACCTCAGAACACTTTGGAACACTTCTACATTTTCCTATAGGGTTTCCTATAGGGTCAACATGAGCCAGAATCAACTTGGTAGCAGTGGGTTTTGGTTGGCCTTGCTCTAGAACTATCTAAGCTGCTAACTTAGAAAATTATCTTATAGATTTTTCTGCCAAGAGATTCATGTAGAAATTCTTTCTCATTCTTGTTTTCTGTTTGAAAAGTTAAACTATGAATAAGGATATTTAGGAATAAAACTTATCCTAAAACCCTGTAGAAAGTTGTTAAGTACCATCGAGTAGGTTCAGATTCATAATGACCCTGTATAGGGTTTCCAAGAAAGCATTGGTGGGTTTGAACCCCGACCTTGTGGTTAGCAAGCACCATACCAGTGGTGTTTTTATCAGGTGGGACATATTTAAAGTCAAGTGTCTGGTACTTTTGAGTGCAGAGGTGTGAATGCTTTGTTGTTGTTGTTGTCAGGTGCCATCGAGTCGGAACCGACTCATAGCGACCCCATGCACAGCAGAACGAAACAATGTCTGATCCTGGGCCAACCTCACTACTGCTGCCACACTTGAGTCCATCAATGATGCCACCTGGCCAATCCATCTCATTAGAGGTCTTCCTCTTTTTCTCTGACCCTCCACCTTACCCAGCATGACATCCTTCTCCAACGATTGTTTCCTCTGGACAATATGTCCAAAATATGAGAGACGAAGCTTAGCCATCCTGGCCTCCAAGGAGCACTCTGGCTGCACTTCTTCCAAAACAGAATGCTTTAGACCCATCAATTATGGGTCTGTACACAGCTCCCAAGTTCCAAGAAACTCTCCTGCCCGCTGATTTATTCTATCATGAGGAGTGGCTATGATCTATACCAGGTGACCAATCTCCAGCTGATAGGAGCCTGTTGAAGACCCAACCCCAGACCCACCAACCCCTGACTAGTAATCCAGGAAGATTAACTAGCAAAGTAGCTCTGCCCAGGCAGAGCAAATGTCAATTAGGTAAACTAATGAGGTTCTTTTTCTTGGTAATTTTACTCAGAAAAGTCGATCTAAAATAATAATATCTGCATCACACTAAAAGTTCAGTTCTCCCTTTCTTGACTTTGCTGCCAGCCAACCAACAACTCCCAATTACCGCTCTTCTTGCCCTACTCAGAAGGTAAATCTGATCCCTGCACCAACATCTCTATCCTAAGGTGCGGTTCACTGATGCTGCCCGCCACAGCTTCACCGGACTCTGAGACAAGGCTTCCAACGGGTTCTTCTCGGTTCAGCAATAGCTGATGAAGTGAAACTGGTTTGGGCCCAAATTTTTTAAATGAATGAAGTGGAGAATTGGAAAATTTATGGATTGACAATAGCTAGAAACTTAATCTCCATTTTAGAAATTTAATCTTACTCTTAGTGTGTGTGTTACATAGTAACCAAATCTTTTGACCAACAGAGTTAGAAAGAGCAAAGCGACGATGGTGCTCAACTGCATTGTTTTGAATGTGTGTCCATCTCCACAGTTCTGGTAATAATCCAATCTTCTGTGTCAGGCTCCTGAAAAGGTTTGCTATGCCTCCTGGGAATCTCCCATTCAGATCCATAGAACTGTACACCACAGGAGTTTTACTTATGGATTGTTAAAAAAATAGAGTGCCAATCTTTTTTCCATGGTGCTTCTGGGTGGACTCAAAACTTCCAGATCTTTAGTCAGCAGCCGAGCACATTAAACATTTGCACTACTCATGAGCTCCATGACTACCCTTTACCAACATGTACTTACGAACATTACCCACAAGCCTCTTCTCAGCTATACTGCCAGCATCACTTACCAGCACGGGGCACCGGTTCTCCTAAGTGGTACCAGGGCCAATGCCTGCTGTAGCATGGCTATATCTAGTTCTAAAGAGGACTTCACTATTGTCCCGTGTCCTTGCTATGTAGTAGTACAAAGGGGACATGCTGCCAGCAGCCAGCCACCGAGAAGCCATTTCTCTGACTGATCTTCTAAGAGTCTGCTCTTCCAGATGATCACAGATCAATTTACTGGCTTTGTTGGCAGGTCAGAACAAGCAGTTTTTTTTTATTTTGTTTTGTTTTTCCTCAAAAGTAACAAGCTCTGAAATGGAAGCCTTTGTCCAGGCACCCAGTGCAACACCTTCTCACGTGTGAGGCGTGAATTGCCTGGTTTGGGCAAAATGGCGGTTCTCTGATGTTGATGTATTTAACAAAGAAAAAAGATGACACTTTTTAGCCTACCCCACAGAGTGTGCAAAGTATCCTTCTGGATTCCATATTGGCCTTTCTACAATGCCAATTAGCCACTGTGTGCTCTGTGGTTGCAACTATGAAAGGTGAAATCCCTACAGAGCGGCTCTGTGAAATTAGGTAGGAAAGGAAGCTCCCACACACATTTTTTGGCTGACTAGGCAGAGCTCCTGAAATAACTTTTTTTTTTTTTCCTTTGTAGGGTAAGCACTGGACTGTTAAATGCAAAGTTGGTAGTTCAAACCCACCAACTGCTCCTTGGAAACTCTTTATAGGGTCACTATGAATCAGAACCAACTAGAGGACATTTAACAATAGCAACAACAAATTACAGTCCCTGGATGCTACAAATAGTTCATGTACTTAGCTGCTAACTAGAAGAGTTGAGAGCCCACCCAGAAGTGTCTTGAAAGAAAGGTCTTTGGATCTACTTCTGAAAAATTACTCATTGACAACCCTGTGGAGCACAGTTCTCTTCTGACATACAGGGGGCTTCCAGGAGTCCGCGTCAACTGAACAGCAACTGTTTTTGCTTATTCTGTTGTGTTTTATTTTAGTAACTAAATTTTAAAAGAATGGAAAAGTAACTGTGATGCGATTAATTCTTTGCCAATGGCTCGAGCAGCTCAATACTGCCCAGGACATGTTTGCAAAGAAGTCTAGTCACCCTACGTTAGTAGCTTGCAATAGAAAAGACCAGCAACTCTGGCTCTGGGGACAGGCTTCACTGGGCTGTGGCCCATCCAACTGACTGGCAGCAGTCTTACTAGTATGCACTGCAATTCAAAGTGTCTTTCTATACTTTCCCTTGGGTAGTGAATAAAGAAGACCGTAGAAAAACGGATGCATTTGAGTTGTACTAACTGGTACCGTAGTGGTTACAAATCGGGCTGCTAACATCAGGGTCAGCAGTTCGAAACTACCAGCTTATCCAAAGGAGAAAGATGAGGCTTTCTGCTCCTGTACAGATTTACAGCCTCAGAAACCCTGTTCAGGGTCGCTATGAGTAGGAACCAACTCCATGACACATAACCACCACCACCATTGGAGGAGAATATTAAAAGTACCATTGAGCGCCAAAAGAACAAACAAATCTGTCTTGGGAAGTACCGCCAGAATGCTTCTTAGAAGCTAGGATGGTGAGACTTTGTCTCTCATACTTGGGACATATTATCAGGAGGGATCATTCCCTGGAGAAGGACATTATGCCTGATAAGTTGGAGGGTCAGTGAAAAAGAGGAAGTTCCCGAAGGAGATGGGTTGGCACTGTGGCAGATGCAGTAGGCTCAAGTTTAACGATGATTGTGAGGTAGTCTCAGGACTAAGCAGTGTTTTGTTGTGTTGTGCATAAATAAGGTCACTATGAGTCGGTACTGACTCAGCAGCACCTAACAACAACAAAAGGATACATTTCCAAGTTCTCCCAAATACATGTCCATTTCCCTGCCTGTCATTCTGGGTAAGTGAGTTCTACTGGAGGATGTACCATCTCCTCTC
>NW_006408776.1:931684-932506 GCF_000296735.1 Chrysochloris asiatica
TTGGTCTATGTACAGGTTCCTCATGAGCACAATCAGATGTTCCAGAATACTCATTCTCCACAATGTTGTTCATAGTTTGTCATGATCCACACAATGAAAAGCGTTTCATAGTCTGTAAAACATAGGTAAGCATCTTTCTGGTATTCCATGCTTTCAGCCAAGATTCATCTGATGTCAGCAATAATAGCCCTCATTCCACATCCTCATCTATATCTGGCTTGAACCTCTGGCAGTTTTCTGTCAATGTAGTGTTGCAAACTTTTTTGAACTATCTTTAGCAAAATTCTACTAGCATGCATTATTAATGGTCTTTTTCCATGATTTCTGCATTCCGTTTGGTCAACTGTCTTTGGACTGGGCACAAATATGGATGTATTTAAATTAGTTATCAGATATTGTCTTCCAATTTAAAGAGGAATGGTGTTTCTTTCATTAACAGAAAGAGTATTTCAGGATCTATCTTGAAGTACAACGCTGTCTGTGATAGAATAATATCTATTTGCAAGGTGTGGCACTGTAGGATAAGCACTCAATCATAAGTTTAGTTTGAACTGTGAGGTTGGTAGTTAAAACTCTCCAGCCACTCCTCAGAAACCCTATACAGGGTTGCTATGAGTTAGAACTAACACGATGGCTCTTAACAATAATAGCCAGGAAGACCAGTTAATCAAACTATTATTCAAATTTAAACTGAATTCTACCAACTTCTTCTGTCTGAAATTGATCAAACAATCAAAATGTATTGATAATTACTGGTGATTGGAATGCAAAGGTTGCAAACAAAGGGGAAGGATCAGTCATTGGAAAATATGGCCTTGGTGA
>NW_006408776.1:933754-934712 GCF_000296735.1 Chrysochloris asiatica
CTCATTGTTTCCAAGGCTGTAAATCTTTACAGGAGCAGAAAGCCTCATTTTTCTCCTATGGAACGGCTGGCAGTTCCAAACTGCTCATCTTGAGGTTAGCAGCCCGATTTCTAACCACTCTTTCCAAGGAGCAGCTGGTGGGTTTGAACTGCCAATCTTGATTAGCAGTCCAGTGCTTATTCAACAGCACCACGCCAGAACTGCATTAGTTACCTAGTACTGCTATAATAGAAACACTAGAAGCAAGTGGCTTTGACAAACAGATATTTTTCTCCTTTTAGAAGACGAGAAGTTCAAATTCAAGATACTAGCTCTTAGGGGAAGACTCCCCTTCTCTGCTCACTTTGGGGCAAAGTCCTTGTCTCTTTTTTTTTCAGCTTCTGCTCCTTGGTACCTTGGCAATCGGGTGATTTATCTTTTTCCCTTCGTTTGTACTTGCTTGCTCAATCTGCTCTTTTATATCGCAAAAGATAATGATTTAAGATATCCCTTGCACAAATACTGTCTCATTAACATAATAAAGGGAAATTTTCCCCAATAGGATTATAACCCTAGGCACAGGGGTTAGGAATTACAACGCTTATCTTGAGAGAACACATTCCACTCATAACAGGGGGTACCCTGGCACCATCAGGCTATCCCATGCTGAGACGTAATGCATTGATATCTAGGTGGGTATGAGCCAGGGCTTTCAACCAGTTTTTTCTGACTTGGTCCCCTGATGACTATCACATTTCCATCCCAGATGTAGTGAATCAAAATCTACATTTTAATAAGATCAATCGCACCTCAAAATAAAGAGAACAAAAATCCGTACAGGTGTACCAATAAGTAATATCATCATAACTGGAGAAGACTGAAGTTGTCAAGAAGTTTCATCTTAGATCCACAACCAATACCTATGGAAGCAGCAGTTAGGAAATCAAGCATCAAAAGAAGAGGGAAAGAATATATTGTC
>NW_006408776.1:954864-1001251 GCF_000296735.1 Chrysochloris asiatica
ACCTTCATAATTCTGGGATTCACATTTAGGTAAAAAAATGCAAATATTTTTAAAAACAAAGTCAGGAAGTGAAGAACCCAATTTTCAAATAGGCAAAGAACTTGTATAGCCATTTCTTCAAAGAAGATGCACAAATGACCAAAAGACACATGAAAAGATGCTCAACATCACTTGTCATTGTTATTTTTGATAAATGCTGTTGAGTTGGTTCCAACGCACAGCAACCCTGTATAGGGTTTCTAAGGCTTTAAATCTTAGTAAGAGCAGAAACCTCATCTTTCTCCCACTGAGCAGTTTATAGGTTAGAACCATCAACCTTGTAGTTTGCAATCTGGTACTTATCCTACAGAGCCACCATACTCCCTCATTCTTCATACCTTCCAGGATGTCTATAATCAAGCACATGAATAATAATAAATCTTGTCAAAGATGTGGAGAAATTAGAACTCTTCATATAATTGCTGTTGGCGTTATAAAGTTGTGCAGCCACTTTGCAAAGCAGTTTGACAGTTCCTCAAAAAGTTAAACATAGTCAGTTTAATACCCAGCAGTTTCATTCTAGATATGCACCCAAGATAATGAAAGCATATGTCTATACAAAAACTTGTACACCAATGTCCATAATAGCATCATTCATAATAACCCCAATATGGAAACAACCCAGATGTCCATCAACCAATGAATGGATAGATGAAATGTGATCTTTCCATACACTAGATTTTAATTCTACCATAAAAAGAAATTAATTCCTGATATGCTACAACATGGATGGCCCTTGAATTCATTATGCTAAATGATAGAAGTCAGACACAAAAGGTTACCTATCATGTGATTTCATTTATATGAAATGTCCAGATTAGGCAAATTCATAGAGAAAGAAAATAGATTAATGGTTGCCAGGGACTTGGTGCAGGAGGGCACAGGAGTGACTTACTACTAAAGGGTGTGCGGTGATGTTCTGGGATAATTAAGGTGTTCTGGAATTAGATCTCGGGGATCCTTACACAGTTCTGGAGTTTACTAAAAAATATTGAAATGTATACTCTAAAAGGGTGAATTTTATGGTATGCAAATTATGTCAACCAAGCTGAAGTTTTATATATAAATTTAAGTATATATATTGTTGTTGCTAAGAGCTGTTGAGTTGGTTCCTGTACAGGGTTTCCGAGGAGCAGCTTGTAGGTTTGAACTGTTGACACTGTGGTGTATAATACAGTGCTGATCCTACAGCGTCACATCATGAGTATATATATATATATTTATAAAATAATGCATTGCATTAGACAAAGCTGCTGCAAGAGACCTCTTTAAATTGTTCAAGAGCAAAGATGTCACTTTGAGGACTAAGGTGCACCTGTCCTAAGTCATGGTATTGTAAATCACCTCATATGCATGTGAAAGTTGGATGATGGATTATGAAAACCATAGAAGAATTGATGCATTTGATTTATGGTGTTGGCAAAGAACACTGAAAGTATCTTGGACTGCCAGAAGAATAAACAAATCTGTCTTTTAAGGAGTGCAGCCAAATGCTCCTCTGAGGCAATGGTGGCGAGACTTCATCTGTAATTCTTTGGACATGTTGTCAGGAGGGACCAGTCCCTGGGGAAAGACATCACGCTTGGTAAAGTGGAGGGTCAATGAAAAAGAGGAACGAGATGGACTGACAGACACAGTGACAGCAGCAATGGACTCAAGCAACAGCTGTCAAGGTGGTACCGGATTTGGGGCAGTGTTTCCTTGCATTGTGAGTAGTGTCGCTACGAGTTAGAATTGACTTGACAGCACCTAGTAAGGAAACAACAACAATCACTTTGCTTTCATCTGAAAATGCAAATGGTCTTTGAAATATCCTTATTTTTCTCAGAAATAAATAAAAGGTGAGAGGAATGGAGGGAGAAAAGGAAGGCAAGATGGAGGAAGTCAAGATGAAAACCAAAGTCGTGTTTTCTAGTTAAAAGGCTAAGTGGAATGGTCTGTCCTAAAACTCCTTGATCATCTGTTATCTCTGTAATATTCTTCCCACAAAGAGAAAATAAATATAGAAATAGTATCCTCCCTTGGTTCTCAGTAAATGAAAGAATTGTGCAGATAAGTTATATTTAGCCACCAGAAACTGAAGTTACTAATAGCTCCTGTTTGCAGAGCGCTGTAACAGGCCACGTGCTTTGCATTTATCACTTTATCTCACGTGAACCCCATGAAGTTGCGTGGCGTAAGAAGAGCTGGTGTTTACAGAGCGCTGACTCTGAATGCGATGCTTTCATGCAGCATCTCATTTAATCCTCATAACAAGACTGCAAATTCTTCTCATATAAGCCATCGAAGGCTCTGGGAACTGAAGCGATTTGCCCAAAGACACACAATTATTTAAATGGCAGGAGTGAGATCCAACCCACATTGGTCTGATTCCGAAGTCTAAATGTTCTTTTCTCCAGGTTGTGTTACCTCCTGACAAGCAAGAAAGCTGGGAAGTGCTTCACTGTGAAAGCGTCTGGTTTCCCGAATGTGGCAGCAAATTGCTTTAAAGCTAATGAGGTCTACTGAGTGTGTGAACTAAGAGAATCTTGTCGGGATCAAGTGAGTATTGTTATTAGCTGCTGCTTAGATGGCCTGCAACTCATGGCAACGCTATGCACAATGGAATGTTACATCCCCATGACTGGGTTGTACACTGAATCACTGTCGTCTAGAATTGGTTAAAAACTGCAGCTTTCAAATGATCCTGTCCACTGAATCTGGAAAATGAGTTGACAATAGTTTCTAGACCCCACCACTAGGTTTGTCACCAGTAAAAGCTAAAAAGTTGCTTTTATTTCACCCATATGGTCCATACATTTACTGATTCATACTTTGATTGATTGGGGCAATGGCATTTCTAGTAGGAAAGGTTTATTTTGTGAATGTCACTTCCCCTCAAGGCTCTTGCCATTAAGAAACTTGCAATCTATCATGATGAGTGAGGCCTTGATGCATATGCACTTGATGCATTGAGATATTAGCAGAAATAGTGTCTCGTGTAGCATGGAAAACTAAAAGTAAATCACCTAACCTGGAAAATGAGAGCGTTAAGTAAATATAATTTACTGAGTAGCAGTGGGCATTAACAAGGAACTAGCATGGTTTTGTGGTCTTTCATTTCAATGCCAGGTAAGTGTTTATGAGACTGATGATGGCGGTACAAGTTATTTCCCATCGTGGTACCGTAGAATAAGCAATGGACTGCTAACTACAAGGTCGGTGGTTCAAGTCTACTAACTGCTCCTAGGAAACCCTATACAGGGTCACTATGAGTTGGAACTGACTCTATGGCACTTAAAAACAACCGTCACTTACTTAAAGGTTGATGGCTTGTGCCCACCCAGCAGTGGCATGGAACAGAGGTCTGCTGATCTGCTCCCGTAAATATCACAGCCAACAAAATCCTGTGGGGCAGTTCTATTCTGTATCCTTCAGGGCCCCCATGAATCAGAATCGACTTAACAGCAACTGGATTTGGTCTTAAGCACTTATACTATTAGACTCGGTGGAGTCCTGGCATGGCACTGTGGGTTAATGCACTGGACTGCAAAGTCAGTTTGAACTGCAAGGTTTGCAGTTCAAGCTCACCAGCCACTCCTAGGAAGCCTGATACAGGGTTGCTATGGGTCGGAACTCACTTGATGGTACTTAACAACAACATTATTAGACTCTGGTCACAGGACTTTCTGAAGAAAAGAGTCTTTCTTTTTCTTTTTCTCTCTCTCTCTCTTTTTCCCCAAAGAAATAATGGATTTGTGTTTGTTGGGTTCTCTTTTATTGTCTTAGGATTTCAAATTTACATGTAAAAAACTCTGCTAGTCTTTTAACTTCTAAATATATTCATTTAAACAGGGCTAAGACCTGAAATTTTTGTATCAAATGACAATTGCTATAATATTCTAATGCTTTGTCCTCACCTTCCTAGGTTACCATTCTCCAGGTTCTAGGACCCTTGTGGAACCGACTTGACGGCACTTAACAACAAACAATATGTGAGTAAAAAAGTGTTGCTAGTAGGGTTCTAGTTCATACATGCATGGGTTTATTCTAATCAAGATGTGTTTAAACAGGTCTCTGTGATCTGTGGATGGGTGTAGGTAAGTTCTCTCAGTAACACACTTGTCTTAGTCTCATTAAGGTGCCTTAAAAAAAAACAGGCCAATCAAAATAGTGGCTTCTGAGGGGATCTGCTGGGCCACTTAAATTCAAGGCAGGGATGTCACCTCAGGTTACGGTGACTGTTTTTTGCGATTCTCAAGTGGAAGTTTTGGTAGATTTTCTCAAAGGACACAGGAAGATCATGGGGACTAATTAGGAAGAAGTTTTAAGAAAATGGAAAACTGCATTGATGAGAAAAAGGCTAGGAGAATCTCACGTAGGAATTTTTGGTTTTTCCCATTTTGCCAGTGTTCCTGTTCATTTTTCAAGGGTAGCAAGAGCTGCCCTAGGAGAATTTCATTATGGAACTTTAGCTCATTCACCCTATAGCATTGGTATTACCTCTTCAGACTTCTCTTTGCTCCCCAAATGCAAAGAACATTGAAAAAGAACATGATTTGAACTCCTCATGGGTGCCCAAACTGACGTTTTGACATGGTGTGAAACTGTACAGGGTCGCTATTGGTCAGAACAAACTCCACCAAATTGAAGAGCATAGAATTCATTAGTAAGGGTTGTTGTTGTTAAGTGCTGTTGACTAGATTCTGACCCATAGCAACCCTGTATAGTGTTTCCAAGGAGCAGCTGGTGAGTTTGAAGTACCAGCCTTGACCTTGCAGTCAAGTGGTATCCTACAGCACCACCCGAGGGCTAGAGAGATGGAGAATATACTGAGAAATGATAGTTTCATATTTTTACATTTTCATTTAATAAAGGTTTCTATATTTTGTAACAGTAATTTTTGATTACTCTCTCTCTCACACACACACACGTTGTTGTTGTTAAGTGTTGTCGAGTTGGTTCTGACTCATAGTGACCCTGTATAGTATTTCCAATGAGTGGCTGGTGAGTTTGAACCACCAACTTTGTGGTTCAAACTGACCTTGTGCTGTATCCCACAGCACCACAGATGTAATATATAGACAGAGAGCTCTGGTGGCACAGTGGCTAAAGCACTCAGCTGCTAACTGAAAGGGTAATGATTTAAATCCACCAGCTGCTCTGAGGGAGAAAGATGTGTCAGTCTGCTCCATCTCTGGGGCAGGTCTGTTCTGTCTTGGTGGGTCACTATCAGATGAAATTGACTTGCCAGCAATGTGTTTCTATATAGCTGTATATATTAGGAACAATGTATTGCAGGTGTAAGGAAGAAGTACAAATGAGCAGTTGGGAATGTTCATTTGTATTGTTTCTTAATCCTTCAATATATAAATTTGATTATAACTCCAGACTCAGATGTGCCTATTGACTAAATAAACAGGTAGCCCCTGACCACAAATAAGGTGGTCTTCTAGTGATGCTGTAGGATAAGTATTGGACTACAAGGTCAGTTTGAACTACAAGGCTGGTGGTTCAAACTCACCAACTGCTGCTGCTCAGAAACCCTATACAAGGTCACTGTGAGTCGGATCCGACTCAACAGCACTTGACAAGAGCAACAACTCTAGGAAATATGGTAATTTTGCTTATGAAGAGTATCTGCTCTAAGAACACTTAAAATTATGATTCCAGTGTATATATGTTGTTGTTGTTAAGTGCCATCGAGCCAGTTCCAACCCATAGCGACTCTATATAGGGTTTCCAAGGAGCAGCTGGTGAGCTTGAACTGATGATGTTATAGCTCAAACAACTTTGCAGTCCATTGCCTTAACCCACAGAGCCACATAATATGTCACAGGGGAAAACAGGAGTGAATTTCATACTTATCTGTGACTAGTTAGTTATGGTAACCTCCAGGTGTTCAGTGGTTTCATCTAAAGTTCTAATACACATTCCAGGCATCAAGAACTATAGGGAAAACTGTAAAAATATTTAGACAACGAATTAATGCCTTCGCTAGTTTGAGACAACTAAGAAGTGTTTGCACTTCCCTGCAGACTTGAAAACAGCTCTCCTGTTCATCCTGTCACAAGAAAGTCTGTTGCAGTCACTGGAAGCTGCAGTGAGCCCTTGTGTGGTGACAGGGAGTCCTGCTGCCTTACCATTGTCTCCTTTGGGGAAAGTTCTCCAGGAAGAAGGGGCGGGGCCTGACTAAGGAAACAGAGTTACCTAGGAGCTTAGAGGCTCAAGGGCTCCAGCTAAACAAGATACCAGTCGGAAACAGTTGTTGCCAGTTCTCAACTATTGCCGATGAAAAACTGACTCTCACTTGATTGATTTTCTTGTCTTCAGCGTCTATTTCATGGTTTTGAATTGCCTTCTTGCAAACCACTGGTTATCTTCTTTGTCCTCTCTTGTTGTTGTTGTTGTTAAGTGCCATCGAGTCTGGTCCGACCCATAGCGACCCTGTACAGGGTTTCCAAGGGTGTAAATCTTTACGGGAGTAGAAAGCCTCATCTTTCTCCCACGGAGCGGCTGGTAGTTTCAAACCGCTGACCTTAAGGTTCGCAGCCCGATTCGTAACCACTACGCTACCAGAGCTCCTTGTCCTCTCTTACTTGATATTATTTGTTTTTAGAAAATTTCATTTTTGATGCATTAAGCAAAGGAGATCAACAGAATGCAATCTACTTGATGAACACATCATCCAGAGACTTGAAAGGCAAAGAACAAACCGAGTTTTAGGACTGTGAACTAGGTTTAAGACAGGACATAGAAAAAGCAAAATCAAGTCCTAAACTTATTTATAATAGACAAAGAAGAAATTCCAGATCTTTTCTTACGTGATGGCTATTTTCTATCTTCCTTTGGCAATGCTTGTCCCCTACTCACATGGTGAGGCCTAGGTATGCATGGGAGTGAGGAGGCTCTGTCGGATAAGCACTGGACTGGGAACCAGAAGATGGGTGGTTTAAACCTGCCAGCCGCTCTGCGGGAGAAAGATGAGTCTTTTTGTCCTCGCACAGATGCACAGCCTCAGAAATGCTAGTTAGGGCTGCAATGAGTCAGAACCAAGTCAACGGCACTTAACACAGATATGCATACATGCTCCATACAATCAGCCGGTCATAATTTTTTTGTTTTTCAAAAATATTCTATAGTTCAATTCAACAAACAGTGGCTTCATCAACCTAAAGAAAGGAATAGTGCTAGGTTTACGTGAGCATTAAAGCAAGGATTGAAGAATCTAGCTGTTGCTGTGTTCCATCAAGTTGATTCTGAACTGTTTAAAACTCATGGGACAAAGTAGAATTGTTCCATAGGTTTTTCTGGCTTTACAGAAACAGATGGCCAGATCTTTATCCTCTGGAGCCCTGGGTGGGTGAGAACGACTAACCTTTCGATTCAAGTGATAGGCATTGCACTGTTGTTGTTGTTAAGTGCCGTCGAGTCGGTTCCGACCCATAGCGACCCTGTACAGGGTCTCCGAGGCTGTAAATCTTTATGGGAGTAGAAAGCCTCATCTTTCTCCCGCGGAGCAGCTGGTAGTTTCGAACCGCTGACCTTAAGGTTCGCAGCCCGATTCGTAACCACTACGCTACCAGAGCTCCAGAACTAAATATGTTGTTGTTAAGTGCCGTCGAGTCGGGTCCGACCCATAGCGACCCTGTACAGGGTTTCCGAGGGTGTAAATCTTTACGGGAGTAGAAAGCCTCATCTTTCTCCCGCGGAGCAGCTGGTAGTTTCGAACCGCTGACCTTAAGGTTCGCAGCCCGATTCGTAACCACTACGCTACCAGAGCTCCAGAACTAAATATGTAAATAACTGCAAGGTAGACCGCGGTGAACTGTCCCACTGGATTTTCTAGCCTGTAGTTTTTGAACCACTGACCTTGCAATGAGCAGTCCAGTGCTGATCCTGAAGCACCACACCAGGGTTTTCAAAACTTCATCAGAACAGATCACCAGGTCCTCCTTCTCTGGAGCTGCTGAGTGAGGCCAAAACGGCCAACTTTTCACTTAGCAGCTGACCTGTAACCGTTACAATACCAAAGTTCTTTTGCTAGTGATTTATAGACTAAGAAAGTCATCAAGGGAACTCTTAATCAACTAAAGGAAACCTCTGATAGGCCATCAGAGAAAAACTCTAAAGCAGGAGGGATGAGGGTTATTCTATGTCCCTTAGAGAGTCGTGTATGCATAGGATAAGCATTGGACTGCTAGCCTCAGCTTGGCAATTCAAACCACCAGCCACTCCTATGTTTGCTGTTGTTAAGTGCCGTTGTGTCGGTTCTGACATATAGGCAACCCTATACAGGGTCTCTATGAGTCGGAACCAACTTGAAGGCACACAGTAACAGCACAATGTAAAAGAATCAAGGGTTTTGTCTTTTTTCCTTCCTTGTTTCTTTCCCTCCTTCCTTCCTTCCTTTCTCTGTTAAGCAGGCTGTTAAGCATTCTTCCTCTGGTCATCATACATTTGTCTTTGATGACTTCATAGTCCAAGTTCCTTCCTGAGTCTGTGAAATCCCTTCTCTAAGACTCACAGTAAGGCGGTGACTTTTAGGCACCCAGGGCTGAATCCCACGGTGTCTTTCTAGGCAGTGCTAGATTTTTAACAGTATACTGCAAAACATTTTAGAGTTTACATCACATAAAGAATAGACATTCCCCCCCCCCCCCCCGTATTTAAACTTCTTCAAATCAAGATGCTGTGAGTCAAGGACTGGTACTGTAGGAAAGGGGGAATGGGAAAGATTAGAGAAGGAATATACTTCTTCTTGGTATCAAATTAAAACTTATGCAGATACTTTCTGGGTTATAAAGACCAGAATTAGGGAAAAAATGCCCTCCTTTTTATATAAGCATAATTACATATATGTGTATTTGTGTGTGTTGTTATTATTTGCCAGTGACAAACAAAGCTGTTCAATCGGTTTGGACTCATGGCATCCCTATATATAATACATTAAAACGTTGTCTGATCCTGTACCATCTTCATGATTGCTGACGTGTTTGAGTCTAGTCAGACAGTATTCTGTTTTCATCCAAGGATTTTTGTTGGCTAATTTTCAGAATATCAATGGCCCCTTTTTTTCTTCTTCTTCTTCTCCTCATAGTCTGGAAGATCTGCTGAAAGCTGTCTATCTTAGGTGATCCTGTTGGTATTTGAAATACTAGTAGCATGGTTTTCAGCATCTTAGCAACACTCAAGCCATCATAATGTGACAAACTGACAGATGGGTGTTGGACACACACACACCCGTACACATACATGGTTAGTGTTTCGCATTTCTTCTGCCCCATCCTATCTCTGTGCACTAAGAGGCCAGTGTTGGGGATTGTCTGACCCAGGGGATGTTTCTTGCCATCTCATATCTGTATTTGCCATGATCCCCTTTTCCTTGGTCTCTCTCCATTTGTAATTCAGATTATTATCCACTTAGACATACATCTGTTAAAACTTCTCTTCGTAATTCCTCTCCCAAATCTTCAGAAAACAGACTCCCATTCCACTCTCCTTTCTATCCTGATTTCTTCATTCTGCTTGCTCATTTGAAATGACCTTAGTCATGACTGGGAAGTCTTAGAGTAGGGCTAGGGATAGATGAGATTCAATGAAAAAGTATTGCTACAAAATCATTGAAATCTTTACTAAACAAAAATATCTAAATATGACCTCTTGCTTCTTAACATAACCTAAGTAGTACAGCCAGAGTGCTCCTTGGAGGCCAGGATGGCCAAACTTCATCTCTCATACTTCGGACATATTGTTAGGAGAGACCAGTCGCTGGAAAAGGATATCATGTTTGGTTAGGTGGAGGGTCAGAGATAAAGAGCAAGACCCCCAACAAGATGGATTGGCCAAGTGGCAGCATTGATGGACTCAAGCGTGGCAACCGTAGTGAGGTTGGCCTAGGATTGGGTAGTGTTTCCTTCTGCTGTGCATAGGGTCGCTATGGGTCGGTACTGACTCGATGGCACCTAACAACAACAACAACATACGCTTATGAAGATGGCATAGAACACCATAAAATCCTTGTAGTAGAATCCTGGCGATACTCAAAAAATACACATGGTCATGATGGAAAACATGTATTTCTTTCTTTCTTCACTTCTTTTGTTAGCAATGCAATTTTCAGTTTTCTTAATGCTTCTTCCTACTAACCCCCACCATGGTCCTCTGTCCTGTGAGAAACTCTATCAAGATTATTCCTTGGGAACTCAACACACCCCAAAACACCCAACAGTCTCCATAACCTCCAGAGCTACCCTCTCTGCCTTTAGTTTAACTAGCCTAGCAGATTTCACCCCCCTTCCCTGGAAGCTACTGTTTTTATTGAACCTTTTTGCTTTTGATGGCACCCTAACAAGACTAAGGCAAATATATTACTAAGAGAATTTGTCTGCAGGGAGCCAACGATAGGGGATATATGTTTAGACATGTTTTGTTTGGAATAAAACCCTGCATGTATGAATTGGAACTATATTAGCAACACTTCTTGAGAAAGAAAGAAAGAAACTGAATTCCTAGAGAAGCAACTAGTCTACAGGGCTAATAGTTTAAATGAGCTACCACTTCTACTGAGATATTCAAAGAACTAGCTGGTGCCTGGCCATTACTACTGACCATTCAGATCAGGGCCAAAAGAGATGAACCCTGATAGAATAGGAGGAAAACATGGCACAGAATGTAAATGCTTAACAAGTCCAATCGAGATCAGAGAACTCCCTAAAATAGCCTTCAAACCTTGAACTGAAACTATCTCAAGACCACCTTTTAGTGAAATAAGAAGAGAGTAGCACACAAAGAGAAAATAATCTTATCTGTGAGTATGGTGTTCTATTAAAAGCAACAACAACTATGAGACTAGGAAATAAACAATTACTCTAAAGCTAAAATGAGGAGACCACCACTCATCAGTCGGTTTGTGGCTTGTTTGTTGTTATACTGTAGCTATGCCACTGGTATTTCAAATACTATCAGCGTCACCCATGATGAACAAGTTTCAGAGCTTCCATACTAACACAAACTAAGACGGAAGAGTTGGACCACTTCTGAAAAACTAGCCACTGAAAACCTTATGAATAGCAGCTGAACATTGTCAGATATAGTGCCAGAAGATGAGTCCCTCAGGTTGGAAGGCACTCAAAATCTGACTGAGAAAGAGCTGCCTCCTCTAAGTAGAACTGACTTTAATGATATGGATGGAGTTAAACTGTTGGTACCTTCATTTGCCAATGGGGCACAACTCAAAACACAAAGAAACAGCAGCAAACATCCATTAATAATCAAAACATGGAAATTATGCATCTAGGAAAATTGGAAGTTGTTAAAAATTCAATGGAATACATAAAGATATATCCCAGGTATTGCTGCGCTTCAAATGAGCTGGTATTGACCATTTTATATCAGACAATCACATGGTGTACTGTGCCGGGAACTACAAATTGAAGAGGAATGCAGTCACATTCATCATCAAAAAGAACATTTCAAGATCCTTCTTGAAGTACAGTGCTGTATGTAGGATGATATCCATTTGCCTACAAGGAAGAACAAGGAACCCTGGTAGCATAGAGGATTACGAGCTGGCCTGCTTGCTAATCACAAGGTCAGTAGATTGAATCTTCCAGTCTCTCCATGGGAGAAAAATAAGGCTTTCTGCTTCCACAAAGACAGAAAGCCTTGAAAACCCTATACAGTGTTGCTATGAGTCAGAATCAACGCAGTGGCACACAACCACCACCACAAGGAAGACCAGTGAATACCACTGTGAGTGTAATTTCTGTGCTAACCACTGAAGTCAGTGATGATGAAAGTGAAGAATTCAACCAACATCTTCAGTCTGAAACTGATCAAACATGCAAACAAGAGGCTTTGATAATTACTGTTGATTGAAATGTAAATGTTGGAAAGAAACTTTCACAAGAAAGAAAAGATTAGTAGTTGGAAAATATGGTCTAGTGATAGAAATGGTGCTAGAGATAGAATAAGAGAACTTTGCAAGACCCAATACAAAGACTCAACTCATTGCAAATACCCTTTTTTCAACAATCTAAAAGGCAACTATATGCATGGACTTCACCAAATTGCAAACACAGAAATCAAATTGATTACAACTTGGGAAAAGATAATGGAGAAGTTCAATACTGTTAGTCAAAACAAGACCAGGGGCTGACTGTGGAACAGTCCATCAATTACTCATACGTAAGTTCAGGTTGAAGATGACTTGCTTTACAAGTTCACGAGAGCCAAAATACGTCCTTGAATAGATCTTACCTGAATTTAGAGACTATTGAGAACAGATTTGATGCATTAGACACTAATAACCAAAGACCAGAAGAGTTGTGGGATGACATCAAGAACATCATATATGAAGAAATCAGGAGGTCATTAAAAAAAATAATAATAATAGGGAAAAAATAAGAAAGGAAGATAAGCCCAAAGTGGTATCAGAAGAGAATCTGAAACTTGCTCTTCAGCATAGAGAAGCTAGAGCAACCAAAAGAAATGGTGAAATAAAAGAGCTGAACAGAACATTTCAAATGGCAGCTGGAGAAGACAAAGTCAAATATTGAAATGTGCAGTCAAATGAAATGTACTTAAAAAACACTCAGCATTTCTCAAGATGAAAGAACGGATAGAAAATTCAAGCCTCGGGTTGCAGTACTGAGGAATTCTGTGGGCAAAATGTTGAATGATACTGGAAACACCGAAAGAAGATGGAAAGACATAGAGTGGCGGTGCCAAAGAGAAATGGTCGATGTTCAATCATTCCAAGAAGTTGTGTATTATCAAGAACCAAGAGTATTGGAAAAAAGAAGTCCAAGCAGCCGTGGAAGCATTGGCATCTAGAGAACAAGGCTCCAGGAAATACAAATTGAAATGGTTCAACAAACTGATGCCGCACTGGAGGTACTCACTGGTCTATGCCAAGAAATTTGGAAGACACCTGGCCAACTGATTAGAGGAGATCCATATTCATTTCAAAGTAAGGTGGCCCAAAGGACTTCAGAAATACCACAAAATTATGCTAAAGATAATTCAAAAACAGTTAGAGCAGTACATCAACAGGGGGCTGCCAGAAATTCAAGCCTGATTCAGAAGAGAATGTGGAAAAAGGGATATCATTGCTGACGTCAGATGTCAGAAGGGTGTTAGTTGAAAGCAGAGAATACCTGAAAGATATTTACTTATATTTTACTGACTATGCAAAGGCATTCGATTGTGTGGATCTCGACAAACTATGGATAATATTGCGAAGAATGGGTATTCCAGAACACCTAATTGTGCTCATGAGGAACCTGTGCATAGACCAAGAGGCAGTCATGAGAACTGGACAAGGGATACTGAATGGTTTTGAATCAGGAAAGGTGTATGCCACCATGTTTATTCAGTCTGTACGCTGAGCAAATTAGCTGAGAAACTGGATTATATGAAGAAGAACGTGGATGATATGAAGAAGAATGGAGGAAGACTCATTAACAACCTGTAATATGCAAATGACACAACCATGCTTACTGAAAGCAAAGGGGACTTGAAATACTGATGAAGATCAAAGTCTACAACTTTCAGTACCGACTGCACCTCAATATAAAGTAAACAAAAATCCTTTAACTGAAACAATAAATAATATGATAAAATGGAGAAAAGATGGACGTTGTCAAAGACTTCATTTTGCTTGGATCCATCCATAATCAACAATCATGGAATCAGTACTCAAGAAATCTACCGATGCTGCAAAATACCTCTTTATAGTGTTCAAGAGCAGGGATGTCTTTTTGAGGACTAAGGTGTGCCTGACTCATACCATGGTATTTTGAATTGTCTCATGTACGTGTGAAAATTGGATGATGAATAAGGAAGACTATAGAAGAATCTGTACATTTGAATTATGGTGTTGGAGACCAATACTGAAAGAAGAACAAAGAAATCTGTGTTGGAAGAAATACAGCCAGAATGCTCTTTAGAAGCAAGGATGACAAGACTGGAGTCCTGGTGTGGCACTGGGACTGAAAGGTCAGTTGGGACCGCAAGGTCAGTTGTTCAAACTCACCAGCGGCTCCTCGAAAATCCTTTACAGGGTTGCTATGAGTTGGAACTGACTTCCCTGCACTTCACCAGGACAACTTCATATAAGATTGCAGGAGAAAGATGAGATTTTCTGCTCCTGTAAAGATTTACAGCCTCATTGCTATATATGGGGACAGACTCCAGATTACTTAAAAACAACAACAAAGAACACCAGTATGCAGCAAGACTACCAATAAAGGCAGATATGAATTTAAAAAACAAATAAATCTTGTTTTACCAACTTTTTTTGCTAAAGCACACTGCCCTTTGAAACTTCATTTGGTTTGATTCAGCTTACTTTATAGCATTGCAATGATGTTTTCTACTGCAACTATAGAGCATTTCAGCTACATTGTAAAACTTGTGTGGGGTTGACCCAGAAACACAACAATATAACATTGTTTTTTGAGAATGCATATTCTAATCTCATTTCACTGGCAGATGAATAATTCTGAGGGAAATTGTGGCTGTCTCTGTCTTCCCTCCAAATTTCAAGGTCTCTTGCCTTCCCAAAGACCCAAACTGCACTCTACTCTTCCTGCCCTGGAGTAAAAAAGTTCATGTGCGGATTCTCCCACTGACATCCTCCTTCCTACTCTGGTGTTGAGGCAAAACATACTCAAGTGTCAAAGGAGAATATAGACCCACTGACCTCTAAGGTCTCTTCTAGTTCTGCAGCTGACTTAGTTACTCAACTGTTTTAAACTCTGTCCTGGTGTGCGGCTTTTCATTCCATCAGTGTGTGTGTGTGTGTGTGTGTGTGTTGTATGTTTGTGATTCTCTGTGACTGTGTTCTGAGTATCTGCGTGTGGAGGGACCACCTGAGCCTTTCCCTGGACCTCAGGAGGCCAGGAGGCAGCCGGTCGCATCGGGGTCCCCTGCCGCCCTCCCGCGGAGAGAGCTGGAGTTCCCTGCGCGGGCAGTGGGGGCGGGGCGATGGGCGGGGCGATGGGCGGGGCCGTCGGCGGTGGCTTCGGGCATGCTCGGCATCGGCTGCTGCGGGCCGGGCGGGTTGCGCTGGTCCCCGGCCGGCCGAGCGGCGGCGGCGTCGTTGGGCAGCATGAGGGAGCCACTCGGTAAGTGCTCGCTTCTCTCGTCCCAACTGACGCCCACCCTCCATTTGACCCACACCCACGGCGCTTCTTGGGCCTCGCCCGCAGCCTCCGGCGCTCTCCCCCCAACTTGTGCGGTCCGGGATTTGCTCTTTCCTTTCCCTTCTCCAGTGTTGGGGGTGTCAGGTCTTAGCGCCTCCCAGAGCCGGCCGCGGTGGACCCCCCCAACGCCCGCAGCCGTGAGGGGCTAGCGCCTGCTTTTCTGGGAAGGGGAATCCCCACCTCTCAGGTGCCCAGCCCGGGGCGGGGGTGTGGGGATCCCCAGCCCCACGGTCGGTCCGGTGGGGAGCAGCTGGCGTCGCCCCTCTGCGCGGGGTGGACCCCCGAGGGGCGGGCGAGGGGTGCTCCCTCTCCAAGTTGTCCCCACCGGAGCCCCCGGATCCATCCAACCTCTCCCCTTGCCGGGGCGCCCTGACTTCATGGGATCTCCACCCCAGGAACCAACCAACGCTCCTCAGAGTCCCCGAGGCCCCCGTTTCCCACGGTACCCCCCCCCCACAGGGTGGGAGCCGTGCGCCCGAGCTCCGACCTGCCCGCGGAACGTTGATGCCTTACTCGGCGTGGACCCTGGTGGCCGCCCCTCAGGGTGGGCTGGGATTAGGGCGCTGATCCCACGAGTGTCGGGTACTGGTGATTTTAGAAAAAGGGCGGGGTGGAGGGGAGGAAAGCTGAGAGCGCGTCAATCCGTTAATCAGCTCATTTATGGGATCTGGAGCCTACCGGCTGAGGTCTCAGCTCTCAGATCTCCCCCGACACCGCGCCGCAACCCCCACCCTCAATCTCGGCCACTTCCCTATAAAGTGCCAGGGTTTCCTAGACTCTCCGACCACCGACCACCGCGGCCCCTCAGCACCTACAGTTAAAAGCGCCGCGCCGCTTTCTCTCCTTGTCACTGGCAATAAAAAGGAACACCTTAGATTCTTCTTGGGGGAAGGGGGCTGAACAGAAACTGTGATTTCACTACTGAAAAATAATTAAAACAAGAACTTCATGTCAGCAAAACCTGACTTGCACATCCTCACTTTCTAGGATCCCAGGACTCTGGGGAATGATCATTTAGGCAACTCTTCTACCCTCACCAGCACTGCCAACAGGCAGTCTCCTGGCCTGGTCCTGTTTTGGAGCAAGTGGTGGGGCAATGAGGGCCACACAACGGTTTTTTTCCATGACAGTTTAGAGTGATGGTCCACAGTTTTGTGTTCTCTTTCTCTGTTTTTTTTTTTTTTAATTATTTTTTATTTTCAAATTTGCGAAGAATAGGCATCTCAGAGATCAGGAGTGAGGGTTGGAAGATGGGGAAATTTTGCGAGGGGTATTTGGGCAGTGGGATTCAGTCAGTGAGAAATACTCTGCCAAAAGTGACGAACTCCACCCTGTAAAAGGAGAGTTAACAGGCACAACAGGTAACTTTTAAGAACTGTGCCATACGTTGGGTAGTTTAAGATTTAAAATTAAGGCCACTCATCAGTCAAGGATGTGTACAACATATTTTGAAATCACACACCAATTCTATTTCATGAGACTTGGAAACAGGGAGTTTGGTAAATTCATTTGGTTTTGTAGAGTCTTCTGTGGATGTGATTATTTACCTCGATGTTAGTGTCTAACTCCTAGCCAGCTTCTGAACAAGTTCTCTGAAGTTCTTCGGTGTTTAGCCCAGTAGGCAATACAGCAAACTGTTTTACTCTGGCTGAAGTGGGCAAGCAAATATTTTTCAAACAGAGGCCTTCAATCTCCTGAGTCTTCCTGGGGCAAAACCACACCCTTTGCTGTAGAGATTGGAAGATCAGGTCCTTGGCCAGAACCAAGAGATTAAGGAGGATTGGGTGGGTGGAGGAAGCTTGTTTCAGAAAAGAAGTTTGTCTTTCCACCCACTTGGAACATAATTTTAAAATGCCTTTGTGTCCACATGCCTTAGTGGGCTTGACAAGCTAACAAGAGTTTTTATCTCTTAGTTCTTCTGTGTGGTTACAGATTTCAATATTGTTCAGTAGCTACAGAAATTTAACTGGCAATCAGGAGTATATAAGGAAAACTAGGATGGATTTTTCTGCCCCCCCCCCCCAAAAAAAAGGCCAACAATATCGAGGTCTAATTTTAAAAATGCAATTTAAAAACTGAATCCTAGAAATCCTATCAGTAAAGAATGCCCAGGATTCCGTGGTTCTTCCATGTTCTCATTGTGCTTCTTGGAAGAGTTCAGTAGTTAGGGAGGACAGTAAACACAAACAACTGTCCTACAAGTGTCCATCCGGATGGAGTTTCTGTTTTAATGAGCTTGGCCAGACTCCATGCTAATTAATCCAGAGAGAGTTTAGAATACGGAGCCTTTGGAGTGAAACAATTGTTCTGTTGTGGGTTTTGTTTTGATAAGCAAAGACTATCTCTAAAATCCTCTAGGCCCTATTGCAGAAGCCATTACTGCAGTTGACTTGCTTTTTCCCAGATGTTGTTTTTCACCCTTTGGATGGAAAGGGTTATCTCAAGCTCATTAAAACCGTGCTATTGTGCTTTCTTTCAAGGGTCTGCTGACTGCAGGAATGTTGTGAGGGTCCCTCACTTGATAAAACCAGGTCCAGGCATGGGTAGGCCCATTTTTCCATACTTTGAGACAGTCTGCCCCTGAATTTCTAAATATCATGTACAAAATACTAAAACTTCCTTTACCTGGTTTTGAATTTAGGTGGTTATCTTTATTTTATTTCAGTATATAGTTTTAACAACTTTCTATAGATAGCATGCGGGAGAAAGATGAAGCGTTTTATTCCTTCAAAGATTTACAGCTACGGAAACCCTGTACTGGGTCGATATGAGTTAGAGCGAACTCCATCATACTTAACAATAACAGTAACATAGATAATATAGTTGGCTAAATTGGCAAGGATTTATTGTCAGACCACCTCATATCATATAAAGTTCCTGTATTGGTTATCTGTTTATAATTTTCCTATAACTTGTTTCTTCTGTGCACAAATGAAAGTATTTAGAAACTGTTATGAAGAGGCAACCAGGATGTCTCAACGTGGAGGGAGGGAAAGCAAATATATGTATAGGAAAAACAATTGGAGAGATAGAGACCTATTTTTTGGCACAGTGGGATTCCTGGGAACTTTTACTTTTTCCTTAAGTACTGAACTTTGTAATGTTTACTTTTGGAACAATTTTGTATGAAAGTTCTAATTAGAAAATTAATTGTTGTGTGCTGTTGAGTCGGTTCAGAATCTTAGCGACCCTGGGTACGGTTTCTTAGAGTGGCCAATGGGTTTATACTGTCGCCTTTGCAATCAAGTGCTTATCCTACAGCACCACACTAGGGCTCAGAAAATTAATAAGAGTATAACAATTATGTCAAATAACTTCAACTCTAACCGTTTTATTATAAGACCCTGAGTGTTCTAGTGTCAAAGATCTAAAAACAAAACTAAAACTAGTTTAGGTTTAATAGAATATTTTAGGAAACTTTATCTGTGAAGCCTGACATCTAGGATGATGTTATTGTTGTTGTTAAGTGTTGTTGAGTCGGTTCCAGCTCATAGTGACCCTGTAGAAGGTTTCTGAGGAGCTACTGGTCGGTTTCAACTGCTGACATTGTGGTTAACAATCCCGAACTTATCCTACGGTGTCACACCAGGACTCCATATACGATGATGTTGTTGTTAAGTGCCGTTGAATTGGTTCCGACCCATAGCAACCGTGTATGGAGTTTCCAAGGAGTGGCTGGTGGGTTTGAATCTCTACCCTTGCTACTTAAACCGACCTTGCAGTTCATTGCTTATCCCATAGCACCACACCAGATTGCAAGGTCAGCAGTTCCTCAGAAACCCTCTACAAGGTCACTGTCAGCTGGAACTGACTCGATGGCACTTAGCAACAACAACATTATTATATATGTAAAAAACCCCACAATATTATTATATACCACGTATTATATATGTCAAAAACACCCTAGGACCGAAACTGGAGTTTCTTTCTTTCGACTTAAAAAGGGAAATCCTGTTTGCTCTTTGCTCATAATAAAATACACAGTTCTACGTAGAATCGACTCGACGGCACTTCACAATCAAAAATCAAAATCACCATTAAAAAAAAAAAAAAAGGTATAAAAAGCATTTAAATTCATGTATCAGCAATATATTCCATTTTAGTTTGTTGTTGTTGTTAAGTGCTGTTGAGTCGGTTCCGACCCACAGCAACCCTGTATAGGGTTCCTGAGGAGCAGCTGGTGAGCTCGAACTGCTGACCTTGTGGTTCAAACTGACTTTGCAGTCTAGCACATTAACCCACAGTACCACAGCAGATTTTTAGCTATTTGTAATAATAACTGCAAAACTCATAAGACGTTAGAATTGTATTCCCAAATGATGATAGTGAAATGCAATTCTAACCTCTAATGAGTTTTGCAGTTATTATTGCAAATAGCTAAAAATCCCTGAAGATTTTTTTTTTTTAAAAACTTTATCTAATTTTAGTCTTTTCTTAAGAGCGCCTAATCTTTTAGAAATGTTAATGAGGTACTAAAGGAGTTCTGGTGTGATGCTATGGATTAATACACTGGACTGCAAAGTCGGTTTGATTTGCATGGTAGATGGTTCAAGCTCACCAGCCACTCCTTGGAATCCCTATACAGGGTTGCTATGGGTTGGAACCAACTCAACAGCATTTAACAAAAACAGGGGTTTCATAAAAATGAGGCAAAGAAGACAAAACAATAATTGTGTGGTATAGAATTTACAGGTGAACAAGAAAGCAGTAATGGTTGTGTGTTCACATAAGTTGTAAGGATAAAAACCGAAAAAGAGGAGTTAGAATAGTTGATATTTATTTTTAAAGAATGAAGTTAATATTTGGTATTTTCTCTCCTTCTCAATCTCTGTGTGCATTGTGTTTTAAACACTGACCCAACCCAGCCAGATTAGCATTGAAAGGATCCTTTTGATCTTGTTGTTAGGTGCCATCGAGTCAGTACCGACTCATAGCGACCTTGTGCACAGCAGAATAAAACACTGCCCGATCTTGGGCCAACCTCACTACCGCTGCCACGCTTGAGTCCATTGATGCTGCCACTTGGCTAATCCATCTCATGATGTCCTTCTCCAGTGACTGGTCCCTCCTGACAGTATGTCTGAATATGAGAGACGAAGTTTGGCCATTCTGGCCTCCAAGGAGCACTCTAGCTGCACTTTTTCCAAAACAGAGCTATTGGTTCTTTTGGCAGCCCAGGGCACTTTCAATATTCTCCTTCAACACCGTAACTCAAAAGCATCAATTCTTCCCAAGTTTTTCATCTCTCTTTTTTGAGGGGAGTGGAGAGTACCTTAAAGAAACCTAACTCAGTGATAGATGTCCTGTTAAAATGATCACTTCACTGACTGACCATGCTTTATTATGAGAGTTTTTTTTAAAACAGCTTTTAAAATCTGGCAAAGCTGGCCATTGTACTGCATAACATACTAACGGCAGTCTGTGAGAACGTATTGTCCCAGGACTGAAACTGGAGTTTGTTTATTTATTTATTAAGACTTAAAAGGGAAATGACAGTCCCATTTGCTCATAATAAAATACACAGTTCTACCGTTAAAAAAAAAAAAAAAAAAGTGTAGAAAGCATTTAAAATTCATCTATCAGTTAGCAATATACTCCATTTTAGTTTGTTTTATGTCTTGGCTGTTTACCTCTTGTTTAAAAAAGTACTTTGTTAAATAGTAATCATAACAGTAGAGCTCAAAGTTGTCAGTTTAAGAAATATTTACACTGAACTGCCAACAATTTTAGGAACCGATTACATCTTAAGTATGGAATGTCAGTGAATACAACTTAGAAGTTTTAGGTTTATTTTTGCTTTTTTTTTTAAGAGGAGTAACAACTTCTAATCAAGATGTTTAGAATGCTATTTGAAATCTCATATTAGATATTTGGTAGTGGGAAAAACATTTTTAGGCTTACTAGAAACAGGTTAAGATTCTCTAAAGCAGTCAAGGCATACTTTATATAAGAATCTTATGTAATTGACATTTTCTTCAGTGTTATTCGGCAAGTGGCATTGATTCCTCTAAACATGTAGTATAGTTCAAAGATATACTTTCCTAATCGTACGTAAGTAACTCTATCTAATTTTCTCTCCTAATAATGAAATAATATTAAAAATCTTGAAAATTATTTGGTCATTATTTGGCCATTTTTGACCAAACACATTTCATGGCAGGACATCATAAAATACAGTAAAGTATAAATAAGGAAAACCTAACAAAACCATAGTTCAGTACCACTGGCGACAGTCTGGTGTGCTTCCTGTTAGTATCCTCCACGTCTGTGCATCTCTCATTGTGTGTGTATGTGAGTATGTGTGTGTGTGTAAATGAACTCGGGATCCCATGGAACCTAGGGTTTTCTGTCCTGCCTGTATTATTTATCATGCTATCACGAACATTTCCCTGTCCCAGAATATATTTGAAACAATAATTTTATAGATGTGTATGCATATGAGGAGTCCTGGTGTGGCGCTGTGGGATAAGCACTGAACAGAAGGTCTCTTGAATTGCAAGGTCGGTGGTTCAAACTCACTAGCCGCTCCTTGGGAAACCCTGTATAGGGTTGCTATGGGTCAGACCCAACTTGACGGCACTTAACAACGTCAACAACAACATACAATAGTCTACCATATTAGAATTTTCTACCATCTCTTAAATGAATATGTAGTATACTTTTCCATTATTATAAATAAAACTTGGGTAAGTATCTTTATGTAAAATTTTGTGTGTATCTAATTATTTAAATTAGCGTGGTTCCCAAGAAGTGGAATGACTAGTTCATAAAGTTTCAGACTTTTAAAGACTATGTTACACATTACTTAATACATTTTAAGAAAGTAAATGATTTTTTGAACAAAGTCTATTTGTACACACACTCCTACGTATCCATACATCCATAAATAGCAAAGCCACAAAGCTCACAGAAGGAAACAGTACTTTCTAAAAGCTTTAATCATCTGAAAAGTGGATAATGGTATTTTGGTTTAATTTCTATTTCTTTGGTTGTAGGTGAGGGTGATTTTTTTTTTTTTCAAATTTTTATTGGATATTTATCTTAATTTTCACTTAATATTCTAGACAAATTTTTCAGAGGAGAAGATGTGTTCTACGTGATTTAATGAGCTTACTGTTACTTTGTTACATTTTGTTGTCTTGTGGAACCTTATAACTGTAAATAGAAGAAGAAATTTATTTGAATCCATGGAAGGGAGGAAAAAAATGGTACATGTCAGATAACAGTCACTAGTCTCAAACCCTAGTGATGAGACTACCCATGACGCCATGGGTCTTTACTTTCTCTCTCAGCTCAGTGCCTGGCGCATGCAGTACAAAAACGTGCCTTGCATCCATTTAAGTTGAAAGAAGTACGTAACACTCCTTCTCTGGCCTGCCTCCCATGCCCGCCTCACTCCATTGGTATCTCCTCCTCAGTGTGTGTGAATCTTTAGCTCTTTTCTCTTGTTTGGCCTCTGCAGGGCGCTAATGAGCATCTTCCTCTCTCTCTGACCTATTTATCTGTTTTCTGTGGCATGGCCACAAGGTGTACTCTTTACTCTGGCCAGCTGCCATAGAAAAGCCATGTTGTTGATCACAGGGGAAAACATGCTAGAGAGAGAGTGGGTAGATTTCAGGAACTGGGAGAACTCTAAAGAGCCACTGGCTTGGCCTTCTCATTGTCTTCTTTCAGGAGAAGACTGAGGTCCAAAGAGGCTCTCTCCTCTCTTACGTAGGCTTTCATACTCAGCTCACCTCACCAGATGCAGGTATGCCCTGCTTTTTGGAAGTTAGCTTTAATACCGCTTGCTTTTATGAACAGATCTCCATTAACACAGCCTTACCTTGGTGTGTTGTATTGTGGTTTTTACAGACTGTGTCCACCCAGTGTTTCCTACGTGCTCATTTCACATTGGATGCATGTCCTCATTTCGTGTCTCTGTGTCACAGTTTGGTGATTCTCACAGTATTTCAAAGTTTTTCATAATTCTGCTGCACACTATGGATTCTGGGTGTGGAGCTGGGGTAGAAGCACTGGATTGCTAACCGAAAGCTCGGTGGTTCAAACCCACCAGTCTCTCCTCAGAAACCCTGTACAGGGTTGCTAAGAGTCGCAGCTGATTCTACTGCACACGACAACAACAACACTGCATACTCAATAGACGATCCAGAGAACCCACATCCACTGCTATCAAGCAATTCCATTTCATGGTGATCCTGACTAGGGTTTCTGAGAATGTAAATCTTTACTGGAACAGAGAACTTCATCTTTCTCCCTGAGAGGCCTGGTGGGTTTGAACTGTCAGCTTGCAGTTAGCTATCCAGTGCTTATCCTGCAGCACCACTTGGGCTCCTTAAATAGACTACAGTACTGTACAAGCATTACTTTATTTAAAAAAAATTTATTGTGACTTGACAGATAGTTTACATGGGAAAACATCGGTTTTATACTTATTGTTTCATTGCAATGATTACAGTCTCCTCCGTGTATCATCATTCAACAGTATTTGCTTCTATTCCCTCTGTTATTTTGTGTTTTAGGTGGGGGGATGTACACAAAAACACTCAGGAATATATAATAATTTAAACAACTGAAGGGCACATTCTGTAAGCTTGCCTCTTGACTGCCAGCACTCAGTCGTTCTCTTTTCATGAATCTAGAGTCCTCAGCTGCTCCCTCTCTCCATGTCCTCATCTCTGCCTCCATCTCTGGTGTCACTGCTTCTCTGGATAAGGTCCCACACTCTGCTTGTTCTTTTCCTGTCATGGTCCTAGGGTCCTCTGTTTCTGTACTGTAAGATTAACTACTCACCCCTTTTTCTTACAAAACTTCTATCTTTACAGTTCTGACAGTCACAGTTAGTCATGGTAACAATTACTATTGAATCATAAGAATCTTATCCCCATCTCTTTTCATCAGACCCATCTAGACAAGATGAAAACTATTCAGTGGATATTCTACCTTCCCCCACATACTCTGAAACTAAACTCCCTCTTGAAAACTTATAGTCCAGTCACTTTGTGCCTTTATGTTGTTGTTAAGTGCCGCCAAGTTGATTCCGACCCATAGCAACCCTGTGTAGGGTTTCTGAGGAGCAGCTGGTGAGCTAGAACAGCCAACCTTGCAGATCAGTTGGTTTTGCAGTCTGGAGCATTAACCCACTGCGCCACACCAGGACTCATTCCTTTATAGCCCCCTCATTTTAGGTGCGGTATGCACCAGGCTGCAAAGCCATTTGAACTTCAAGGTCAGTGGTTCAAGCTCACCAACTGCTCCTCGGAAACCCTGTACAGGGTCGCTATGGGTCAGAACCAACTCGATGGCACATAACAACAACAACAACATTTTAGGTAGCCAATGTCTAAGGGGCCCGTCCCTATCAACCCTGTATACAGAGGGGATAGAATTGACACTTAATGTGAAGACTCCTTCCATCTCAGTTGGTATTTTTAGCTACTACATCCATAAGTATAGGTCAAGTTCATCAAATTGTAGCAAATTACACTTGTTTCCTTTATCCAAAAAAATTTTTTTTTTTGTCTTCCTCTAGTTGATTTCTGATTATCAATCCATTGAAGCTAGACTGAATGGGTATTATCTGCAGGTGTGGGCATTCTTCTGCGTCTCCTCGCACTTCATATCAGCTGGATGTATAAGCATTACTTTCATGTGCACTAGGAAACAAAACACGATCTATGTGTGACTCGCTTTATCTTGATATTCATTTCATTGTGGTGACCTGGAAAGAAACTCACAATAGCTCTGAGGTATGTCTGCATCTATTTTTGTTACCCAAAGAGGGTTTTCACTTTTGTGAAAACAGGCCGAAAGCAAAGCTAGTGTTCATCATTTGTTTTGCAGTGAGCCATTGAAGAGAAGAACACGCCCAGAGTGGTGCAAGTAGCGTGTTCCCCTCTCTCTTTCCCCGGCAATGGAACTCAGCTGTCATGGTTTTAAACTGTGAACACTCTATGTTAGTGTTATTTTAGGGTTAGTGTCTTCCTAGGTATGATTGGTCACTTTGGGGGGTCTGGGAACACTAAACATTTTTTTCCATATAAATTAATGATAACTGTTTCCTACTTTATATCATTCTGGCTTATGAAAAATTTCATAGAAAAGCGATACTTTCAGAGAGTGAGGAAACCTGCGTATACCTGGAGAAGTGAGAACTCATACCTAAAGGGAGGAGGGTGGACAACTACATGCTTGAGATACTATTGGATTGTGAACAACGTCCTAAATTAATAATGTTTTTCATTTGAATATAAAAGATACAGCTACTATTTAAAGAATGGAGAAATCTGCCACACAATAGGATGACTTTGAATGGTATCATTAGGTTTTTTGAAAGGGATGAATCATTTACCCTTGATAAAAATCCATGTGACAATGATTTTGGATAGTGGAAATTCTGTTAGAGTAAATTGGTTATATCAGAATTAAATTGACTATCATCTTCTTATGGACTCCTTGTGTGACACTGTGGATCAGCACTGGACTGTAAACCACAAGGTTAGCAGTTCAAACCCACCAGCTGCTCCTCGGAAACCCTTTACAGGGGCTCTATGAGTGGAAACCGACTTGACGCCACTTAACAACAACATCATCATCTTCTCAAGCCAGTAATTATTTCTGATTTCTGTATTTCAGTCAGTGCGGTGTCCCGTTATTCCAGTTACTAAGGCTAGAATCCATGTAATTCTTTGCTTGTTAAGTTTCTTGTATTACTTCTTTTCTCCCCTCTGCTGCCTTGCACAGTACAGGTTAAAGGGCTTCCAGCTCCTTGTCCTCCCTTCTGCCCTTGTTTAATCAGTCCAGTATGTGTGTTTTTGCCAGACTCATCTTACAGCAACCTTTCCTTGCCCAGACCCTTCTGTGGTTTGCCATTGTGTACTCACCAAGTCCAAAATTACATTCATGTTGCAAATAAGACCTGCTTTCTTTCAAAGTGGAAAACAAAAGTGACTGTTAGTGTTCTGCAATTGATCATAGACGTGATTTGTTTGTTTGCCAGTTTCACACAACAGATTTTATGGTAGCTCCACAATACTGATGAAGAGTCAGAAATCCAAAATGATAGGAGAGGTCTGCTGAAGGTTACAAAATCAGTTGCATGGTATATTTGTGAACGAATCATATTATTGACTATTTTAAAGATATTAGTGTTGCAATCAAGACACTATAGTCAGTTAGAAAGGAGCCCTGGTAGCGTAGGGGGTTACGATTTGGGCTGCTAACCACAAGGTCAGCAGTTCAAATCCACCAGTTGCTTCATGGAAAAAAGATGAGACTTCCTGCTCCCGTAAAGATTTATAGCCTCAGAATCCCTATACAGGGTCGCTATGAGCCGGGGCTGACTCCGTGACACATAATCACCACCAGTCATCTAGAAGAACCTTTCTGATCACAGAAAGTAAAGAACTCTTTTCCTTTTAGATAAATAGTTGTTATTTTAAAGTCACTGTGTTTCAATCATTTGTTCTTGATATTTGTGCATTATTTAGAAAAGTAGGAAACTTTTTTTTGCTGCTAAAGAAGGGAATAGAGTCCTGGCATGGCACTGTGGAATAAGCATTAGACTGGAAATCACAAGGTCTGTGGGTTCAAACCTTCCTCAGAAACCCTACACAAGGTCGCTATGAGTCAGAATGGACTCAACTGCGCTTAACAACAACAAGGAAGGGAATACGAGGGGACTTTGAAAAGTTCAGGGGGAAATGGGACTACAAGGTAATAGATTTTTTCCCCATGAACTTTAGAAGCCCCCACTTGTAGATGGGTGGTCCTAGAGAATAAGCATCAGACTGTTAACTGCAAGGTCAGCTGTTCCAACCCTCAAGGCCCTCTCACAAACCCCATACAAAGTTGCTGTGAGTTGGAACTGACTTGATAGCGCACATCATCAATAACAACAACACATAGATGAGTAAGAGTAAAGTAGTAGCTTGGGCTCTGACGCTTAGGCACACCAGGGTTCAAACCTTCAATCTGCCACTTTCAAATTATATAACTTTAGATACAGTCCTATCTACATCAGCAAATGTGTTGGCTAATAAAATAAAAGAAAGTTTGCCAAACAGCAAATACAGTGTCTGGCGTATTACAGATGCCCACTAGATGGTTTCTGTTATGTTGAATGTGTACTGATATTCAGAATTTACCAGGGGAAGCCTCTCTTTGTAGTTTGTGTTCATAGTTTTGTGTGTGTGTCTGTGTGTCTTTTTTTTTGAGGAGGTGATAAATTGACCCTAAATTAAAAGATAACCTCTGGTGAACAAAGACTGGTGGAAAGGTATTTTGAGTGAGCCCTTTACAACCTGCCATAGCGTCCTCAAGGGAATAAAAAGGTAATAGCAGAATAAAGACCTAGTGTGGTCATGAGTCAGTCACACATACGAAAAGCCTGGCTCTTCAGCACCGTTGCTCTCACATCTCCTTGTAAACCATCTGAATTAAAGATCGTATGCACATACGGATTACTTTTTGATCTCATCCCATTAGAGGGTCAACTAAACCCATCAATAGAAGTGGATGAAAGAGATGAGAAGAACCCTTCTTTCCACAGGCTCAGTACCACTGTGCTTTGTTGCCTTCACTGGAGGTTGGCAGTATGAAGGACCTTCAAAAAGTTCATAGAAAAATGCATTGAGAAGATCATGGAATTTTTCACCAACTTTTTGAAGCCGTCTTACATGTATTTTAATAACAGAAGATAGGTCATGTCCTACTCCAACCAAAGTTTACATTGATCTTAACTTTTTTCTCTCTTGTGAGAATGTTAAATACTCATCACAGAATCTTTCCTCAATGAGAAGAGAATTTTTGTAATTCCAGGTTTTCTCCTTTCTATTTGCTGTCTTACAGAGTTTGTTGAAATCAGTGGCTTGTTTTGCTCAACCCAAGTTGGGCAATACCAAACTAGGAAAGAACATGACAGATTGCAAATAAGAGGCTCCCTGAGATGGGTTGCTGGGTCTAGCCTTGACTTCTCTTTAGTTAAACAGAACTATCCCCCTGTCCTCATTCTTTAGTGCCATCATACAGGAACACCGCAGGTGGGGAGCTTTAAATAATGAGAATGTATTTTCTCACATTTTGCTGTTGTGTACACGTGAGTCAGTGCCAGAGGATAAAAGTCCACATTCAAGGTCCTGGCTCCAGTGGCAGTCTTGCTCTCTCGTGGTTCTAGGGAAGGTTCTTTTCTCTTTTCAGCTTTGTGTGGCATGACATCTGTCTTTTCCTCATCTCTTGCTTGCTTAGTTGCTTGCTCAGTCTGCTCTTTTTTATCTCAAAAGAGATTGATTTAAGAGTCTGGCAATGAGCCAGAGCTGACTGGATGGCACTAAGCAACAACTACACTAATATTGCCTCATTAACATAACACAGAAGCAAATACACAGAAAGAAAAACGAACCAAACCCATGGTCATTAAGGAGATTTTGGCTCATAGGGTTTCTGAGACTGTAAATCTTTATGGGAGCAGACAGCCTCATCTTTCTCCTATAAGAAAGACAAGTCATTCCCAAATGAGATTAGCAACACAGGTGTAGGCGTTAACATTTGCAACACATATTTGGGGGGGGGCGCATAGAATACCATCCATAACAACCACCAAATCTAGTAAGAATAATCATCTTAACATCCTAATGGCTCCTATGAGCCACATACTTTATGTGGCATCTAATCTCATGGTCAGTGGCAGATCCATCCATTTTACAGATGAGAAAACTGAGACTCACACATTAAGTCACTGGATAAAAGGAACCGACTCGATGGCTCTTAACAACAACAACAGCAAGTAGACTGAGTCCTGATGTGGCATTGCAAGGTAAGAACTAGGCCACAAGTCTGTTTGAACTATAAGGTCGGCAGTGCAAACCCCTAAGGACCAGCTGGTCCTTAGAAACCCCATACAGGGTCACTGTGAATCGTCACCCACTCAGTGGCACTTAACAACAACCAGAAGAAGTAGGAGAGCCAGGATTTTCTGATTTCCAAGCCCATGTTCTGTTTACTGTGCTCTGCCCCTTCACTCTGTGCTTTATGTAGAAGGAAGATTTCAGAAGCGTCCACCTCAGGTGAGAAGAAGCAGTTGAATCAATGCGGTGGTTCAGTGGTAGCCTTTTCGCCTTTCATGCAGGAGAGCTGTGTTTGATTCCAGCTAACGTGCCTCATATAGCCACCAGCCATCAGTCAGTGGGGCTGCATGTTGCTGGGACACTGAGCAGGCTTCAGCTGAGCTTCCAGACAGGACTGGCAGTTGATTTCCGAGAAATCAGCCACAGAAAACCCTACGGATCATGATTGAACCCTGTTGTATATGGAGTCACCATGAGTTGGGGGCTAACTCAACAGCAGCTGGCATCAACAACCCGGAGAAATAGATGTGTAAGGATGCATAACTCTTTTGTTAGATTGTTAGTATTTATTTGTGGTGCTTAATTTTATTTCTTTTTTTTTTTTTTTAATGGTGAACTAGTAAGAGAAGAAGTTTGATTCCAAAAACCATGGGGCACCTTTATTAAATAAAAATATCAACATGTGAAGCTGCTGTTTCTCAACACATGACCTTGTTGCTTCTCATCATCTCTTCTGTCTAGGTCTATAGACTTCAGAAGAGGGTGTTTCCATCTCTCTAACCTTTCTCTTCTTGGTTCTTCAGTGTCTACCATATCAAAGTGACAATTATGGCCTTCTTAAGGCACTCAAATCATTTTATTTTTCAATGTTCTTTGACCTTTGGAAACAAAAGGTAGTTTGAAGGGGCAAGATTGAGGCTGTAAGGCGAATAGGTTAAAGCTTCCAAACAAAATTCTTACCCTCAAAGAATGAGCCGGTCCTTGTTGTGACGTTAAAACTTTCCTTGGCTCAACTTTTTTTGGCCTTTCTCTCACCAAAGCGTCGTCAGTTTTCATAAAACTTCACAGAGTAAGCCCCCATGATTGCTCTGTGTCCTTTGAGAAAATCTGTCAAGGTTACCTTTTTGGAATCCCAAAAATCAGTCACCATGACCTCCTAAGCTGACTGTGCTTTCTTGAATTTAACTGGTCCAGTTGATCCACTCGGAAGCCACTGTTTTGATAGGCCCATGCTTTCTGGATCATATTGGTAAACTCAAGACTCACCCCCATTTCACTGTGTTTTATAAAATCGTCTTCATTAGCTTTAATCTTGCCTAAAAGACTGATGGAATGAATGCTCTTTGAGTGAAACACTTTGCCACCCTCCAGTCAAAAGCTTGCTGAAGCACGGGAGATTCCCACTTAAGTAGTTATCACATCAGTGACAATTCTATGTTGTTCTTCTGCCAGTTTCTGGATTTCAGACACCATTTCTTCATTCATTGAAGCTGATGGTCTTCCCTTTCTTGGCTCATCTCTGAGATCTTCCCAACCTTCCTTAACATGACTGATCCATCTAAAAACTGTTGTGTTATGTGATGCAGCATTCCCATAAATTTGTTGCAAAGCTTCCGTGATTTGGGAAAATGTCTACTTGAGTTTTGTTCAAAATGTGTTATTAGCCCTGATTTCAAAGTCATTTTTCCCCCCATGGCACCAAATGTATCCTTTTTTTTTTTTTTTTTGAAGGCATCCTATCAAGACAAGGACAAGTGAGAACTTTTCTGTAGCCAACCATGGATCACAGAGATGTGTTTTAACACATTTTGTGTCGAATATACCCGTGCATGTATGAACTGGAACCTTAGTAGCAATACTTTTTGACCTAGTGTCTTTTATGTGTCAGAGAATAGCAAGAAAATCTGAAAAGAGAAAAATAGTGAAATCAAAACAAAGAAAACTGCCCTCTGGCTTTTTCAAACCAAAGAAGACAGAATGGGAGTCCCAGCGTTGAAGGGCCATTTCGTTTCATGGGACTTAAGGTTTCCTTTTTGCTCCAGCAATTCTGGGTTTATCTGACAATCAGTGAAACAGTGCTTGGAGGCTTTTGGGTGTGAAGTCCCTAGTAGGTCACAGGTAAAGTGAGAGAGGAAGCAGATGACAGCAATTTCCCTTAAAGCAATTTATTTCTTTTCATTCTGTGCTTTCAGAACTCCGAAGGCTTCAGTTAGTAGCTGAAAATTTTTTTACAAAGTAAAATTTTTCATAAGATAGCATAGCCCCCCATTTGCTATTAGGAACAGAACTTGTTAGACAAAGGCATGTCTCATCGATTGGAAGGATCTTTGAACTGGAAAAATAACAGAGACCGTTTAGTTCGGTCCCCTGACCTGTGTAGGACTGACTTTTGTATCAATGGTTTTTAAACCGTAAGCAGCAATCCAATAGTGGACCATGAAAATAATTGAGTGGGAGGCAACCATCCTTTAGGAATTCTAGTGTAGCACTGTGCTGCTAACCACAAGGTCAGTGGTTCAAACCCACCAGCCACTCCTCAGATACCTTACAGTGGGCCACTGTGAGTTGAGACCAACTCAACAGCCCTTAACAGCAATAACAACAACCATCATTAAAAAAAAAAAATGAAATAGAATATAAAATATTATAGAACATTTCAGGATGTAAAAGTAAATATTTTTTCTTTAAAGTCACAATTGATGGATGCGTGCACCTGCCTTGGGTTGCTATAAGAATAACAACAACAACAACAAAAATTACAAACTGGAGCTTCCTGAACAAGGCAGATTGCTGTCAAGTTGATTCTGATTCCTGGGGACCCTGTGCTTCTTACTGTAGAACTATGTCATAGAGTTTTCCATGGCTGATTGTTTGGAAGTAGATCACCAGCCCTTTCTTCCAAGTGTCCCTGATGGTGGTGGTGGTTGTGTGCTGTAGAGTCAGTTTGTATAGGGTTTCTGAGACTGTAAATCTGCACAGGAGCAGAAGGCTTTATCTTTCTTCTCCAGGGCGGCTGGTAGATTTCAAACTGCTGACCTTGTAGTTAACAGTGCAACTCGTAGCCCGCCACTTTACCAGGGCGTCTCAAGCTGCTCCTGGGTGGGCTCAAGCCTCTAAACCTTTCAGTTAGCGGCTAAATGTATGAACTGTTTACACCACCCAGGGCCAGTTAACCTGTGGTTAGCCTCTGTTTAAGAACTATCCAGGTAGCAAGCTCATGGTTTCAGAGGCAGCCGTTACCGTGATAGATCGCACTGTTAAAATGTTTGTTTTTATGTGGAGCTTAATTGTTTCTTCTGCATTAGTGTAAAATAACGAATTGCCTGGTAGTTACCTAAACTGATAAAGTAGGTTCACTTGTTCCTGGTACCAGTATCCTTGTTCAGTCAATACCAGAACTTTTTTCTGATCTGAGATTTTATCTAGGTATCCACACTCTGGACCGCTCTCCTAGATGTTTTACTATGAGTATTTGTTACAAGGGAATAGTAAAAAGTAAATAGGCTGGCTGCTGTGTGCCAGGGAGTTGGTTCTAACTCATAGCAACCCTATGTAAGGTTTCCAAGGCTGTTAACTCGTTATGGGAGCAGAAAGTCTCATCTTTCTCCTTGGAAACAGCTGGTGGATTTGAACTGCTGACCTTTCAATTAGCAGCTTAACGTTTAACCCACAAAGCCATCAGAGCTCCTAAAAGTAAGCAAGCTGCTGTTGTTAAGTGCCATCTAGTCAATTCCAACCCATAGCGACCCTGTATGTGATTTCTGAGAAGCAGCTGGTGGGTTCCAACCTCTGACCTCATGACCCTGGGGTTATCCCACAATGCTATACCTGGATTCCAAAGTAAATATAGTGAAAGACAAACGTTCTTAACTACGTGGAAAACTGTGCTTATAAAGTGATCTTACAGTGAAACCTTAAGTGGAGGACTTTTTGTCATAGAAATAAGCTTCCGGAAGCGTCCCGTGACCTTTGTTCTTGAGTCCTTCCTTATCATCCTTTTGCCATCCCTCTCATGTATATGGATGGGGCTCCCAAGCAGTAAGACACATATACTGTGTTTTAATGGCCTGTTTTCCAGTTTTTTCCACAACTAAACTAAGTCCTCAAGGGCAAGGAACATGTCTTAGTGACTATTAGTAGGGTCTCAGTGTCCACTGCTTGGTAGGTATTCAGATGTGGTACCTTATATATATTAGACTGTGTAAAATAACATTTATTGTCGTAAGTGATCTGCTTAGAGGTTGGAATGGACATTTACAAAAGATTCATTATCTGGGTGATATAAAGCGGGCATAGATATGGAAATTGGAAGTAACATGCCAAATGACTCAGAAGGAATTAGCATGTGGTCTAAACTACATGGTGAAAATTCACATTATTGTGAAATTTCTCCATTAACCAAGTAGCACTTCAAAGACAAAGGACCATTGTTGCATAGTGTCCATGCTATTTTTGTTTTTTCCTTTTAGTTTTTATTGTGAATTGAGTGATAGTTTACATGGGAGAACATCAGCTTTACATTCATCCTATCATATTTAATTTCATTGCAATGATTACAATCCCTCCATGCATCATCATTCAGCAGCATTTGCTTCCATTCCCTCTGTTTTGTTTTGTTTTGTTTTATGTACACTGAATGAAGCACTCAGAAATATATAACCATTCAAACAACCAAAGGATATATCCTGCAAGCCTGCCCCCTGGTCATCAGCACACAGCCCCTCTCCCTCCCTGAGTCTAGAGTCCTCAGCGGCTCCATCTCTCCAAGCGTCATCATCTCTGCCTCCATCTCTGGTGTCACTGCTTCTCTGGACAGGGTCCCCACACTCCGCTCTTCTCCTTTGATGGTCCCAGGGTCCTCCGCTCCTGGACGGCACAATCAACCACTCCCCTCCTTTTGTTACAAAACGTCTACCTGTACATTTGCAACATTCACAATCAGTCCTGATAGCAAGTATTCACTATTGGATCACAAGAGTCTTATCCCCATCTCCTTTCACCAGCCCTGCCCAGACAGGTTGGAAACCACTCAGTGGAGATTCTACCTTCCCCACACTCTCTGAAACTAGGCTCTCTCTTGAAAACTTGTAAGCCAGTTACTTTGTGCCTTTGTAGCCCCCCATTTTGGGTTGTCAATGTCTAAGTTGCCCATCTCTGTCAACCCTGTGTACCAAGGGAGTGGGCGTGATCCTTACTGTAAAGATTCATCCCCTCTTTTAAGCTGCTGCATCCATAAGTTTAGGTCAAGTTAATCAAATTGCAGCGGATTACACTTTTTTCCCCTCTTTCGTCCATACTCTTTTATGTGCTGTGTTGTTGTTAAGTGTAGTCAAGTCCATTCCAACGCATATGTGGCCTTGTTTTGGGGTTTTGAGGCTGTAAATCCTTGTAGGAGCAGAAAACCTCGTCTCTTTCCCATGGAACAGCTGGTCGTCTTGAACTACCTACCTTGTGGTTATCAGTCCAGTGCTTATCCTACAAAGTCACAGCGTTCCCAATCTTAGATGTCGGTGTTGTTGTCAAGAGCCGTGACCATGGATCGATAGGGTTTCCGAGGAGCCATTAGTGGGTTTGAGCTGCTGACCTTGTGGTTCATAGTCCAGTGCTGACCCTACAGTGCCACACCAGGAGTCCAGTCTTATTTGAGGGGGTTTCAAAAAGTCCATGGAAAAATGAGTGAAAAGAGAACAAAATTTTCCCAGGAACTTCTTGGAGTCCCCCCATTTGCATGGTGATAGCGCTTTTGCATATTCCTATGGGCTCCCAAGATGGCCTTGTAAGATGGGAAGATGATGACCCCCATTTTACAGTCAGGAAACTGAGGTTCGGTGAAGTAAACTACTTCTGGGACCATAACCAGGAGTGGGTGTCAGCACGAGGGCTGGGATCTCACCCCATGCTGTGTTCTTTAATTATACACACACCCAGTTTGTGATGTATCATGTGGTACTAACGGGGTTTACATGTTGTAGATTGGGGGGTTTGTGCCTTTTAAAGTAACCCATTGAGTTAGTTAAAAGGGGGTTTATGAGTATTGTGGGTGGGGTTTTCTTTAAATGAGTAATGCTTGAGTGATCAAGATCAGCAGTTTGAAACTACCAGCTGTTCTGTGGGAGAAGGATGAGGCTTTCTGCTCCCGGAAAGATTTACAGCCTTGGAAACCCCGTACAGGGTCGCTATGAGTTGGAACCCACTCCACGGCACATCACCACCACCACCACCAATGCTTGAGTGATATGATTGAAATGTTGATTTAGAAGGCTAGTATCTCAGGTTGGAAAGAACTTCATTTTCTGAAATTATTTTAATTTATTTTTGAAAATGTGCACAGAGAACATAGGGCATTTAACAATTCCAGTGTGTGTAATTCAGTGACACTGGCTGCACAGTGTGAGGGGCGGTCCAGAATCTGTGTGAGTGTCCACATGGGGCAGAAGCCCAGGTTCTGTGTTGAGCGCCGTGGGCTAATGTGTCACACTGCAAAGTTGTTTGAACTGCAAAGTTGGCGATTCAAGCTCACCAACTGCTCCTTGGAAACCCTATGCAGGATCACTATGGGTTGGAATCTACTCTACGGCACTTCACAACAACAGTAAACTCAGGGAAGAGAACCCGTCTATGAATTGGAATGGCCTTAAGGAACCAGCCTTGTAGGTTCCGCACTAGGCTTGTGGTTATCCCCTCCCCGGCTCTCTCCCTCCCACCCAGCTCTCTGCACCACACACTGAAGCGATTGTCCTCTGTCCGCTTGCTTCCCACAGGCCTCTGACAGATGAGAACAAGTGACGAGTTTCAACAGTCGAAACACTTTTGCACTTTTGACTTTTAACATCATAGTAATGTGGCTTTTTATGAGTTTAGTAGTTTCAAAAAGACGTTTTTGGCTTCACCTGGGTTTATCCTAAGGAGCCCTGGTGGTCCTGTGGGGTAGGCATTGGGCTGCTATTTGCAAGTTGATGATTTAACCCCATCAGCTACTCTGTAGGAGAAAGACAGCTAGGCTGTCTGCTTCTGCAGAGATATACAGTCTCAGAAACCAGGTAGATGGTTGCTATGTGTTGGAATTGGCTTTATGGCAGTAGGTTTGGCGTTTTTGTTTATCATGCCAGTTAAGGACATAGAATTACTGTGCTAACTTTGCAATATTGGGCCAAGTTACCAAGCCCCACTGTTGCCGGGCTGGTTGGCAGTTTAGACCCAGCCAGAGATACGTCAGAAGACAGCTCTGGGGACGTGCTTCAGATGATCAAGCCCTAAGGAGTTGCTGTTCTCTGCGCACTCAGGATTGCAGGGGATTGCCGTGTGGGAAAGCCGCTGCACATCAGCTAATGACAACAGCACCACAACTTCAATTTGAGTGCCATTTCTTCTCCAACAAATGAACTGCACCACCATCCAGGTTGGCCACTGATCTGGTCTTCAGTGAATTTGGTGGTCAGTTGGAGTGCAGTGTCATTTGCTCCTCTTTTACGAGTCTAAGACAGTGAAGGAGAGAAATTGCACATGTGTGGCACTGAACATAGGGGTCTGAGGACCCTGGCCTAGGCTACCAAAATTCTGTTTCTCAGCCATTTGTTTATTTCTGGGGCAATTGTACACAAAGTCTATTCAAAGTGCCAGTTTCCCCTCTCATACACATATATATGCAATTCATTTAAAGAACGCTTAATCATCCTTCAAACCCACCTCAAATGTAACAAATCACTCATTTTTGCATCCACTTAGCATTATGTATTGAACACAACCTAGGCTACAAGGGAGTGCTGATTGCACTGCAGCCTAAGTTCTGATCTATGAACCATAAGGTCAGCAGTTCAAATCCCACCAGCTGCTCTGTGAGAGAAAGGAGGCATTCTGCTCCTGCCAAGGTTTACAGCCTCTGAAACTACCCTATATAGGGTTGTTATGAGTTGGAACTAACTTTAGCAACAACTATCCTAGAAGCTTGTTGTTTGCCATCAAGTCAGTTCCGACTCGTAGTGAATCTGCATAGGGTTTCCAAGGAGAAGCTGGTTGGTTTTGAACTGCTGACCTTGTGGCTAGCAGTCCAGTACTTATCCTAGAGCGCCACACCAGGAATTGAACAAAGCGTAGGCCTTGTGTCCATCATACTTGCCTTTCCTGATCTGCAGCGTGGTCTGCATGCCGCCATTGGAGGAGTCACGTGGAATCTGTAATAGAACCTCTCCTCTGCAGTACTAGCCCTGTGACGGACCCAGCTATGTAAAGGAGTACATGCTTGCATCTGGTGGAGGGAATGATCCAATTCAGACAACTCCCTAAAAGTCAGGGAGGGGTGTATCAGGAATGGCAGTTGCTATGGAGATTCTTCTATTAGGATAGTAACTGCCAGAGTTTGCTTACCTTCCCTAGAATATGCACTCCTAATGGACTCCTGGTGTGGCGCTGTGGGCTAATGTGTCAGACTGCAGAGTCATTTGAACTGCAGGGTCGATGGTTCAAGCTCACTAGCTGCTCCTTGGAAACCCTATACAGGGTTGCTATGGGACGGAATCGACTCGATGGCACTTAACAACAATAACAATGGAAGTTGGAGTCCTGGTGTGGCACTGTGGGTTAATGTGCTAGACTGCAAAGTCGGTTTGAACTGCAAGGTTGGTGGTTCAAGCTCACCAGTCACTCCCTGGAAACCCTCTATAGGGTTGTTATGGGTTGGAACTGACTCTGCAGCACTTAACAACAATGGAAAGTTGGAGCTTTGGTATGGCACTGTAGGATAAACGCTGGACTGCTGATTGTAAGGTTGGAGGTTCAAACCCACTAGCCACTTGTTGGACACCCTACATGGTATTGCTGTGAGTTGGAACTAACTAGACAGCAGTTAACAAGGACAACAAAGACAGTGGAAAGTTACAGACCTCCAAAGCTGGACAACCCTCCATGCTGACAACTGGGAGTTTGTGCCACTGTAAGTTAGTATGCGAAGAGTGAGAACATGCACAGTCAGCAGAACTGTGTGGTAGACCCGAGCAAGAATTTCCATGGACAGGAAGCATATCCGTCTTCCTTTCCACCTGCACACCGGCCAGCAGGCATTTCCTGGCCATTGTTTGTGGTGCCTGAGGCCACTCTATTTCTATCCACCAGCCTGGTGTGGCTGGAATTTACTGAGGAGAGCCTGGCTCTGGTGTGCTTCTTGCCCAAACCAGAGTCACAACCTCCCTGGAGATTGTGGCAGATGCCATCTAACCAAAATCAGTGTCCACCCTAATGACAAAGGGAAGAGTGGGGGAATTTGATCCTGCTTTGTGAAAATAAACACAGCTGCCCACTTTTTTTGATACATATGCTCTTATATAGGTTCCTGACCCGTTTTATTCTTCTCTGTTGGCCCTACTGCCTTTGGCTGTCTTACTCCCCAGGGAAGTCCCACTGTTGAAATCATGCACCATGGCAGGTTTTAGGTAAGGACACACTTGATTCACATGCCCAGCATTTACCCCAAGACTCATTGAGGTGAAATTTGATTCTTAATAAAGTTCCAGGTAGAAAGGAGAATGGTTTTGATTGGGCTGAGTGTGTGTCTTTGATGAGCACACTGTTTGTTTTGACATTATGAGCCTGAAATCTTGAAGTCTATTTTCAGACTCTAGGTAGCCATCCTGTGACAGAGCCCCTGGTAGCTGCCATTTAGGGTTCTCCTCGGAAGCAGAGCATGGCTATTTGTTGATTAAAGATCACACTCTGCCCTTTGTAACAAAAGGCGTGTCTGCAACCTGGGAGCAGGGAAGTACGGTTACAACAAAGCCGGACGTTGGTAGTTTCTCCTTTTAGAAACTTGAAGTTGTAATTGCTGCTCCCGAATCTGTATTTATTTTTTCCTCCCTGCACGTAGTTGTTTTCAGATGAGTGGGGCAAGGGGGTGGTGACCACGGTTCACCATTTCATGGCTTAAATACGATTCTGAATTCTTCTACAAGAGGCATTCATCAGAGCGAAATCCTCATAATCACCCCCACATCCTAGAGAGGCAGTGTGGCATCCACCCGCTCCATCTGAGGAAGATTGAGTGTTGCTTCAGGTAGTGCAGACTCCATTTCCTCTGTATCTTTAGGGATACACTGCCTGTGTCCTCAGCCGTGGTCTCGTTTGGAGTGTGTTCAGGGAGGAGGAGGGGGTCAGCGTCAATTTCCAGGAGAACCGATGACACATGAATGATGACTGCTCACCCACAGAGCTCTCTGTTTTCCCCCTTAGCGATGGAGCCTGCCACCATGATGTCCCTAGTGGTGGCGCTCTCCTAAACCCACTTCATCATGTACAGTGTGGAAGACCTCCTGATTTCTCATGGATACAAATTGTCACGAAGCCCGCAGGCACCACGCAAGGATCACCACGAGGGCCGTCAGCGTGAAGCAACCAGGACTCGAGCTGACCATGGCATGCTGAATGGGTATGAGAACAGTCCAGCAGCCTTCGCACAGAGTAAGAAAGCACTGGGGAAAGGATGCGTGAGTGACCCCGAGAACCACCGAGGCACGCCCAGAAGCCACAGGGAGCCCCAGAGCTCCTCTGCTTTCAGAACTTCAGAGGTGGGGTAAGTCCCGAGGTTAACCCATCCTTTTCTTTTGATTTGGGCTTTTGGCAATGGATTATCAATACAAGTAAACTCCTTCAACACCGCATATTTGGCTGGAGTCTGGAAAGGAGAAAGGAGCTCAGGGAAAAGAATGCTTGTTTTTCACTGAGGTATTTGGAATGTTCCAGCAATACTTAGTACAGGGCCTGACCCACCGCAGGACTTTAGTAAATAGTGTTGAGTACCAATCACTAGAAAAACAACATCATGTGTAGTAAAGTCAGCAAAACTGAGGGACACCATCAATGAAGTGCACTGACGCAGTGGCCACAATCGTGGCCTTAAATGTGCCAACATTCATGACGGTGCTGCAGGGCTGGACAGTTTTGTTCTTTTATTTGGGCGTTCACGTTGAGTTGGAGCTGACGCCAGGGCAGCTAACAACGACAGCAAAACACTTCTACCACACTAAAACACTGTGCTTTAACTTTCTGCTTCTTTGTTGCCTTGTCGCTTCATACAGGCCGCAGAGAGGTATCATTTTAAAGCTGTAAAAGTTAGTTCATGTCATACACACATTTGGCTGTTTCATTAGTATGTTTCCATAGTTTGTAGGCTACAGGGAGTTAAAAAGGGGTCTGTATCCCCCTCCATTTGTGACGGAGAAAATCATTTTTCTGAAACATTCATGCAATGTCTATTGGCTTCCTACCCACCTTTCTTTCTCACACACACTGGTCCTAATATGGGTATCCCATTTGAAAACAACTCTTATCTGTGGAAGTTTCCTTTCACTATAAAAAGAGGGTGGTTGGCTGATTGAAAAACAAAAACAAAAAGAAATGTAGGCGTCTTGTTTCAGAGCCAGCCTGGGAGAAGAGTTTTTAACCTCTCCTCAGAGCAGTTTGTGCCTGTGTTTTCATGCTGTGTTGGGACGGCATGGACTGGGGAAGAAGAGTTGTGGCATATATTATTTAACTGTGGAAGAGGCACGAAACGGACCAAGGAAACAGTTAGAAGCAGAGGTCCATCTTTCAGAGAAACAGACAAAACCATAAAGGGTAGTGAATTCAGTCTAAGGGGAATGGCTCAGCCTGCTCCCATGCTTGTTGCTGTTGACTGCTGTCAGGTTAAATCTGTCTCGTGGCAGTGTTAGGGATGGCACAATGAAACGTTACCTGCTCACGGAACAGCATCTTGATCACCAGTCTGCTTGCAGCTATTAATGCCTCGTTTTCGCTGAATCTCTGCTCTGCCGAACACGTTATCCTTTCCTAGTGGTTGTTGTATTGTTAAGTGTTATTGAGCCAATTCCAACTCATAGCAACCCTATATGGGGTTTCCAAGAGCAGCTGGTGGGTTTGAACTGCCAACTTCATGATTAGCAGTCGAGTGCTTATCCTGTAGTGCCACACCAGGACTCCTAGTGATTAGCCTGGTATGTAGGATCAGCACTTGACCATAAGGTCAATCTGAATGGCAAGGTTGGAGGTTCAAGCTCAACAGCCGCTCATTGGAAACCCTATACAGGGCCATTATAAGACTTGACAGCACTTAACAACAACAACAACAACAATGATGCTTTGTCATCCTTAGTTCTAAGGAGTATTCTGGTTCTATTTCTTCTAAGATTGATTTGTTCCTTCTTCTGACAGTCCAGCATACTTATTGTTGTTGTTAATTGCCAAAGAGTCAATTCTGACCCATAGCAACCCTGCGTTGAGTTTCCGAGGAGCAGCTGGTGAGCTTGAACCGCTGACATTGCAGTTTAAACTAACTTTGCAGTCTGGCGCATTAACCCCCATGCCACACTAGGATACAGTATTACAGGTCATCTTTTCACAAATAAGGTCCTCAGTGCTGGTTGACAACTTTCAGGCAAAAACAGGGAGGGATTACGTTCTTAGACTTCAGAGCACTCAACACTCTTCGTACGCAATGTTGTTGCTTCTCTCGTCAGAGGGCCGGTGTTGTCATTGGCGGTCCCAGGTTCAGGAGGAATGTGAGTAGCAGGTGCTTTTTTTTGACATTTTGCCCTTCAAAACTCGTGTCTATGTCCGTACTACCTTGAGTGCACCTCTCTTGTTAGCTCTATGTTGCTGTTACAGACCTACCACAAGTGGATGCCTTTAACAAACAGAAATTGATTTCTCTCACAATTTAGGAGATGACAAGTCTGAATTCAGAGCATCAGCTCTGGAGAAAGGGCCTTGTCTCCTTTCAACATTCGTTGGCTCAAAATGCCTTGGAGATCCACGTGTCTTGGCATCCATCTTTCCCTGGATTTAGGACCCTAACAGTGCCGGGACCCTGTGTCTAAAGGATGTACTCCATGCCTGGCTCTTCCTTCTTCGTGACAGTTGGTCCCTCCCCCGATCACTTCTGCCCCCTTTTATCTCTTGTGAGATAAAAGCTGCTCTGGGCCATACCTCCAAGGAAACTTCCTTTCAGCGGATTGGTCATTCATCATAACAGACCACATCGTGGAGGTGATTACAAGAGATCTCCTCATGGGGAATAGCTATGTGTTAACTGCTAAACCATGAGAATCCTGGTACAGTCAAGTTGCACAAAACCTTAACTATATCACAGCTATATTCCATGAAAAACATGCCCACCTTGGCTCCTGACAAGGAAGCTTACACAAGAATTGGCTGTGGGTTAGAAAACCAACCAACCAATCAGTTGCCATCAGATCAGTTCTAACTCATCCTTTGCATGTGCAGAGAAGAACTTGGCGCCTCCACTGGGTTTTTGTGACTGTGACTTTTCAGAATAGATCGCTAGACCGTTTCTTTGAAGGTACCTGTTGGTGAATTTGAACTGCCAACTTCCCAGTTAGTAGCGCAGCACTTAACTGTTTGCGCTACCCTGGTACTCCTGGCTGTGGGTTAGGAAAGCCTGAATTACTACCACACAAATGTGTATTTCTTTTATCCCACCTTCTGTTAGCAGTTTTGCATCCAGCATTTCTGCACTGTCCAACTTGGAATGTCAGGGACTGAAGTGGTTGGTTCCTTGTTTCCTATTTCTCTTGAGTTTCCTACAGAGCTAGCCATAGCACTAAGTCCACAGTGGTAGCCTAATAAATGTTAATAGGTTCAGTTTATTCTTCCCACTGTTGTAACAACTGTTAAAAAGCAGGAGGCTCAGTTTTAAAGACAGTGACTGTGGAGCCTTGGGAACGTGAGGCGCAGATCCGAGTTGGCTCTGGAATGGGAGGCCGTGGAATCCACTTTAGAATTCCCTGATGGAAGAATGGTTCCCATCCACTTCCATCCACAACCTACGCAGGGTTTTCTGGTCTTCTTAGGGCCAAAAGGACACATCCGCCTGTCCTCTGGGTGGGCAGACATCACCAGATCTGCAAGAGGCCTTTCATGAGTGAGGTGCTCTGCTCACTGACTTCAAGTGGCGCTGGGATTCCCGTACAGATGACAGAGCATGCAATAGATCTGACCGATTTTCTGTGTTTCTGAAGTTGACTGATTCACTTGGGATGTGGACGGCAGGTAACTTTTGAATTGAAGGCTGTCTCGTCGGGGAGAAAGAGAAAACGCATATACTTTTACAAAAATCCACCCCATTGCCCAAAATTTGCAAGGCTTCCTGGGTTGAGATGAAAAGAGATTATCTTTCTTCAGTACCCGGTAAAGAACTTTGCCTTGAGAAAACAGAAGGCTAACAGAATGGTAGGCATTTACTTTTCCCATCAGAAAAGACGTGTTTGGGAGGTAATAAGTAGGTTATTAGCAGCCTTACAAATGGAAAAAGGAAAAGAAAAAGAAACATCTGCAATAGTGTGGCTTATGTGAATTCTAAGTCTGAATGAATAAAGGGTTCTGTACCCGATCCCAGCCTCCAGGCACCCCACAAACACAGCTGTGGTCTCAATGCCTTGCCCACACATAGATCTCTGCTGGCTGACATCTGGGTCTGAGGGCACATAGACCCCATAGGCTGTCAGCTTTAAGCCATCAGGGTGGCTGGGGAGCGCCACGTTTCTTCACAGAGTTCCTGGTGGGCCGACCCTGGAGTGTGTCCGCAAACCACGGGTCAGTCATCAGAGGTCCGCTGACTCCCCGGGGAAGATAGAAGGTGGGGTGGCTTGAACGATTTCATTCTGGTAGGGTGACTGCGATGTAGGCAGGGTGACAGTGTCATTGCTTTATAGATGGAGAACTTGAATGTCCATGCCTCTTCAGACCACCCCGTGAGGCAGTGGAGACATTGAGGCTCTCTGGCCTCGAACTCAGGCTCCCTGGTAGGCCGGTGGCCACAGGGCTAAAGGGCTAAAGCACTGCTGGCCCTGTTGGACATTCCCCACACAAGGCCTAGTCCAGTGGTAAATGGGTGTCTGATTCCATGAGTCGTTTCTGCGGTGACCTTTCTGGATTCCCGGGCCTCCTTCCGTCCACGGCACCACAGATGTACAGAGGCTCTCGGAGCACAGTGGTGACCCTTTCCTGCCTGTAGGAGCTGTGTGAGGAATTCCTCTTGTCAGGCCTCATTGGGATAAATGTACACAGTACTGCTTTGTGTACATGGTTAAGTGCTGCATAAGTGGACAGTGGTATTGTCCACAATCAGGAGTGTGGCTAGAGCATTAACATTCTCTAGCAAGAATGATGAGAACTTATCTCATACTAGTGTGTCTAACTTAAGGATCAGTGAAAGCCAGCAGATGCACTCAACTACTAGCCTAAATGTTGACAGTTCAAACCCACCCAGCGGCACTGAGGAAGAAAGGCCTGGAAATCTGCTTCTGTAAAGATAAGAGCCAAAAAAATCCTATGGAGCAGTTATACTGTGTGAAATATGGGGTCCGAATCCACTGACGGCATGGCTTTGGTTTGGGCTTATAGCCTAGAGTACTTTTCAAAACAAAAAAGAAACATAGATGTGGAGCATTGGATCAAGTTCCCAACATGACAGATAATTATCTCATACCTTGTGGAAGAGACTGCTTTGACTTACGAGATGAAGTAATATTGAGCGCCCAACGAGCTCTGGTAGCATAGTGTAACTACAAGTTGGGCTGCCAACCTTAAGGTCAGCAGTTCGAAACTTCCAGCTGTTCCTCTGGAGAAAGATGCGGCTTTCTGGTCCCGTAAAGATTTAAAGCCTCGGAAACCCTGTACAGGGTCACTATGTGTTGGAACCGACTCCACGGCACATAACCACAACAAGATGACGAAGGGAGCCTGGTGTGTGGTGCGGTAGGATAAGCACTGGACTGCTCATCATTAGCCACTCCTTGGAAACCCTATACAAGGTTGCAGTGAGTCGGAACTGACTGGGTGGTACTTAACATCAAGATGAGGAAGAAGGTAGTGGTGGTTTCAGTAGAAGAATCTTTGTCTTTAATGAGATAGACCCCCGTCAATACACTCCATGTGTGAGAGTGTGGTAGCTCTGTAGGTTAAGTACTAGACAGTGGTTTGAACCCACCAGCCACTTCACATGAGAAACTTGCAGTTTTCTGCTCCTGTAAAGATTTGTTGTTGTTGTTAAGTGCCGTCGAGTCGATCCTGACCCATAGCGACCCTGTGTAGGGTTTCCGAAGAGCAGTTGGTGAGCTTGAACTCCAACCTTGCAGTTCAAATGGCTTTGCAGTCTGACGCATTAACCCACAGTGCCACACCAGGACTGCTGTAAAGATTTATAGGCTCAGAAACCCTGTCCAGGGTCACTGTGAGTCAGAACCGACTCTGTGGCACTTAACAACAGCAACAATGCCACATGTGCAGCCACCCTCCATTTCTCACTTGAGTACTTTGTGTTGCTGTGATGCTGAACAGGTTGTTGGGGAGCTTCCAGACTAAGACAGACGAGGAAGAAAGACTTGGAGATCCACGTCTGAAAAATTAAGCCAGTGAGAACCCTATGGAGCGCAACAGTCTGAACCCACTGTGCAACATGGCCACCACCTGACTTGAGGGCAGCTAGCAACAGCCACAGAGATGGGGAGAGAAGGACCCCCTGCTCTGAGGAGATGTGGAAGGGCTACGGAACTTGCTGCCAAGCTCGTAGGTTCAAGTGGTGGAAGCAGAACAATGAGTCACTTCTCATCTGGACACTTTATACCAGTTAATCAGTGCTGTTGTTAAGTGTCATTGAGTCAGTTCCAACTCATAGTGATCCTGTATAGGGTTTCTGAGGAGCAGCTGGTGGGTTTGAACTACCGACATCTCAGTTCAAACTGACTTATCCTACAGCGCCACACCAGGACTCCAGTTACTCATTAGGTCATTGTTTTCTGAAAGTAAACCTTAGTGTGTTTCATTCCAACCTTAGAGACAGTAACTTTATGAGTGTTTAACATGTAGTATGTATTGTGCATCTTCCTACCAGGGGTGACCTTATGCACGAAAACACTGGTAGGTCCTGGACCAACCTCACAAATGTCGCCAAGCTTGAGTCCATTGATGCTGCCACTTTGCCAATCCATCTCGCTGGGGGTCTTCCTCTTTTTCTGTGATCCTCCAACTTACTAAACAAGATATTTTCGCCAGAGACTGATCCCTCCTGACAATATGTCTGAAGTATGCGAGACAAAGTTTGGCCATCCTGGCCTCCAAAGATCACTCTGGCTGCACTTCTTTCAACACAGATCTGTTGGTTCTTTTGGCAGCCCATGGCACTTTAAACATTCTACTCCAACACCATAACTTAAAAGTGTCAATACTTCTACAGTCTTCTTATTCACTGTCCAGCTTGCGCATGCATTATGAGGTTATCAAAAATACCATGGCTTGGGTCAGGCGCACCTTAGT
>NW_006408776.1:1003056-1004839 GCF_000296735.1 Chrysochloris asiatica
GTTGTAATCATTGCAGTGAAATGAAATACGATGAGTGTAAAACTGATGTTCTCCCATGTAGACTATCACTCAATTCACAATAAAATGTTAAAAGAAAATCACACTCCAGTGTGTTAGCAGGCATTATGGGGCTCCTCTTTAGGGCATGACCCTTTTTTCCTGTGCCCTTCCCTGATTCAATGTGCTGGCCAGTCATCCATTGGCTGTGCCCCCCACTTTCCAGCCCCCTGTCTAGAAGACGCTCAGCAGCCTCTCCATTCCAGCTTATTCTGACGGGCTGCAGTTCAACAAATCCTCCTGGCTCCTTTACTTGAAATGCATTATTCTGCCCTCTGCATTCTTCCAGCACTTTCTCCTGGCCCCAGAATTGTAGCTTCCTGAAGACTGGCGCCATATCTGATTCATCTCTGACTCTGCTGATTCCTAATATAGAATTTTGCATTTCTCAAGCATCCAACTTTTTAAAAAATGAACCCTGTGGATCAATCCTGGCATTTTGGGGCCAAGGCAGTTGTGTTAGTACCGAGTGTTTCAGGACCCTGGGCTAAAATAGCATGGGAAGTAGAGAGGGTTTTGCCAGGGGGAGGGCCCTCTTGAGCAAGGTTGGGAAGTTTCCATTGTGAAAAGCAGGGGCTCTGGCTTCCTGAGTTGTTCTCGGTGTCTCTGGCCTCCATCCTTACCACCCAACCCCTCACAGAGGTGCAGGGAACAAGAAAACAGCAGTTACAGACTCAGCACCGCTCCATATTGGCTGACGAGTACCTGGTGCTAGTCTCCCTCCTTTGTAGATCTATCGGATGCAAGAACCCAGAACCCACCTGAACAATCAGAACATAATGGGGAATGGTATGAAGCGTCTGTGGGTGGGAAATGAAGGTGGCCCGGGCTCACTAGAAGGTGAATGAGAAAATTGGGAACCAAGATGGGTCTTCCCACTGAGGTCTCTCTAGGAGGTGGTAGTTGCTCTAGGGACTTATTTCAACTCTGTCCCTGTCACTGTGTTGTCATTAGTCGTTGGGCTCTGAGTCTCTCTGACCTGTGGCGCCTTCTTCTGCTGGCTGTCTCGTCACTCATGGAGAGTTCCTCCTCCCCAGTATCTTGGCCGATGGTGACTTCTGGTCTGCCCTTGGCTCTACCTGGTGTTAGTTTCAGAGCCCACCTTGGACTGTAGCCCTGGTCTCTCATTTGAAGTTTTGAGAGATGGAATCGGTGGCCAGTGGTTGGACTAGCTCCGGTTCAGCTGCCGGTCCTGTCCATCAGTGGGCAGGATGGTGAGAACAAGAGCATGACCAGACATCACCAGACACGGATGCTGAGCCTTACACTCTACAGGGGTCAGGGGTGAGGACAGTCACCAGCTAGCAGGGCTGACCACACGCCCTCAACAGGCTCTCCTCTGTCTTTGCAGAGACCATTCTTTCCGCAACTCTTACCAAACCAAACCATTCGCCTTCAAGTCAGTTCTGATGCTTAGTGGCCCTCTAGGACCAAAGAGAACTGCCCTGGAGGGTTTCCAAGGCTGTGATCACAGTTTAGCGAAGCCGACTGTCCCATCTTTGTCCTGCGGAGGAAGAGCTGGTGGGTTCAATCAGATACATTTTTGGTTAGCAGTCAAGAACTTTGAGCACAGTACCCCCAGGGCTTCTCTTGTAACCCTAGAGACCTGACATCATTTCCTTTTAAAGTCATTTACTTCATAGAGAATGCAGATGCGGTGGTTGGTGGTGGTTATATGCTGTGGAGTCGGTTCTGATTCATAGCAACCCTGCACAGGGTTTCCGAG
>NW_006408776.1:1007642-1008794 GCF_000296735.1 Chrysochloris asiatica
GGCTTGGGTCAGGCGCACCTTAGTCCTCAAGCTGACATCTTTGCTCTTCAACACTTTAAAAAGGTCTTGTGCAGCAGATTTGCCTAATGCAACATGTTGTTTGATTTCTTGACTGCTGCTTTTATGAGTGTTGATGTTGATGCAAGAAGAATGAAGTCCTTGACAGCTTCAATCTTTTCTCCATTTTTGGTCCAGTGGTGAGGATTTTTGTTTTCTTTACATTGAGATGCATTCCATACTGAAGGCTGTGCTCTTTGATCTTCATCAGTAAGTATTTTTAGTCCTCTATACTTTCAGCATGCAAGGTTGTATCATCTGTGTATTGCAGGTTGTTAATGAGTCTTCTTCAATCCTGATGCCACGTTTTTCTTCATAGAACCCAGCTTCTCGGATTATTTACTCAGCATACAGGTTGAATAAGTATGGTGAAAGAGTACAACCCTGTCACACATCTTTCTTAATTTTTGAACCATTCACTGTTGCCATGTTCTGTTCAAACAACTACTTCTTGGTCCAGGTACAGATTCCTCATGAGCACAATTTAGTGTTCTGGAATACTCATACTTTGCAATGTTGTCCATAGCTTGTCATGATCCACACAATCAAAAGCCTTTGCACAATCAATAAAGCACAGGTAAACATCTTTCTGATATTCTCTGCTTTCAGCCAAGATCCATCGGACATCAGCAATGATATCCCTCATTCCACAGCCTCTTCAGAATGCGGCTTGAACCTCTGAAAGTTCAGTGTCAATGAATGCTTGCAGCCGTTTCTGTATTACCTTCAGTAAAGCTTTATTCGCATGGGATATCAGAGATATTGTCCTACGATTTTCGCATTCCGTTGGTTCACCACTCTTTGGAACGAGCACAAATACAGATCTCTTCCAATCAGTTGGCCAGATAATTGTCTTCCAAATTTCTTGGCATAGATGAGTGAGTGTCTCCAGTGATGCCTTGCATTCTTGAAAGATTTCAATTTGTATTCCTTCAGTTCCTGGTGCCTTGTTCTCTGCTACTTTCTTCAGTGCACCTTGGGCATATTGGCTCTTGATCGTATGCTACCTCTTGAAATGGTTGAACATCAACCATTTCCTTTTGGTACAGTGACTCTGTGTATTCCTTCCATCTTCTCTTGATGCTTTCTGCATCA
>NW_006408776.1:1011384-1041666 GCF_000296735.1 Chrysochloris asiatica
CTATGAGTTGCAACCAACTCCACGGCACATCACCACCACCACCACCAAATCTTTTATGGGAGCAGAAAACGTCATCTTTCTCCCACAGAACGGCTAGTAGTTTTGACCTCAAGGTCAGCTGGCCGACTCGTAACCACTACGCTACCAGAAACCCCTCCTAACTGGTCTCAGTAACAGATTGTAATGATGAAACAGGCTGCAATCTGTGATTGCAAACCAGTCGTACGGTACAGGGGGAAAACCGCTGGCCGTGTCAGATGTCATTACTGGATTAATAGGCTGTAGCTAAACAACTCCCGTGTCAATACAGCTGCAGACAGTGCTCTACCTCTGTGATGATTTAATGCTCAATTTTCATTATGTCCTGATTTTTCAGTATAAACAGCACAGATACTAAGTATATTTTACCTATGCCATTCCTGACCTCCCTCTGGTGATATGAAAGAGGGTGCTTCTACAAGCTTATGCTTATCTCTTCACTTCAAGATGATAACAGCAGGTATTCTTTGAGTTCACCAGTTCTAAGTAAGTGTCTCTCTTTATGCGCCTTTTGTCTGTTGCAAGGCTTGGTTGCCAATACACCCAGAGACATGCACACATGCAAACACATGCACAAGAAGATTAAAAAAGAGGAGGTGGGCAAAGGGGAGAAACTAGGTGTTACCTGTAACACAGAGGAAGCTTGCTGCTTAAAATGTAAGCAGAACAACTGAATAATACTGATCTACCGTGAAAATATGTAAAAGCCTGTATTCTAGGCATTTGGAGTTTCCTTCATGTGTTTCCTCTGGAATGTTTTAATCAGAGGAAGCTGTAAAATAACTTTACGTGGAGAGGTTTGAATCTGCAAGTTACACCATAATAGGTTCTTCTGTGCTCAGCCCTAGGAATTCTGATAAAAATGTTTGCTGGCAAGCCACAAGAATGGTTTGTAATTATCGCCTCTCATCAGTGGCAGTTGCAACTAATTAGAGACTTAGCCATCTAGAAGAACCTCTGATGTCGTTGTTGTCTGGGGCCCTCCTCCTGGGCAGCTTATGTTTGATCTGGAAACATCCCATTCTCAACGGAGCTCCTGGAAATGGTCAGCAGTTACGTTCCAGAGGCTTGTTAGCATCTCCTGAACCATATCCTGTGCACACGGCTTCAGTTTTAACATCCATTTATTGGTACTTGTTTCATTTTATAAAATGATAAATCCACAAACATTGTTTGGCTTCTAGCTGCTTCTTTCAGATCTTAAGTTTCTTTCCCTTTTTCTGTGTGCCTTTGAGTCCATTCTGACTCATGGCTACTCTGAATGAAAAAATGGAAACAAGAGAATAATGGAATTCTTTCACAAACTTTTTGAATCTCCCTTGTATGTGTCAGAATGAACTGTGCTCTCCAGTTTTCTCAGTGACGGATGATTTTTGGGCATTCGGTTGCCACGCCTTTCTTCTCAGGCCCTTGTCAGTGGACTCAAACCTTCTACCTTCCAGTTGGCAGAGCACATAACCATTTTACACCACCCAGGGATTCTGATCATGGAGGATTTTTTTTCTTTCTTTCTTTCTAACTTTCCATTTACTATTCTAAAAATAATAAATTAACCTACCTCACAAAAATCTATGAAACGTAAAGCCTGGGGATGACTTGTCCAAAACCCACTCAGGCAGTGGAGGGGCATCTGGGTCAGTGGACACCAGCCCCAGGCCACCAGGCAGTGCCGTCCTATAGCAGGGCTTCCCTGGCCAAACAACTCTCCCCACAGGAGGCTTTATTCCAGTTTGAACCAGTTGCCAGTTGCTATGGATTCAGTTTCAACTCAGTGGTGACCCCACAGATGTCAGAGTCGACTTGTCCACCAGAGAGTTTTCCAGTGGCTGATTTTTCTGAAGTAGGTCACCAGACCACTCTTCTGAGAATCCTCTAGGTGGACACGAGTCACCCAGGGACTCGAAAGCATTGTGTGATGTTCTTTGGACCTCTTCACAGAGAAACACATGCGTTTCTTGTTCTCAGGCACTCAAGAACTCGCATAAAGATTAGATGCTCTATGTTCCCCACTGTTTTATTGTAACCCCTTCTTCGGAGTTGCTTTCTTCTATATTCATAAGCATGTGACCTTCAAGGAGTGTCTGTGCTGGTCCCCTCTCCCATACGAGCTGCTATGTTGTTTAAGTCCAGTTTCTCCTGTGAATCTGAGGCTCTAGAGCACAGTGGTTCTGAAAGTCAGTGCAAAACCTTGAGCACATGTAATAGCCATGTGACCCCTCCCCCAAAGTCTGTGCTACACGAGAATGGCTAGTGCTGAGGTTCTTGTTTAGTTGGCTCTTTGTCTTTGTTAACGGACTAAGGAGTCTCCAAGTAAGAGCTGCTGAATGGTAAGAGCACGAGACACAGGTCTTGAAGGCTAGTCACTTTGCTTCCAAGATGACACATCAGGAGGCTAGACTGCCGTGAGGCTGGCTGTGTGACCTCAGAGCCCTACTTTAGCTTTCCTGGGGCTTGTGTGCTTGCCGGGTAGGATGGAGACAGTGGCCAGAGTCCACTGAGGGTGGACAGCTCTGACACTCTGCTGTATTCTTCCCTAGTGGCTCCATCTCCTCCTCTTCATGACTCTAAGCTTAGCTTTCAGACAGCAGTGACGGGCACGAAGAACACTCATCAAAACGCCCACTGAATAAATGAAATTAAGGGGCAGCGATAATAAGAGGGAAGGGTAGTTAGGGTCTCTGTTTGCTTGTTGGTTTTGCTTCATTTTTTGTTTTTCTTTTATTTGCTGGCAATGTATGTATGGATTGTACCAGTAAGGATATCTTAACTTGGTGAAAAATCGAATATATTCTTACTGGTAGACAAAAAAAAAAAAAAAGAAAATTCTGAAACCATTTGCTGTACCCATTTACACAAGAGAGAATGGGGTGGAGCTTGCCTTTCCTGCTTTGCTTTAATAAACTAAATATTAGTTTGTTCTACATCATGATTATGCTAATGGGTGGAGCTTTTTCCTTAGAGACCAACCATCAGCTGGGAGTGGCAGTCTTGTTCTAACAGCTATATCATTATTTCCTGTTATTTTGAAGTTCTATTGATTACAACTTAGGAAAAGACAATACAGATCTAAAATAACCATCGGTTAAGATAAACACTCGCTTCTCCTCTCTTCCTTCTGTGAGGCTGCACACCAGTGCCCTGGGTGATGAGAGTCAAAAAGAGTTTTAAAGTTAGCTCCTCCCTGAGAACTTAAAGGTCAAATTCCTGCCTGTGGCAAATGGTTAATCACAGTATTGGAGGTTTCAGTGCACCCAGAGGTTCCTCTGAAGAAAGGCCGAGCGATCAACTTCCAACGTACAGAACATATGTGCCAGCATCTCTATAGAGCACTGTTCTATTCTGACACATTTGGGGTGACCATGGCAGCTAGCGTTTTGGTTTTAGTGCATAAGCAGCTCACCAGCTGTTCCTCGGAAACCCTGTACAGGGTCGCTATGGGTCGGAGTCGACTCAATGGCACGTAACAACAACAACAGCAAGCATAATAATAACTAAAATCAAAGGTTTGTCATGTATTGGAGACTGCTTAAATGTATTATCTCATTTAATCCCTCCCAACAAACTCACAAAGGGAGGCGTGATTGTCATCCTCTTAATACAGAGAGGAGATGGGGAGAGAGGCTGTAGGTGTACATTTAGCAAGCTGTGGTGTTGGCGGTTAAACCCAGGCAGTCTGAGAACTATGTTACCACCCTGCTTCTTGGTGGCCACTCAGGGGTCCCTTTTTGCCATGTGTTGTCAAGTCAGTTTCAATATTAGCAACTCTGTGTATTGTCGAGTAGAACTGCCCCATAGAGTTTGCTAGGCTGTAATCTTTATGGTGTTGGAGGAGAATATTGAAAGTGCCATGGGCTGCCAAAAGAACCAATGCATCTGTTTTAGAAGAAGTGCAGCCAGAGTGCTCCTTGGAGGCCAGAATGGCCAAACTTCATCTCTCATTCTTCAGACACATTGTCAGGAGGGACCAGTCACTGGAGAAGAATATCATGTTTGGTAAGGTGGAGGGTCAGAGAAAAAGAGGAAGACCCCCAACGAGATGAATTGGCCAAGTGGCAGCATCGATGGACTCAAGTGTGGCAACAGTAGTGAGGTTGGCGCAGGATATGGCAGTGTTTTCGTTCTGCTGTGCATAAAGTTGCCATGGGTTGGTACCAACTCCATGGCACCTAACAGCAACAACAACAACAATCCTTTTGGGGGCAGATGTTGAGTCTTTACCCCCAAAGTCCACCCTGTGGCAAGGAATCCTTGTGTGGAAAGATGGATTTGCACCCGTCCTTCTGAGGAGGCCTCCAAAGTGGCTTTTGGTCTTTGAAGGCAAAATCATTAGTGTGGTCGAGTGTTTTAATCAGTAAAATCTCTGGCCTAAGTTAAACAGCTGGAGTTCCTGGGTGGTGTAAATGGCAGACATAGGTTAACAACAGAAAGATTGGAAGTTCAAATCCACCCAGAGGCACCTTGGAAGAAAGGCGTGACAATCAATCTCTTTCTGAACAATCAGCCACTGAAAATCCCAATGTCTCCCAGTTCTACCGTGGCACACTTTGGGTTGTCATGAGTCAGAGTCTACTCTGCTGCAGTTGGATGTTATTTCAGTAACTGGCTTGAGTCAAAGATGGGAGGTTCACGAAACAGGCTTCCTGCTCTCATCAGTGCAGTTGTAGGAAGGATGCTGTTCAGAAGTCACATGACTGACCACTAGACGTTCCAGCACTTTCCATTGAGGTCAAGTGGTTCAAGCAGTCAGTGACCCATGACCTGAATGCTCCTCCACCTTTCAATGTTAATGTTGCTTCTCCTTTCCTGCAGATCTTAATAAAGCACACTTTCTTTGTTGTTAGGTCTTTGCTCCCTCCCACTTCCCCTTTCTTTCCCTTTTCTATGGATGGGTGTGTGTTGTTGCTATTGTTACCAGTTGCTGTTGAGTTGACCCCGGACTCATGGTGAACCTATGCACAATCAGGATTGGACCACTGCGATCAATAGAGTTTTCAGTGGCTGATTTTTTTGGAAAGAGATCACCAGGTCATTCTTCTACACTGTCTTTGTCTGGAAGCTCTTCTGACACCTGTTGAGCATCATAGCAGCACACGAACCTCCACCGACACATGCGGTACGCTGGCTGGGAGTAGAACCGGGGTCCCCTACCGCAGACCAGGCTCACATCAAAATGACACTCAGCCTCAGGAACACTCTGGTCAGCTGGAGCTTTTCCATCTTAAAAAAGATGGAGAACTGGGATTTTCACCATAGTTTGTAAAGTGGGTCAGTATTTCACCAGCACCAGCAGTGAGTTTAATTTATAAAAAAGCAAGCATTAACTCTAAGCCTAAGGTGGGCCTCTTAAGTGGGGTCCATGACCTTAGTCTATGGATATAAAGGTTTCATGAGACCTTACAAAATGAAGTCTATTAAAGTCCTTTCCCAAAGATGTTTCAGAAGGCTCCTGGCAACCACAGAAGAGCAACTTGTGCCCATGTCTAGCCCTCAGAACTTTAAAAATGTTATGGTTCCATGGCAGAACAAATTGGCAGTGCCTTGGGAATAACTTCCTGAGTCCCTTTCTCCCAAGCTGAGCTCCTTTTCATAGCACCCTGACCCAAGCTCGGTTCTTAAACATCTGCTGTCTGGTTCCTGTGTTTCAGGTGCTTCCATTCAGGTGCCTGAGCAGGCATTCCTCCACACTGAACCTCCCCACCCCCACCCCACCCCCAGCTACCATTGTGCCCATTGTTAATGTCAGTGAATCTGAATGGCTTTCTTCTTCCCTTTGTTCATATGTCTAAATTTAGCATCATTTACAAGTTCCAGTAGTTTATTATGCTTCCTCTTCCAGATTCAATATTAAGTTGATGTCTTTTTAAAAATAACAAAGCATTGCTGTTATGTGCTGTGGACTCATAGTGACCTTGTACAGGGTTTCCAAGGTTGTAAATCTTTATGGGAGCAGAAAACCTCATCTTTCTCCCACTGAACTGCTGACCCTGAGGGATAGCAGCCCGATTTGTAACCATTACGCTGCCAGAGCTCCTCAACAAAGTATTACTGTTCTCTAATAGCCTACCGTAGTGGTTACGAATCGGGATGCGAACCTTAAGGGCAGCGTTTCGAAACTACCATCTGCTCCGCGGGGGAAAGATGAGGTTTTCTACTCCCGTAAGGATTTACACCCTCAGAAACCCTGTACAGGGTCGCTATGGGTCGGAACTGACTCGACGGCACTTAACAACAACAACAATAGTCTACCACTGCTTTCTTTCCACAGAATCTATGCTGCTTGTCATTTACATTAGTTTTGGTGACCTTGTAAAACTTAGCCTTCTAACCATTCATTTGTGTATTTCCTAGTTCTGTCTCAGCCATTGCAATAGTCTGTTCTTGTTCACATTGAACTTTCTAAGTAGAGAAATATATTACCTGTCGATGAAGGAGCCCTTGTGGTATGGTAAGTGGTGAGCTGCTAGCCGCACAGTTGAGGGTTCAAACCCAGCAGTCACTCCAAGGGAGACAGTGAGTCTGTCTGCTCCTGGAAAGAGTTGCAGCCTTGGGAACCTTAGTGAGCAGTGCTGCTCTGCCTTTAGCGTCTCTGTGAGTCGGGATCAACTCAGTGGCAGTGGGTTTGGTTTTCAATCTGGACCCATTGAGCCCCTTTATCTTTTGTGATTGACCTTTTCCTCATCTAACCGCTACACTTTAGCCTTAATCTCCAGACCCCATGTTTACCCTTTCCCAAATTTACCTAATTGCTCCCCTGTGCCACAGGGTTGTTTGCACAGTGGTGGGTGGTGGTGGTAATGTCCCCCATGAAGTCACTTCTAACTCATAGCGATCCTGCTGCATCCGGTTTCAGAGCAGAAAGCCTCCTCTTTCTGCCGTGGAATAGCTGATAGTTTCAAACTGCTGACTTCGAGGTTAGCAGCCCGCCTTGTAACCACTAAGCTTCCAGAGCTCCTTGTATCCATATTGTAGTATATATTAAGTGTGCCAAGACATGCTGAAAAGGAAAACTGCAGATGTTCAGGCCTGAAGAGTACTAAGTGCAGATTCCATTGAAACTGATGGCTGTCCCCATCACAAAAACACGTCAGCCATCTTACAATGGGGCTGGTGAACATGAGTCACTCAGGAGAGATGCCCAAGGAGTCCCAGGGCAGTGCAAAACGTTCAGCACTTAGCTAGTAATTAAAAGGCTGCTGGGTTTAGTTCATGCAGAGGTGTCTCACAAGAAAAGCCTGGAGTGATGTACTTCTGAAACATCAGCCATTGAAAACCTCTGTCACACATGGGGCCACAAATTGGCATCAGCTTGACAGCAACTGGTTCAAGAGATACCCCGAATGCCTTTTGCCAATGCAGCAGAAAAAGGCTTTCTTTAGAAGAGTACGGTGTTCTTGAAGTCACACGTATAAACTTTATACTCACATAATCTGTCTGAGTACGGCTGCCTGGCCCAGCAGCTGAAGGAAATGGGCCATTGTAAAGAATGGTGGTCAGCCACTGGTCCAGAATGTGACTCCCAAACGTGAAGGCCACTGAGAACAACAGCAAACTGGTAGGACGTCATTGCACCCGGAGACCACTTTTGTGGGCCATGCCAAGCCTCTATCCTGACTTCTGGAGTCTCCTATGACTGACTAGGCTTCTTGAACCACGCATGGTTCAAATCTGGACCAGGTTCAGTATTTCTTTCATACGGAGGAGGGAAAAAGCCACAAATTCTCGACAGTGACTATATGTCTGTGTTTCATTTCCCATGGAGCCCCCAGTCCTGTCAGGCAGGTGGCACAACTCCATTCCATTTATTATTAAGCTACAGACTCATCCTTCCCCATAGCACCCACTGGGGTAGGGCACCATGCTGAGCTGTCCTGCACCCAGATGCCAGCAACCCGGTTCCACTCACAAGACCCTTGGATACAAGGGCCCTACAGTCTCTGCAAACATAGTCCTAGAGTGTATGAAACAGTGCTTAGAAGTCATTGCAAATGTTTCCACTCTGAGTATGACTTTACCTTTTTAAAAGATGAAAATAGTCTCTCTCTCTCTTTTTTTTTTTTATCATATAAAAAGGTCTTCTCTCTGAATCAGTTTTTCTAAGTCCCATGAACAGATTGGCTCATTTTCCTTTAGTCATGTTGTCTTCCACATGTTTGTATCTCACAGTTTCCAGTTTCTCTCAATAATTTTATTGGCATTGAATCTCTCTTCTGTGATAAGGCAGGGAACTGTTAACACGTGTGACTTCAGTCTTATCTGATGGCCTCTTCTCCCAGGATCTCTGACTACAGACCCCGCTTGTCTCATCGAGTCTGCCAACACCCTTAATTTGGGCTGCTGCATTCCATATTGCTTTTCTTATCTTTTTCCCACCATGGTCTAGCATGTTCAGCATGCTTTTGTTTCAAAAGTCCTTTTGTAACATTAAAAAAAAAAAGTAAATCCTGAGTTTCTTTTTTTTTTTTTTTAAAGAAAAAAAAATTGGTCTTACCTTATTTCCTTAAAGGCATTTGGAAACATATTCTTGGCTCTGAAATCACGTAGGGACAAACATGGATGCCCATAGGAGCCTGCAGAATAGTCACACTTGATAACTTGTCTGGAGGAGAAACGGTGGGTTTGAGCAGCCGATCTTGTGGTTCAAGCCGACCTGAGGTCTAGTGCATTATCCCGCAGTGCCACACCAGGACTCCTTAAAGATGACAGTTTAGGAAACCTTGTGGGACAGTTGTACTTTCTGGTATGGGATCACTGGGAGTTGAAATTGTCTTGATGACGTCCATGAACACTGAAATTACCAAGTAGGGTCCTGTGTACCTATCAGAGCCTGCCTCAGTGCTCCGTGAAAACAGATGAATGCTTCGTCGTTTTCTATGTAATATGACCATATTGTTTATTGTTTAAATGTGAAGTCTTTAAATTTCCCCAGATGACCAGTATTTTCCTTAAATTGAGATTTAAGGAAAACATTTTTTTTCTTCTTCTTCTCTGTTTACCAAATATTGTGTAAATAGGAAAAAAGAAGTATAATTCAGAATTGTTAGCCTTTTTGGTTCAGTACAAATAGCAGTTTTGACAAATATAAGGTAATGATGTAATGTTTTTTGGGGAGAGGAGATAGATCTGCCTCACAGAAAACTGAATGAATTATTTCTCTAGAGAAGGGGTTTTTATAATCTGCTGTATTCTTCTTGTCCTGTTTGTGCCATTTCTTTCTTTTTCTTCCAGTCATATGCATAGCACACACATGTATACAAATAACACTCTGGGATTTCAGCCACCCCCCCCCCCAAGTGCATTGCGTGTATACAGTAAAGCCAACATGTCAGTTACCAAAAGGAGGTTAAGCCATGTAGCTCTGTGTCTTCTATAAAGCCGGAGACTTCAAAAGTTTTTGGAACTATGAGGAATTGGAATGATGTTTAATAAAGCCCTGTAACATAGAAAACCCTTGGTGGCACTGTAGGATAAACACTGAACTGCTAACTTCAAGGCCAGTGGTTCAAACCCACCAACTGCTCTGCAGGAGAAAGATGAGGCTATCTGATCCCAGGAAGATTTTTAGTTTCATAAGTCCCATAGCACAGCATAGCTATGAGTTGGAATCAACTCGATGGCAGTGCTTTTGTTTTGGGAGGGTTTTGTGGTATATAAAGCCTACTCACCATTAGCTTAAGAATAGAGGAGACCATAGGCTCTCCTCAGAAACCCTACACAACGTTGCTGTAAGTCAGAACCGACTCGACAGCACTTACACTAACAACATCTTTAAGTGGGTCTGTGACAATTGTGCGTCCATAGATGGTGTAAATGGCTAATAAGCTTGGCTGCTAACTGAAAGGTTGGAGGTTCGAGTTCACTCAGAGGCAACTCAAAAGAAAAGCCTGCCAGTTTGCTTCGGTGCAATCAGCCATTAAAAACCCTGTGGAGAGTGTAAGTCCACGTGAACACACATTGGTTTACCTTGTGTCAACTGTGAAGTTTTATTCACTTACAGTTTTTACTTCTTGTCCTAGAGCTTTGCATACCATCAAAAAGATACAGCCAGTAGGTGCTAAGCATTTTTAAATGGTCTCTGTCTTCTAAATGCTGTTGATGGGCAGTGGCATCCCAGAGGAATTCTCAGGGGAGGGACCTGCATCCAGGACAGGCTGCACTAGGTCTGGGCAGCAGTTTGCTGGCTTACCTGGGGGCGTGCCGGCGAGTCTGCTGGACTCTCACAGAAGCCGAGGGTGATGGCTCCCAGAGTAGCCTTTCTTTCCTGAACTGTCTGTATAGAACCTACCTGACCCATGCTCTGCCATGCACTCACAGCTTCAGTGTTCATAACATGATTTGGATGACGGCAAGCAAGAAATTGTGGCCTCCCAACGTGGCCATGTTAAGGGAGTTTGCACTGCTCAGGATGGGTAAATACAGAAGCATCCGGGCTGCTCAGTAGGTAATGTTTGACTTCAAATGGATGTTAAATACAAGGGGGTTTCAAAAAGGCCGTGGAAAATTGAATTGAAAAAAATAATGTAACTTATCCACAAACATTTTGTCACCTGCCTGTATTTTATTTTCTACTTTTTCAGTGCCTACCTGAGTCCTGGTGTGGCGCTGTGGGATAAAGCAGTGGACCGCAAGGTTGGTTTGAACCACAAGGTCGGTGGTTCAAACTCAACAGCCGCTCCTTGGAAACCCTGTACAGGGTCGCTGTCCGTGTAGGAGGCTCCCCTCCCCTTTAAGGAAGAGAATTTAGTCACCACAGTAATAATTATAATTCCCGTGTAGCATGGGTTCCTCTCGCAGCATTCTGCTTGTGTGTTGGGACGGAGTCTCACTCAGCCAGACCCCCAATATCACTCAGTTCACAGGCGTCCCAAGTTATGATCCCTGGGAGCTCCTCCCTGCTCCCATCGTCTTCAGTCTAAGGAGCTGTTAGCGGAACCGTGGAGATTAAACAAAATAGTCAAAAAGAAAGAAAAAAAACCCCTAATTCAAGAAATCACTGAAGACCATTCTCTTTTCTTTTCTTTAGTATCTTTTCCATTTATTGTGTCTTTTGTGATTTTCAAATGACCCGATAAGAGAATAATTGTATAAAGGCATGGCACATTCATTTTTGGCTATATGTCAGTCTAGATAGATAAACTGAAAGACCCTTCTTTAAGAACAAAGAGTCAAGGGCAGACGAGGCTGTGGACTGCACTTTAGAAATCATTTGAAACCACAAAATGTGAAGCAGCACCTGAGCCCATGAGACACAAGTTAACCTTGTTGTTGTTAAATGCCATGGAGTCAATTCTGCCTCATAGCGTCCCTGTATAGGGTTTCTGAGAGGCAACTGGTAGGTTTGATCTGCAGATCTTGTGGTTCACAGTCTAGTGCTGACCCTACAGTGCCACACCAGGAGTCCTACTAATTCACCTTGTTGTTGTGAAGTGCCGTCAAGTCAGTTCCAATTCATAGCGACCCTATATAGGGTTTCCAAGGAGCGACTGGTGAGCTTGAACCACCCACCTTACCCACCTTGAGGTTCAAACCAAGCTTGCACTCCAGGCATTAACCCACAGTGCCACACCATTAGTAGTAATCAAAAACATAAATGAAACGTAATGATGAGGTATGTTCACTTACCTAATGAAAAGAAAAGAATTCACCAGTGGCCCAGCCATTAAACACTCAGCTGGAACTGAAAGGTCAGCAGATGGAGCCCACGCTCCGCTTCCGCAGTAGTCTGGGTCCACAAAGATTCACGACCTTGGGAGTGGTGTGAGGCAATTCTCCTCTGTGCTAGAGGGGTGCTGTGAGTCGGAATTGATTCAGCAACAACGGAATGAAAAGAAACAAGTTGTAATAACCAGGGTTGGGGGAGGCGCCGTAAGACGAGCTCTCCTCTGCACGGCAAGTGGGAGTTAGTGCACACTGGAAAGCTTTGTCTAAGGCCCCATTTGGCAATATGAACACAATAAATGTTTACCCCATAATTCCAGGTACTAAAAGACATGCATAAATAAATGTGTACGAACAACAGTTGTGGTTGTCATTATTGTTAAGTCTAGTCCAGTGGGTCCCAACTCTTAGCGACCCTGTGTAGGATGCCTAAGGAGCAGCTTGTGGGTTTGAACTGACAACCTTGTGGTTCACAGCCCTGTGCTGATCCTACAGTGCCACACCAGGAGTCTCTCTTAGATGCTGTTAGTTGGTCCCACCTTGCGGCCGCCTTGTGCATACAGAGTAGAATTGTTCCATAGGGTTTGTAAGGCTGTGACTCTTGGGAACATCACCAAGGCACCTCTGGGTGGGTTTGAACTGCCAACCCTTTCTATTATTAGCCTAGCTCTTGCCTATTTGCACCATCCAGACTCCTTGTGAACAATGTTGTTTATCAAAACGTTCTAGGATGTAATCTACAGAAACGTCAAATAATGATGAAGTAGTTAAATAAATCATGTAAATGTGAATAGAATACTACTTAGCCATTAAAATGATATGCATCTGAGGAATTTTTGCATTCCATGAGAAGAAGTAGAATGTACTGTACGTTCACATTTCTCACATTTGATTCCTTCCCCCACCACTTCTAAGCTGTGTGACTTTTGTAAAATTTATTGACCCTCTCTGCCTCAATTTCTTTATCTATAAAACAAGGGACATAATGGTGGTATCAAGGAGCCCTGGTAGCATAGTTGTTATGTGTTGGGCTGCTAACCACAGGGTCAGCAGTTCAAAATAACAAGCTGCTCCCCAGGAAAAAGATGAGGTTCTCTGCCCCCGTAAAGACTTACAGCTTTGGAAAACCCTATGCAGGGTGACTATGAGTTGAAATCTCTACAGCACACCACCACCAATGGTGGCCTGAAGTTGAAATGAAGTAATTCATTTAGTGTGCTCAGCCTAGCCTGACACAGCATAAGTGCCCATCAACTAATAGTATTAAACAAGTTACTTCTGGGCCTCAGTTTCTTCATCTGTAAAATGGGAACAAAACACTAGTGTCTACCTCAGAAGAATGCTTGTGAAGCTTGCATGAGTCAGTGCGTAGAAAACAGTACATCCCTGTTGTTTGTTGCTAGCTGCCACTGAGTCAGCTCCATCTCTTAGCAATGACACAGATAACAGGGCATAACATTACCCTTTTGGGCACCGTGTGGTGACTGTAGTCCAGGCTACAGCCAGATCTAACCTGATGCCATCTAGTTGATCGCAACTCCAAGAGTTATTGTCAACTGTAAGTCACAGTAAGTCTGCGTCAGAGGGTTTCCTGGGCGGTAAATTGTGTGTCTGTCTCCCCTGGAACTGTCCATGGGTTCAAACTGCCAGGATTTCAGTTAGCAGCAGCGTGCTTAGCCACTGTGCCTGCTGGGCTTTAAGTATAGACCTGTTGCTGTTGTTAAGTGTCGTGGAGTCGGTTCCAACTCATGGTTACCCTAGGAGCGACTGCTGGGTTTGAATAGCTGACTTTGTGGCTAGTAGTCCAGTGATTATCCTTCAGTGCACACCAGGACTCCTGAATAGATCTGGTGATGGTGGTGACGGTGGTGTGCTGTGGAGTTGGTTCCGATTCTCAGCCACCTTTTACAGGGTTTCCCAGGCTGGGAATCTTTTTGTGAGCAGAAAACCTCATCATTCTCATTCAAAGTGAATGGTAGATTTGAACTGCTGACCTTGTAGTTAGCAGTCCTACTCATTACCCACAGTACCACCAGGACTCCTTCGTGTGTAGACCTAACATGTAGTAAGTACCTGCTGTTGTTTGTCGTAGAAGTGGTGGTAAATGTTCACATAAACAAATACAAGGTAGATTATCCACTACTGTTGATTCCAGCTCACAGCAACACTACAGGGCAGAGAAGAACTGTCCCATAGGGTTTCCAAGGTTGGACATGTTTATGAAAGCAGATTGTTACATCTTACTCCTATGGAGTGGCTGGTGGATTTGAACCACTGCCCTTTTGGTTAACAGCTGAGTGCTTTAATCACTGTGCGTAGTCTGTCTCTCACACAAAGCCTGAATATCAAAGTAACGACCTCTTAAGACGCCCTGGTAGTATAGTGGGTTTACACATTGGACTGCTAACCACAAGGGCCACAGTTTGGAGCCACCAGCTGCCCTGCGTAGAGAGATGAGGCTCAGAAACCCTACACAGGGTCACCATGAGTTGGAATTGACTCGACAGCACACAATGGCCACCACCAGCAACTCTCTCTTTGTAGGAAAGATTACAAAGACTGTTGTGTTGTTGTTGTTGTGTGTAGTTTCTTCTGTGCTTCTAAATTTTCAACCGTGGAGAGAAATGACTCTTATGACTTGAAAAGCCCAGAGTGGTTGTAGAGAGTTGAGACATTTCTCTTTAGCCCATGGTAAATCAAAATCGAAATCATTGAGTTCCTAGAGCTTCCTCCCAGGTGTGTTACAGTCCTAGGCAGAAGTTCAGCATTCCCACATAGTGTAACCACGTTGTGCAGATACTTAGTGTCATTGCGTGAGGGTAGTGATTCTACATGCCAGGTGCATGCTGGGATCATCTGGAGAGATTCTGAACTGTATCCCAGTTTTGGGTTCCTTAATAGACTGATTCAGTCCAATAGTGTAGACTCCTGGGGTGGCATTTAAGATCAACACTGGACTGTGAACCACAAGGTTGGTGGTTCAAACCCACCAGCTGCTTTTGGGAAACCCTTGTTGTTGTTGTTGTTGTTGTTGTGTGCCGTGGAGTCGGTTCCGACTCATAGCGACACTGTTTAGGGTTTCCAAGGCTGTAAATCTTTACAGGAGCAGAAAGCCTCATCTTTCTCCCACGGAACAGCTGGTAGTTTCGAACTGCTGACCTTGTGGTTCGCAGCCCGGATTCGTAACCACTACACTACCAGAGTTCTCTTGGGAAACCCTACACAGGGTCAAATGAGCCGAATCTGACTGGTTGTCACTTAACAACAACCTCAACAGTGGGGAGTAGGCACTGAGAATTTTTATAAAGGGCTTCCAAGGTAATTCTAAAGCCCATTTGTGTGATGTACCAGCTATCCAGAATTTGGCGGATATTGGATACTACCATGCCCGACCTCAGAGAGAGAAAGAGTTCTGTCCCATACAAAGATCCACCAACACTTCCTTTTAAGTAGCCCTGGTGGTGCTATGGGTTAGGCATTGGGCTGCTTACCACCAGATAAGCACATCATACCCACCACCTGCTCTGTGGGAGAGTGATGTAGTTCTCTGTGTTTGTAAAGGTTTATGATGCATTAGAACTGACTTGAGGATAATGGACAGTTTTACCCCTTTTTTCCCAAATCACCTCAGAATAAGAGTGGTCTGGAATGCTAGCAAGTTACCTACCTATTCCCAGGTCCTAGCCCAGGCCTACTGAACGGGAATTTTCAGGAGGAGTTACATACCTGGTAATATTTGTACTTAATGAGCCTTCTGGATGGTTCTTCCCATCACGGAAGTGTGGGAATGTGCTAGAACTGGGGCTCTCAGCTCTGGCTGTACTCTGGAAGTACCTGGAGGAACTTGGGCAATACTGAACCCTGGCTGTCCCCCTTCTCCCTAAGAGATTCTAATGCAGTCGGCCTGTGATACTGCCTTGTTGTTGTTAGGTGCCTTTGAATCGGTTCTGACTCATAGCGACCCTATAAAGGAACGGCTGGTGGGTTTGAATCGCCGACCTGGAGCTTCAAGCCCACTTTACGGTCCAGTGCGTTATCCTGCAGCGTTGCACTAAGACATGCTGTTGTTGGGTACCGTCAAGTCGGTTTTGACTCATAGCGACCCTCTGCACAACAGAACAAAACAGTTCACTGCCGTCACCTTGGAGCCCATTGTTGCAGCGGCTGCTGCTACTGTGTCAATGCGTCGCCTTGTGGTGTGTGTGTGTGTGGGGGGGTCTTCCTTCTTTTCACTAACCCTCCACTTTATCAAGCATGATATCCTTCTCCAGTGATTGCACCCTCCTGATAGCATGTCTGAGGTTTGAGAGATGAAGTCAGCCATCCTGTCTTCTAAGGAGCATTCTGGCTGTACTTCGTCTAGTTCATGCTTGTTTGGTCTTCTGGCAGTCCATTCAACATTCTTCTCCAGCACCAGAACTCAAATGCGTTCTTTCTTCTGTGGTCTGGCCTTCATTATTCATTGCCCAATTTTCATATGCATATGAGGCGATTGAAAATACTATGGGCTGTGGATGTTTCCAGGAGTCAGGATAGTTTAAGTTCCTGTAGTGATTCTAATGTATTGTTGTTGTTATGTGCCCTGGAGTCGGTTCTGACTCATAGCAACCCTGTACAGGGTTTCTGAGGCTATAAATCTTTACGGGAGTAGAAAGGCTCATCTTTCTCCTGCGGAACAGCTGGTAGTTTCAAACTACTGACCCTGAGGTTCACAGCCCAATTCGTAACCACTACGCTACCAGAGCTCCTTGATTCCAATGTATAGTCAAATTCAAAAACCACTAGCATTGGCATTAATAGTTCTCTAAGTGTGTTTCCTGGTGTGGCATTGTGGCACCAATGTGCCAGACTGCAAAGCCATTTGAACTGCAAGGTCGGCAGTTCAAGCTCACCACCTGCTCCTTGGAAACCCTATACAGGGTCACTATGGGTTGGAACTGACTCGTTGGCACTTAACAACAACAACAAACAATACAAAACAAAACCAGTTGTTGTGGAGTGAAATCAGGCTCCTGGACCCCCATGGACGTCAGAGGAGGGCTGTGCTTCACAGGGCTGTCAATGCCGGGTTTTTTTTTTGGAAGATGATCACCAGACCTTTCTTCTGCAGTACCTCTGGGTAGACTTGAATCTTCAATCTTTTGGTTTGTAGCTGACCATGCTAACCATTTTCATCACTCAGGGGCCCCTCGTCCCCATCCACCTCCCAGACATTCTGAGGGCATAGCCAGGAATTTGTGTTTTAGTGATACTCTTGGTTATTCTGATGCACATTAAAGTTAAAGGACCAAGGCTATAAAGCAAAGAGCCCTATTAGAACAGTGGTTAAAATCTCTTGGCTGCAAACCAAAAGGTTAATGGTTCAAACCACCAACTGCTGTGTGGAAGAAAGATGTGGCCATCTGCTTCCCTAAGGACTTGCAGCCTTGGAAACCCTGCCTTGTCCTATAAGGCAGCTCCCAGCCCTCATTCCCAGAGAGTACTCAGGAGAGCTGCACTGAGCCAGCAAGCTATGGTTTTCTTCAGACCTCCAGGCAGACCTTGAGAAATCCTGCTCTCCACCTTCCCCTGGTTTCCTTGGGCGTTTTAAAGTTCTGAGGAACTTGGCATCGCTGGTGTTCTTGGGGTCAGCCTGCCGCTGCTGCTGCTCTTAGGCCCCTAATGGCAAAACCCATGGCTCTCTGCCAGCCATGATGTTCTTCTTAAACTTGACAAGTACTATGGGTGGCAAACATTTTTAAAGGGACTGCCCTGAGTCTGACGTGGATGCTGCTCACAGTGTTTCCTCCCTTCATGTGACTAAAGTCTGTGCCTTTTTATTTGTAGGTTTTATCACCAACCGCAGTTAGTGTGGTCCTCTCAGCCGCAGACTGGGAACGACCCAGCGTACTGGAGGAGGAGCCAGAGGGACCGAGAAGACCTGGAGGTCAGAGGACTGGCCCAGGCCCACAGTCGGCCTGTCCACTTGAGAGAGGGCCCATGGGATGTTGGAGCAAGGACCGAGAATGTGACAAAGAAGGCAGTTTGGGAAGAAGAGCTGAGAATGGCAGAGGCTGCCAAGTGGCAGAACGTAAGCCTGGAGAGCTGGAAGCAGCCGAGGAAGTTGGGGAGGCAGATGTCTGACGGTGGCGGGGAGAAATTATTCCACGATCTGTACCCATTCATTCCAGGGGGGCACCGGTCGAACCCTCCAAACAAAGGGAAGTCACAGTCGTTGCCAAAAGTTCTTTTCCCTGAGAGCCTGAGCTGCCTGGACACACCCCTTTCACTGACCGACGGGCACTTGCCAAGGTTTCCTGAGGCTCCACTGTATCCTCCAAATTTGGAGTCCACAAGGAACACGGAGAAGGGTGGCTTCGTGGCTCCTTTTCTACAACCTAAGTATGGGAGACCCCTCAAGCCTCCGTCTTACGAGCTCCACCAACAATCCAGGGGAGGGGTGGAAAACAGCGAGTACCAGGACGCCGACGACTTGTACATTTCCTATCTGACCAAAACCAGTGACCCCAGGCAAGAGCGCTGTGGGTCCGACTCCAGTCTGGAGCCCCCAGTCTACGTGCCTCCCCCCTCATACCACTCACCCTCCCCTCACATCACAAACCCATACCTGGAAGACTCCGCACCCAGACGTGTGGGGGGCGGTCGCAGTCAGCAGCACCCTCCCACCGAAAAGGCCGGTCCCAGTTGTCAGCGTTCTCCCGGCTCCCTGGAAACCGGCCATGGGTTCGGTACAAGCCCACTCTCTCCTCGCCGGCTGTCCCAACACCCCTGTTCCCCCTCTGCTTACAACAGCTCTGTTCAGTATATTCCTTTCGATGACCCGCGGATACGACACATTAAACTAAGTCACCCCCAGGGTGTCTGTGAAGAAACCAAGCTCTATGATAGCTTATACAGCCCTCGGCCTGCTGTCCCCCAAGAGCCAGCTCATAAGAAAATGCAACCTGGGGGTGCCTTTTTGAATGTGCAAAACATGACCCCCACGGCCTCTGCCATTTCCTATCCCAGCCCCCAGTGGCTGGCGGGCCGGCTCCCCTGGGATGGGGAAAGCGGTGACGTGGCCGACCAAAGAGACAGCTGTACTGTGCAAGGACAGCGAGCTGACGGGAAAGGTGCCCAGTGTGGACACTCCGAAGGCCGTCCTTCTTCCCCAAACCCACAGGCTGAGAGTGCCTGTGAAATCGTCACCAAGCTCAAAAAGTTTGAAACTGGACTCCAGCCCAAGAAAAGTTCAAAGATCAAAAAGAACGAGACTGTGTTTTGCTTGGTTTCCATCCCAGTGAAATCCGAATCACATCTGCCCGCCATAGATAGGAACAACAATGACTTAGAGAAGAATGCTGATAAAAAGAGTGGCCTTCCTATCAGCCCAGTGTTGCAAGAACAAAGTCTCCTGAGCATGTCTTCCACCGACCTGGAGCTGCAGGCTCTCACAGGAAGCATGTCCAACAGAACAGAGCTACAAAAACAAGATCTGAGAGTAGCAGAAGATACACAAACAAATGACCTAAGTTTCATTCAGCCTACAGGACACCGAGAACTGAAGTACTCTACCTCTTGGTCAGGGCACCAGTTCAGAGACCAGCAGACACAGACCAATTTCACTGAAGAATCCAAACGCTCACAGCTCCTCCTAGGTGCGAAGCCAGGAGCCTCGGGTGACACAGTGTTGGCTCCAAATTACTTCGACCCCGCTACCTCGGGTGCGCCAGTGCATGCAGCACTAACTCCTGGTGACCAGAAGCAAAGGTTGAATGGTCACTGCTTAAAAAGTCAAATGTACCTCAGCCCCTCTAGCAACAGTGCTTTCTCGAGGACGCCCTCAGCCATAAACCAAGCCCCTGCGCCCAGAGTGTGGCCGAGTCAGCCGCACATGGATGTCCACGATCACGGGGCCAGCCCTCCACCCAAGGGCGAGGTGGTGAAGGGGGAACCCACAAGTCCATGCAACAGTCAGCAGCTCTTTGGTCAGTTTCTCTTGAAGCCTGTGAGCCGTCGTCCCTGGGATTTAATAAGTCAGCTAGAAAACTTCAACAGGGAACTGCAAGAGCAGAAAGAGAGCAGCGGAGCCAACAGTGTGTGCGGGAGTGAGGAAAGTGAGGCCGAGGGCCAGCAGGAGGACAGTGGAGACTCCAGGTGGAAGCAGGCCGGATTCAGTGGGTATGGCCAGGCAGTGAGCGGTGAGCAGCAGCCCCGGACACCGATGCCACCCGAGCCTGGCTTTAGGTCGGGAAGAGTGAAAAGTCAGTCTGACAGCTATAATGAGGAGCAGAAGGTGGGCCTTCCGGCCCCGGCCCTTCTGCAGGCCCAAGATAGCCGAGGGGAATCCTTCAGGTCGGCAGATGGAAACTGGATCACAGAGAAGAGAAAACAGGAGGTTGGAGCAAGAAAAAGCATAGTAGCTATCAGCCCAGATCCTGTGAAAAGAACCATGGCGTTTAGATTGAGTGACACCAAGCCAGTCCCCACGTTCTCCCCAGCTGAACGGAGAGAGCCAGGGGAAAGCCAGAACTATAGCCCTGACATGAGTGTTCTCAAACCGAGCAATGCCGTCACCTCAGAGGGTGAGAGTCGGGAAGACAGGGAGACTGAGTTTCTGCTTTCCCTCGCTAACAAAAACCGGGGACTCTCCGCACCAGACCTACGGTCTGTGGGGCTGCTTATGGGGCAAGAGCCGAACGCTAGCAAGTTAGACAGCTCTTCTGAGAAAGCAAGTGCAGTAGAAATCCCCCCAAATGAGTCCCTCCAAGAAAGGGCTGAACGGATCTTGGGCATCGAGGTTGCGGTGGAGTCTCTCTTGCGGGCCAGCAGGAGACCTGAACACCAGCACTGGCCCGAAAGTAGCGAAAGTGCCTTCAGGCCCGATTCACCCAGGGAAGAACCACTGACCAGCTCAGCCCAGCCAGATGGCCCCTCAGCATCAAAAGATGCCTTTTACGGCCGGAGGAAGTGTGGCTGGACTGAAAGCCCTCTTTTTGTAGGGGAGAGAGACATGACTAGACGGTCTGCCCACACGTCTGCCCACTCAGGTACGGACGGGGCCATGGCCCTTGATGCCTCCGGCCCTGAGCCCCAGCCCAACCCCCTGGGCCCCGAGTCCTTGGATCTGAAGGACTCCGAGAAAAAACCCCCATTCAGGTCCACCTTGTTCCATTTTATGGAGAAGAGTCCAAATGTGGCAGGCTCAGAGAAGAGGTGCAGAAGTACTTCCAAAGTGATTGAAAGTTTACAAGAGAAACTGGCCTCCCCTTCCAGGAGGGTGGACCCTGACCGCTTGCTGAGAATGAGAGAGGTCAGCTCTGTGTCCCGGATGAGGCTTCTGAGCTCCAGGAGCTCGGATTCCATGGAGGAGGCAGAGGAACTGAAGGCGGCGGAGAGGGCCCACGGGGAGCACCCAAGAAGCTTCACGTCTCTAAATGGTGGGGACCTGGCCCAGAGAGTGACCTCTACCCCCCAGGGCATCCTCTCCCTGGAAGACCACCAGCTTCTGGCAGCACAGAATGCAAGGAAGAGAGGTGATGGTGACTTCTGGTGCACAGGTGAGCCGTTGAGCAAGATGCAGAGCCCCTGGGTGGTGAAAGATTGAAGATTCGAGTCTACTGTAGGTACCTCGGAAGAAAGCACAGGTGATACACACTTCTCCCCCAACCAGCCATTGACAAGCCTATGGAGCACAGTTGTGCTCTGGCACACACTCCTGGGGTTACATGAATCAGAATAGACTCAACAGCATACAGAATGTATGCTGGTGGAGAATGAAAATGTGCCAATACAGAAAAGATAAAAGTTAAGTGATTGCCCCCAAAGATGCCTTATTTCACAAAGAATGTTCTAGATGCGTTCTTGTAAAACTCAGATCTAGTAGCATACTTAAAATGATTATGTAATTGGAGGAGCTGTATAAACTAGTATAGAGGTAAAGCACTGAAGTGTTCCAGCGTTGGTGTAGGCACCTTGATAAAACCTGTTAGAAACCATAACGCCACCCCTTTAAAAAAAAAAAAAAAAAAATCTGTTTTAAAACCATTCAAAGATTTCTTTGACAAAACTGTCAGTTTGCACTTTCTCAGCACTGGCCTTCAGGTCACTGTCAGTCCAGCCATGCTCATCCAGTGTCCTGAGTTCTAACTCAGGTGAGATGTTTGCCTCCGTGCAGCCTCTCCATCCTCTCACCAGGATATATCCACTGAGCCTTCTCTGCGTTACAAAACCACAAGCAAGTGTCCCAGATGGCAGCAGTGATGGCTTTCCACAAGCACGACTTCATCATCTCAGCTCTGACATAAACAGACCAGGAGGGCTGGGACCTCCCAGCCTCTCTGCTGTGGGCACCTAGTGTTTTCTTCAGGGACTGGGCATTCATTCCATCAGTGATTCATCCTAGAGATGATTAGAGGAGTTAAGATAGATGCTAAAATCATACACCACATAGATCTTCCATCAGTCCATCCAAGCCTTTATTTTTTATAACACACTTGGCTGCTAACCATAAGACTGTAGGTTTGAGTTCTCTCAGAGGCACCTCAGAAGAAAGGCCTGGTTATCTACTTCCAAAATATCAGACACCGAAAATAAAAACCCTATGGAGTACAGTCCTACTCCGACACACACGGGGCTGCCATGAAGGTTAATTATTTTATTTGGTTTTGTGTTTAAAAATTAAGGAAAACCTATGGCCCCAAGATTTGCATTTCCACAGCTACTGCCAGGCTCCTCACCCACTTCCTGAGTCCACCTCCCTCTGTCTTACTGCACATCACCCTAAAACTAGCTCCATCCCTCCCTGCTTTACCCACCAACTCCTCACCTGCCTTTTTCCTTTTTTGAAATTCAAGGGTAGAAAAGAGCAGTTGTCGCCCTGGAAAAATCCAGAAATTTGTTGTTGAACAAAAAAATCGACTTGGGTACTTTTGACATTTTCTCTAGTAGGATCCTTAGGGGTGTTCACTGTTGTTGTTCTGTTCCGTAAGCAAATCCACGCATTTGTCAGGATCCTCCTCTTACATCATTGTAGGAAGACAAATTTGGTATTTGTTGACAAACAGAACTCAGAATATGAAGTCTTAGCCATTAATGTGGGGAAAATATCAGATGACCCATTTTTAGGACTTTTGGGATTTATTATAGGTTTAAGCGTGATCTACCCCTTGTCCCCACAAAAAAATATATGCCCAATTGCATTTAAGCATTAGGTTAAGCTTGTTATTAAACGTTATAGAGTTGGTTCCAACTCATAGCGACCCTATAGGGTTTCCAAGGAGCAGCTGGTGAGATTGAACTGCCGACCTTATGGTTAGCATTCCAGTGCCTATCCTACAGCACCACACCAGGACCCTAATTTAAGATTAGTAGGCTTCTAAAGTGAGTTTCCTCATCTTCCTGTCACCGTCTATAATTTGGGGCTCAGCAGATGCTCATCTATAAGATGGAGTGAATCCCACCTCTTCCTGAGAATTGAAAGGATTCAAAAATAGTTTTTGAATTCCTGAGAATTGAAAGGATTCAAAAAAAAAAAAACCCTGCTATAGTAAAATAGCAGTCCGTAAGTGATGTCCATGCCTCAGCCCATGGCCACGTATTTCAGGATGTTTTTGATAGTGAAAACATCAATAAAACAGTCCTTCAATTATTAGCCTGACCGGTTGGCTTGTAGAATGGAGTTGGGTAGAAACATGAAATCAGCCAGATGATACAAATTTTAATTTTAGCCACCCACTAAAGAAAGCACCTCTCCCATGACTTTATTATACTTTGTTTTAGCCATAGTTGCTAACAAGCAGAAATTAATTTCCCCCCACCTCGCTGTCTCATGCATTTGTTATAAGCAATAAAATGACCACACGCCTAAGGGCATTCTAGAGTTAACCCGTGTTGACTGTTGACTAGAGCTCTTTGGCATTCTGGAATAATAGCAGGGGTGAGTGCTCACATATTCTTTTCCTCAATTGGATATCAATGAACCTTTCCTATTACGCTCACCAGGTCTCAGTATTCAAAACTAATTTTTTGGTTTTGTTTTTGTTTTTGAGAAGAACATTGGTCTCATGACTGAGAGAGTAAAATGTGTCCACTCACTGTTGCTTCCCAAATTAGCATAGAGCCTCCTTGCTCTGCTATTGATTGGACTTTCCCCCCTAATTTTAAACACACATTATATCCCTTCCCAGCCCCTAACACCTTATATACTGGAACCGTTTGATTCCTCCTGAATTCTGAGCCCACTTAAATTCAGATTTTATTTTGAAATTATATAATAAGATTATACTGTATATATCTGAACTGATTACACATACACGTCTACACTATTGTGTTGTGTTGTAGTAAACTCAAGTATCATATTGTACTCAAGCATCTCTATTTCACATGAGAGGTGGTCACATCAGCTAACATCATTTTAGTGTTGGTTTTTTTTGGCTCTGTTTAAGAAATCACACACTCCCAACTGATTCAGGCCGCAGGACCCCATCTCAGCTGGATGGATGGTGTTCCAGTTCAGCTGTGTAATAACAAACTCTGACTGCCCCCAAGCCTGCTAGAGCCATCGACCCCTGTTGTAGAGGCTCTGGATATGAAGACAGGAGGTGAATGAAGAGACTATTTAACTCAGGCCCCAAGTGAGGGAAGTCTGGGAAGGCCTAATGATTCCAAATAGTGCCATTTAAAGTCTAGATGTTTGCCTGTCTTCAAAGGGCAATCGTTATTAAGGGTGTTAATATACAAAATACCCACCTGGGTTGACCTTAGTAAGAAATACTCAGAGCCCACAGGAACCAAGAGTCTTAATGATCAGGGTAACCACTGTACAATAAGAACTGGACTCGTAAACTCAAGGTTGGCAGTTCAAACCCATCAGCCACTCTCAAAAGCCCAATATGGGGTTGCTATCCATCGGAACCGACTTGATGGCACACAGAAACAACAAAAACTATCCTTGGACACCTAGTCACAGAATGCTACTGAGCACTAGAAATGGGATTAGTCCAAATGGAGATGTGCCTGCCATAAGAGCTCTGGAGGGACAGTGGTTAAGCTGTCGGCTGCTAACCAGAAAGTTGGTGGTTCAAACCCACTTAGCCGCTTTGTGGGAGAAAAGAACTCGTGATCTACTCCTATAAAAATAACAGTGTAGGAAATGCAACATGCAAATTCTGCTTTATCACCCAGGGTCGCTATGAGTCGTAATTGACTCCGCCCCACACCATAGCACTGTGAGTATGAAATATACCAGGGGACTTCAAAACACTTATCAGAAAATTCCATCCTTTTAATTCCATTTGTTCATGAAATTTCTGAAGCTCCCCTCATACATACCAGATTGCAAAGACATGGTACCATCCTTCCTAATCTGCCAAAAACGGCTCTAAACTGTCCCAGTCATTTTTATGTTGGCTAAGGAGCTCTGGTAGCGTAGTGGTTACGAATCAGGCTGCGAACCTTAAGGCCAAGCAGTTCGAAACTACCAGCTGCTCTGCAGGAGAAAGATGAGGCATTCTGCTCCTGTAAAGATTTACAGCCTCGGAAACTCTGTACAGGGTCGCTATGGGTCAGAACCAACTCAACGGCACTTAACAACAACAGCAACAATATTTGGTTTATGGGTCGGAATCGACTCGATGGCACTTGACAACAACAACATTTGGTTAAATGAAAGCTATTGAAATTAATTTCACCTCTGTCTCCGTTTTCATGTGACTGCTAGAAAAAAAAAAAAATCACACATGGCTCATCTTATGTGACAGAGCTTCAAAAAGTTTGTAGGGAAAATGGGATTAAGTGGTGATGGAATCTTCCCATGAACTTTTTGAGACTTCCTCGTATTTTGTTTGACCTAGCCCTGCCCCTCTCCTGTAGGAGGAGCCTGTTGTCCTACAGAATTCTTACCATGGCTCCTCTTAGCTTTAACCGTGGGATGTGGAGGTTGCTCCAATGTCCCTAGCACTGAGCTGAGCTGCCCAGTGCCCTGGGTCTTATAATTTGGGGCTCAAGAAATGTTCAACTTCTTCTGGTCCTCCAGCTAGGCAGAAGGTTGATCACTCATTCTACTCTCCGCCCAGAAGAGACACCTTCACTCACAGGAGATGGCTGAGCTAGCAGGAAACATAGCGCGCAGCTGTTAACTGTCCTCGGTTGTCACATGATGCATTAAGTGTAAAATGTCAGGAAAAGGCCACTTCCTGCGGCTCTGTGTCATCTGAGCACACACAGGCACGGGGCACTGGGGGCCCTACGGCATGCTTGTGGGGAAGCAAACTGCCTTTCCCATCTGCTTTATACCATTTACCTCAAGGGCAAGACATGGTCCTAGTTAACTCAGAAATACTTTGCAGATACATTGAAAAGGTGTGAGGAAGGCATGGCAAAGCCCATTTGCTGCTAGAGAAATGGAAATTTATGTGGTCGTCTTAATGCATGGCCTCCCTGATAGAATTGGGAAGATACTGCTTTGTAATCGTTTTCCTAACTATTGAATTGTACCACCCTTACAAATTTCTTCAGCACTGTCTCTTAAAAAATTAACCTAGCTTTCTGCTGCTTGGGTAGACATTCTCAATCCGAAAGTAGTATGAAAGAACCTCAGGTTTGCCTGGAGTCCAGACATCTGTGATCCCAGCATTGTTAAACTAAGCAATGCCCAAGTGCCGTGCAGATGGCGATCTAGGGTTCTTTCTTGTGTCGTGTGCCATTTTGGAAATTCAGGCCATCTGGTCAGAGTGTGGGATTATCCGGGATGAGCTAGAGAATGGATCAGTATGGTGGCCCAGACTCATGTACACACACGTGTGTGTGTGTGTGTGTGTGTGTGTGTGTGTGTAGGCCATAGATCTTCTGTCTGCTGACTGGGGACAGTAGGAGACAGGAGACCTCTCGTTGCCTGCCGAACAATCAAGATTTCAGGGTCTCCTGCCCTTCCTGGGAGCGACATTGGATCACAAAGATGAACATTTTAATGCAAGCTTTCGATCAATCAAAATTGTAATTTGCCTCAAAGTCAACAGAAATGTGAAAAATCCTCCTTGGCATCAGTCAAGCACATTGACATGCCTTGCACTTGGAGGTAATTATACCCCATAATGAGCAGCATAAAAGGAGCATCAACATACTAATCTACAGACAGTTTTCCATGTGTGTTTGGGGAATGATCATATCAAACGAACCAGTTACGTGGAGTTGAATCTGACTCACGGTGACCACACATGTGTCAGAGAACTGTACTTCATAGGACTTTCAGTGACTGATTTTTCAGAAGTAGGTCCCAGGGTGCTTCTGGGTGGACTTGAACCGCCAATATTTTGGTTAGCATCTGAACAAGTCAACTGTTTGCACCACTCAGGACTCCAAACTTGACCCTCTAGAACCTCCTTATAATAATCGCTATTCATTCCTTACTGAAAGCCAGACTGTTGACATGTCTGAGGGCTCACTTTTATACACTTGCAGGTTTTACCACCTAGGCATCTTTATTTATGAGGATTAAATATCAGGTGAACCAGCTGAACATGCCATTAATTATCTTCTTTTTCTTTTTCTTTTTCTTTAACAGATTCATATGATCCTAGCAGAGTTGAAAGGGTGTGATGAGATACAAGTGAAGTTTGGAACCACTTTAGTGTGCTAATTGAATGTTCTCTGATTTGAGCCCATCTGCCCAACTGTCCCACATACAAGTGAGAAACTGCAGGTGTGTAGTATGGGTGCATCTTTACCACTGCCATTAGGAGATTCGTCATTCATACAGCATTGCTTTTTGGGGCTTAAGCAAGCATCCACTGGGACCATCTTTTTTAGAGCATGAAGATTTAATCTCTATACTTAGAAAAGAGTTTTCAGATAAACGCTCCCTTACTGATGGACTTGGCCAAGTTGATGTACAGTTTGGTGTTAATGTGGTTCTGGATGAACATGCAAACATGGAAGATGTTTTGAAATGATGTTGAAAGGATTGTGAATATTATAAATGCCTCTTGCTCATCTCCATGGCTGTGCCCCACACTCATGTTAAAGAGTTTGGGGCCTGGGGCCTGGCCTAATGTCTCAGCACTTTGAGTGTAGGGGAAATGTAGAATGACTATATAGGATCCATTTCTAATCAATTTGGCCTGCTGCTGAAAGTAACTTTACTCATGAGTAACTTGCCATCAGAGAGTAAAAGCAATATCTTTTGTGTTCCTAAAAGATGAAAATGTGTACGATAATGTACTAAGAGTAGTATTTATCTGGCAATGAAATCCGTTGGCCATTTGCAAACATACTATTGTCTGCTTTGCACTCAGTATTAATCTATTTTTATTTTCTGTATGGATGTCTAGAAAATCTTTATATGAAAAATAATTGCTGGTTTAAAATAGACCATTTTAACAAAGTGACTATATTTCTTTTTACCAAAAAAAAAAAGAAAAAGCTATTTTTCTATGATGTAAACAATTGTTAGGTGGCAGATTTTTAAGGAAGTATTATTTTATTTAAAAGAGTTGGTATCCCTTGGTGTGAAAGGCACCCAAAGTGGGTTTGCCATGCTTTAGAGCAGATACTATGTCCCTTAAACTCACTTACAACACTGCTACTTCCATTTTATTCCATTGTAAAAAGAGATGTCAGTATATGCAGTACAGGGTTAATAAAATGAACACTCACAAGAATTTTTTTTTAGAATTGTAGCTGTAAGGTTATATTTGAAAACAACCCTCTCAAAACCAGCCAACATCCTTACAACAGTTTTTGCAACCGTATCTACTACAGTTACCAAAATGTAGCCTCAGTCTTGTAGGTCTGTGGGGTTTGGCCCTGAGACTACGCTTTCCTGCCCCCTTCCCTGCCCCTTTCAAGAATTATGTATTTTTATCTAGAATGTTCTTGGGTTAGTCTCTGCATAGTTTTAAAAAGTGCTTGGAGACATTATGTGTATATGTATATATACATATGTGTATAAGGTATATATATATATATATATACACCTTTATAAAAGTATTATGAGGCCTATGTATTCTACTGTGTTTAATATTGCATTAACCTGCACAAAATTTATGCATTTTATGCATTTATCCCTTCTTTCTAAGTAAGGTCTTCTTAGCTAACACTTCATAATAATCTTCCCGCTTCCCTCCCTCTGTCTCGCCCTCCTCCCTCCCTCCCTCCCTCTCCTTCTCTCTTCCCTGTTTCCCTTTTTTTCTCTCTCTTCTTTTTTGTAAAACCACCTTATCTAATTTTAGACGTTTCAAATTCCTAAAATGTGAAGTGTTGGGTGGTCTGTAATTTGGCCCTAAAACAATTCTTGCTGGGCTGTCCTGGCCTGTTTTTATCTGTACCATATGATTTTATTTCTCAAGAACGCCGTGTATTGCAGCTGTAATAAACAAAACAGACTAAGTAATTCTGAAAAACCTTTTCAAATGCACTTACTTGCTGCACTCTGGGTTCTTACCTACTAATCAGTCACTTTTTTCCAGATATGGGCTCTTCTGGAAAGTTCTAGTACGCTCTGGTCTTCACAACAGTAAGAATCCTCTGAGCCAAGCCTGCTAGAAATGGCTGAAGCCGTGGTTTTCTCAGGAAAGATTTAGTAGCAAAGAGGTCACTCTGCTGTAGTTGGTTAATCCTTCAAATCATAGGTCATCAAGGGGCCATCCTTCCCTCTTTAAATGCAAGTGAAAGAAGGTGTGTGTATGTACCAGGGGGCTTCAGAATGCTTGTAGAAAATTCCATTATCTCTGAATTGCATTTCTCCACAAACTTTTTGAAGTCCCTCATATGCCTGTGTGTGTGTGTGTGTGTGTGTGTGTGTATGCATCTGTGTTATATACACTCCTATACACAGACGTACACATACATTCCTGTACTTACAAGGAGACTTTAAAAAGTTCATGGAAAAATGCATTATCTTTTAACTCCATTCTTCCACAAACTCTGTGAAGCTCCTTCGTGAGTGAATGTGTGAGTGCATACATCTATATGGAGTCCTGGTGTGGCACTATAGGATAAGCACTGGATTCAAGGTCAGTTTGAAAAACAGCACATATCTATATTATGTACAATATAGATGTATATTGTTGCTCTTACATAACGTTGAATTGGTTCCAACATATAGCAACCCAGTATAGGGTTTCCAAGAAGCAGCTGATAGGTTTGTACTGCCAGCCTTGCAGTTCAAAGTGACCTTGAAGTCCAGTGGTATATGTATTTATAGAAAGAGGGAAAGACAAAGACACAGAGAGAGAGACAGAGAGAGAATGTGTGAGTGAGTGAGTCTTGGTGTGGCACTGGACTGGCTCGTTTGACCCTAACAGGAGCATAAAGCCTCATCTTTCTTGCACGATTCAAACTGCTGACCTTGTGTTTAGCAACTCAGCTCTTAATCCATGAGTAACTTGCCATATATACGCTACTAGAACTCACTCTGTGACCTCTTGTGTGTTATTGTTAATTGTCATCGAGTCAGTTCTGAGTCACAGCGACCCTGTACAGGATTTCTGAGGGTATAAATCTTTACAGGAGTAGAAAGCCTCATCTTTCTCCCGTGAAGCGGCTGGTAGTTTCAAACTGCTGACCTTAAGGTTCGCAGCCTGATTCATAACCACTATGCTACCAGAACTC
>NW_006408776.1:1042248-1069544 GCF_000296735.1 Chrysochloris asiatica
TGTTTATATCCTGGTGTGGCACTGTAGGTTAATGCGCCAGATTGCAAAGCCATTTGAACTGCATGTCAGTGGTTCAAGCTCACCAGCTGCTCCTTGTAAACCCTGTACAGGGTCACTGTGGGTAACAACTGACTTCATCAAGGCACTTTTAACAACAACAACAACTATATACATATATGCCTATACTTACAACAGGGCTTCAAAAAGTTCATGGAAAAATTAATTATCTTTTTTATTTTATTTTTGTAATTCTATTATCTTTTCATTCTATTTTTCCACAATTTTTTTTGAAGTTTTTATTGTGAATTATATGATAGTTTACATGGGAGAACATTAGCTTTACATTCATCCTATTGTATTTCATTTCATTGCAATGATTACAGTCCCCTCCATGTATCATGAAACAACCAAAGGGTACACCCTACAAGCCTGCCTCCCTCCTGGCCACCAGCATAAAGCCCCTCTCCCTCCCTGAATCCAAAGGCCCCAGCTGCTCTATCTCTCCATGTCATCATCTTTGCCTCTATATCTGATTCTCTCGCTTGTTGTTGTTGTTAGGTGCCATCGAGTTGGTACCGACTCATAGCGACCCTATGTACAGCAAAACGAAAACACTGCCCGATCCTGGGCTAACCTCATTACTATTGCCACGCTTGAGTCCATCGATGCTGCCACTTGGCCAATCCATCTTATTGGGGGTCTTCCTCTTTTTCTCTGACCCTCCACCTTGGCAAACATGATATCCTTCTCCAGCGACTGGTACCTCCTGACAATATGTCCCAAGTATGAGAGACGAAGGTTGGCCATCTTCTCTGGATAGGGTCCCACAAACTTTTTGAAGTCATGGACACAGTAAAGCCTGTGTTTGAAAGTTTTCAGAGATTGAAAATCCACTTATTTTCCACACTGGACTGGTTCACACCCACCATTCTCTCCTCAGAAACCCTATACAGGGTTGCTATGGGTCAGAACCAGTTTGGCAGCGCTTAACAATAACAACAACAGAGAGCCATAGAAAAGTGCTAAGATGGCCCCCTGTCAAAGGCTGAAAGGCAGCAAGATCCAGAACCCTCCAGTACTGGTGGACCCCAGTTCTCACAGCTTTCAATGTGTACATGTGAGGAGGCTCGAAAATATTTATGGGAAAATGGAACTGAAAGACAGCGGGGTTTTCCCCACAAGGTTTTTGAAGCCTCCTCCTATAAACCGTGTTCTAGCTTCCCCTTAAATCTTGTTGATACTATCAAAAGACTGCTTTTTTCATTAAAATCATTACATCTTAAAATTCCTCAGGAGAAAAATATTTGCAACTTATTACACTTAGCTGGCAGCCGGGAGGTTGGTGGTTCGAACTCACTAGTCCCTGATTATGGAGCAGTTCTGTTGCTGTTAGTGCCGTTAAGTCAGTTCCGACTCTCAGTGACCCTGTGTAGTGTTTCCAAGGAGCAGTTGGTGGATTTGAACTGCCTACCTCGTCACCAGCAGTCCCGTGCTGACCCTAGAGCACCACACCAGCATATGTAGTCTGCTGTGAGGCCGCCACGAGTCAGCTTCCATAGTGTATGTGGCAACAACTGCATGTGTATCTCAAGCAAACCAAAATACTCCTCTGCTGTGTTCTACTATAAAAAGTTGTTTCTTTCTGAAACCAATCTGAGTTTATTTCATGATATCAGTAGTTATACTTCTAAAATGAATTTCAGAGCAACCCAGTTTATAAGGTCACTGAAATGAAGAAACAGAAATGTCAGTACTGATAACTTCAGTTAAGTTCAGAATGGTTTTCTATGAGTCATCAGCATTGACCCAACAACAATGAATTTCATTTTTTGGTAGTATTCATTTCTGAATTTTAATATAACTTCTGGGTTAAACAAATTAAAAAGTAACTTTATTTTAATTTGTAAACTTGCATATTTTGAGATGAACAATACAGCCTCTAATCAAAAATAACTTTCCCCAAGGTTTTAAGTTTTGTACTCATTGTCTTATTACTTCTATTCCCTATACTTACAGAACTCTTCATATTATTTGAGGCTGGGAAAAAAAAAAAGTTTTCTTGTTTTCTATTTGTCATGTTGTTTTCCTGTTGCATATGAGTTATAGTTGATGTTTATAGTGTGGGACTTACAAAACGAAAAGTCCCAATTTTGACTTCTTGGCCTAAAAAGGACATGACTAATTATATATGAAATGAATTTGTATCTCTTGATTTACAGGAGGGGGAAATGATGATAATATAGCTCTAATTGCCTTTCTCTGAAGAAGAGTTCTGAAGTACTGATAACTAAATTTCAGTATTATCATTTTTAATCTTATCCTTCTCCAAGCCACAGAAAATTCCTCCCCAAAGTTACAACTGACCCATAATTGGGTCTTCAGGATTCTTTTCCGTATTGTTCATAACTACTTGGATTTCCTTTTCAAAAAAGTTTTGTCCTAAGAATGTTTACTCTCTGAGTTCCTGGCTACCTTACTAGACTCTCACTCGTTGGGGTTTGGGATCGTATGAGAATTTGAGGTAGAACTTTTTCTGTTCCTGTGTACTGTTGACAAAGAGTTGCCACTCACAAGAGGTCAAGTGTTTTAAACTCAGATGATTCCAAGACGAAGGCCTTAACCACTTTTTGCAGCTGATTTATTCAAACAGCAGCTTAGTTTATGGGCTCTGCAAGAAAATTATGAAGCAAATCTGTTGAAACAACTTCCCAGCACTCAGCTGAAAGGACTAATGGAAGATGATACTAACCCACCATTTCCTCTTATGACACTTGTAAGGATTATGTCTGTATGTTTCAGTTATTTTTGTTGATGGTGGTGTTTAAGATGATTAAATAATCCACAATTAAGTATCAGGGTAGCTTCTCTTGGACAGGCACCAGTGCAGCAGAATCGTCACCCTCTAAATACTTGAGGTAAAGGAGCTCTGGTAGTGTAGTGGTTACGAATCGGGCTGTGAACCGCAAGGTCAGCAGTTCGAAACTACCAGCTGCTCTGTGGGAGAAAGATGAACCTTTCTGCTCCTGTAAAGATTTACAGCATCGGAAATCCTGTACAGGTTCCCTAAGAGTCAGAGCCGACTCGACGGCACATAACCACCAACCACCAAATATTTGAGGTTAGATAAACCTTCCTGATTTTCTTAGTGCTTGCTTGTAAGCAGCTCCTTCAGTGTTTGGGGCCATTTTTCTGCCAGATCCATCTGTGCACAGGAAGCAGGCTGGGAAGGGAGTGTGTTCCACAAGTGGGGTCTATGGCAGACCTGGGTCACTTTTGCATTTCTGTTGTTTTTCTTTAACTGCAGATTCTGTACATCTGTTTGTGGGGAGGAGAGTTGCTACTCAGGAAAGGATTTAAGAGACACATTCCAAATGACATCTCAAAGTGTGCATGGTGGGAGGTCATTTAACAGGAGTGTGGGATGGTCTACTCCGGGACGCACTAAGCTAAGAAGGGGGAGATGATAAAATCATGTTAATAGGAAGAATGGTCCCAGCCTGCGTGGTCTGTGTGCTTTTTAAGGGGGGTTGTTGTTGGTGGTAGTTAAGGCTCTAATTGAGATATCGTGGTCACTTGGCAGAGTTGATTATGGTCTGCCCACCTGCCCACGGGTGCTGTGTTGGCTCCACAGTACCGTGAGTACAGCGAGCAGAGGTGCCTACAGATCCCTGATTAGACTTAAGAGCCCCTGTCACCATTGTGTGTCTTCATCCAGCAGAGGACAGGAAGGTTCCTGTTCTGCGGCCTTAGGTAAATGACTGAGACTTGAACCCAAAGGCAAGCCCCACTTTCCCCCCCATGAGACCCAAGGCCTTGAGAGGGAGTGAGGCGGGTTTGCTCTCCCTGCAGGAATCCCTTTCCACTTGGCAGAGAAGCTCCACTGGGTCTTGCGTTCAAACCAAAGCAGCAGCACTCTGTCTCCTGCCTGCCTCCACCCCTACCCCACAGCCAGAGCCCAGACGTGCAGCGTTCGCAGCTCTAGATCAAGAGGAAGACAAAAGCAAATTCAAGTTGAGAAGCACATGGCAGAAATTAGAAATAAAAACCATATGTCCCAAAGCAGTAACCTTACAGATTATAAAAACCAATGAAGTGCTCTCCACCTGGGTCAGCTGAAATTCTAGCCATCACATGCAGACCTGTATATATATATATATACACACACACACACACACATACATATACATATATTAAAATAGGGCCCTGTAATCCCACAAAAACCGTCTCTACTCTCCATTTCTTTGGGCGCCAGTCATATATAAGGTGGGGAAAGGGTCCAAGGAAAGCCACAATTGGTAATGAATGGCCTGTCACCATCTGCGGGTCATTGCCCCAGGCCAGGCTGCCGAGGCCTGGTGATGAGAGGTGAAAACGAATGAGCCCAGGGAAGGTCGGAGCAGAGGGAAGTAGTAGATGAAATGACAGCCCAGCCCAGATGAATGTCTGATTGTACCCTCCGCACAGTGTAAATAGTCTGTTGCTATTTCAGGGTGGCTGGCTTGCTCAGTAACACACATGTTCCAAATAAGGATTCTGCATGAAAGTTCCTATGTCCATTGTGTTTGGCTGTGGGTGCAAGAGCTACCCTACTAATTTTAAAGGCTGGTGCCAGGCGATCCCCACCCCCAGGCTGCAAGGAGAGCAGCTGGGAGGCTACTGGTAATGCAGGGAGAGGAGATGGAAGGGGTTTCCACACCTTGCTTCTCCACTGAGTTCTTCCAGCAGCCCACGCACTTGTGTGTCTCTTCCCAAAGGCTGGCGGCTTGGTGAAAAAGAACCAATGCCATTTCTGGAACAGGGTTCAAATGTTTACTCCCAGCATTAACCATGTGGCCTTGGACGTGGCTTCTGTTTGCTCTCATGGGGATTGAAACACTTGGTAAAGGCCCTGGCACATGGTGGGCATATAGATCGCATGAAAGGAATCTACACCTGTATCTTGGGAAATACTGGTCGTAACAGGTTGTAGGCTGTGGTCTTCCCTGAGGGGTTCACTGCCTTGTTTCTAGTATGGAGGTGCTGACAGGTGCTGACCTCTGCACCCATCATGACGTTCTCAGGATGTTGTTTCCTATAGTCAAACCACAATGGCAGTGTCGGTGCAGTGGTAGCATTCTTGCCTTCCATATGGGAAACCCAGGTTCGATTCCCACCCAGTGCACCTCATGAAGTCGCTGCCTGTCTCAGTGGAGGCTTGTGTGTTGCTATGATGCTGAGCAGCTTCCAACAGAACTTCCAGACTAACATGGATTAGGGAAAAAGGCCTAATGATCTACTTCCGAAAATCAGCCAGTTAAAGACCTCCGGATCACAAGGGATGGCTCTCCAGTTTGTAGCCGCTCCAGAGCAGGACACAGGACTAGGTGGTGGTCTTCCCGGTCAAACTTGGGTTGCTAGGAGTCAGGGCTGACTAACAAGAAATAGACCAATAAACATACAAGTTATTGCTTCTGAACTTATTTGTAAATTACGTTTCTTTTCCCCACAGGCTTTGACAGGCTTTCTTGTTTCATACTTGTCTCCGTGCATGGGTCTCAAAGCTGGAGTGTTCTAGGGTCCCCAGGAAGGCTGAGATTTCAGATCATGTAAAGAGGTGGATTTTTAAAGTAAAGATTCTTCTCAGTTACTTGAATACTAAATCCACATTTAAAGTATAACTGCAGACGATGTTACATAACCAAATGAATGCTAAAAGTTTAGACACACCAGCCTTGGGAATCAGGAGACCCAATTCTGACCCAATGCAATGGGCCTGGCCGTGTCATTAACTAGCTGGGACCTTGGCCACACCCCTTACACTCTCTGGAACACTTCCCTCTGTACAGAGGAGGAGGGGGATGGAACTAAACTAGCTGGCTTCTTCCAACTCTAAGATTGTGTGACATTTTTGGCAAATGCGAAATTCCATAGGGTCTTTTACCCAGCCAGGGGAGTGCAGGAGAGACATGATTTAAAAACCATGTATGATTGTGCTTGAGACTGAACACCAGGTCATCATCACTGGGGTGGGAGACCCAGCCTTTAGATTTTTCACCAGGATGGCCCACCTCCCCATTGCAAAAACCCATCAAGGTTCTTTCACCCTCCCCATATCTACGGACCAGCCAAGATATTGACAACGCTGAATTCTACCTGCATATTTTCCTTCCATTAGGGGAGGGCACTGGGGTGTTTTTGGCTTACCGGTCAGTCTCATCTACAGCGGCCCATATAGACCCCTTTTCTCACAAATTGGCCGCTCAGTTGCCCTTTAAGTGCACTTAAGTTCAGAGACATTTGTGTCCCCTCAGCGAAGGCGGCCTTTCTGTTTGCCTGCTGATCCTTCCCTGGGTGGCCAGCTTACATGTCACAGGCTGCTAATGCTCTTGGTCACCCCATTGCTCAACATCTTGGAAATGACAACTGCATGGAGACCTAGCTTGGTAAGGGCCAGCCCTCACAGGCCCAGTGGAGAGCCTTATTTCAGTGGGAGAGCCCAGTTCTTTTCTGACTTAGAGGAAGTTCATTCTGGATCATGCAAATTTCATTTGGTGTTTCTTCTCTTGGTACCCCACTTGGTCCTGTGTTTCCTTCTGCCTCCTACCCACCAGTATATGACAGCAAGGCTGCTTGTGTGAAAAGGGGCCCAAATAGCATTTGCCTAGAATTTATTTTGAATACTTAAAATGTTCAACAAGAAGAGGAAGACAATGTTGAGCCTCTACTCTGTACCAGGTAAGTTATATATATACCTTCATTATTTTAAGGCATGCCATTTTACAGAGGGTGAAAGTGAGGCACAGAGAGGCTAAATAATTGTTCAAGGCACACAGCAGCAGAGCAGGGATCCTATTCTATGTCTATTAACAACTCTAAAGCCCATGCTGTCTATCTTGGCTAGCGGCATCCCAGAAGATGAGAGCATGATCCCCCAGTTATGAAAATCAATAAATGAATTTGTTCAGATTGGGTTCAACTGCTCATGTCAGAAATTGGAAAACACTAGTGGCTAATTTATCCCCCACTTTAAAAGGAGTCAAGGCAGGCACTCAAGGGCTCCATGGACTCCTTCATCTTTCTCTCTCAGCCTCCTTACTTGGTGGCTCCCATCCTCAAGATGACCTTATGGTCCAGAATAGCTGCTGGAGTGCCGGCCCTCTTGAACACTTTTCTGGAGGAAGATAGGCGGAAAATTCTCCTTCTCAATGAGGCTTACAGGCAGTTCTATACTCTTCATAGATTCCATTCACTAAAACTTAGTTACTTGGACAAATTTGCTGCAAGGGAGGCTGGGAAACTGTTTTAACTAGGCACCGTTGTGATTATGAATAAAACCAAAGTTCTGGTACTAATGAAGAGAGTGACGATAGATACTGGCTGGCAGGTAGAGCTTCTGCAACATTAAACTACCTGTAGGGATTAGTCCCAGGGCTGATAAATGTTCATAAACCAGCAACCACATTCCATGTCTCTGTGGATAGTTTATGTGAAGAGAACACAGAGGCAGCACTGAAGATTTGTGTCTCACAAGACAAAACATGCTGCTCAAAGGAAAGTGGAGATCGTAATAGCAACTTCAACTCAACCAGGGAAAAACCATGAGACCAAAAGAGTCATCTTTAAAGTACTGCCTTTCCTGTCTGACCTCAGGGAAAATGGAAGCCCTTGCTTTCGTGGAAGATGCACTGTTTAGTGACAGAAATAAACTTTGCTACTTTGGTGGTCCTAGAGACTCACAACAGCGAAGCGTTGCAGATAGTTGAATGGCAAAGGGGTCTGGATGCCAAGGATGCCTCATTCACCCAGTGCTCCTCTGTGGAGAGCTCATCACACCTTTGTCCACGGCTGCCTCTATCCAGCCGTCTTCAGGGGGAAACCGCAGGTGTGGATGGGGGTAGGGGAAACTGCTCCATTAGACAGGTGGTGGCAGCCATGTGCCAGTGAGCAATGAAGATGGGATAGAAAAGCAACGAGAAGACTGGCAGCCTCCTATCCTCCCTCCTCACTGCACAGCTTTCAGAATGGTCTTTGTTCTGTTGGTGCCTTTGGACAGGACTTCAGCCCTGAAAATTATACCCTTCCATGGTGTGGCACTATGGGTTAATGGGCTAGACTGAAGTCTATTTGAGCCATCACAGGGTCTGTGGTTTAAGCTCACCTGCTGCTTCTCAGAAATCTTATAAGGGTCGCTATGGGTCGGAACCAACTTGACGGCACGTATCAATAACAACACAATCATGGGTTCCTGGTGTGGTGCTGTAAGATAAGCATGAGGCTGCTAACTGTAAGGTTGGTGGTTCAAACTCACCAGCCACTCCTCGGAAACCCTATACAGTGTCACTATGAGTCGGAACTGACTTGACGGCAGTTAACAACAACAACAATTTAGTTGTAGCTAATAGTCGTTGCAGCATTGCAGGGAAGGGTTATGAGCCCTGTTTGTCGGTTAGTAGGACTTTTGTTCATTGGGATTTAATGAAGAAGATACAGAAGATATACCCGGGAACACTTTTTTTTTGCTAGAAACTTCAAGACTAAAGGTATAAATGAGCTTTAAATTCTACAAGAAAGCATTTAAGGATTTGTGTGTGGAGCGAGGATGCTGATTTGAATAGAACTCTGTAGTAGACAAAACGCACACAATATAAAGTCACAAGATACTCGATATTACAAAGGTTGGGGTCTTTAGTGTAAAGATGCAGGAGTTGGGGTGGGAGTGAGCTGAGCCAAGAGGTTTTGCTGACTGGGCAAGGGAGTTGAGACTATAAATCTAGGAGACTCACAAGGAGCTCTGGTTGTGTGGTGGTTACGTGATTGTTTTCTAAGTGCAAGGTCAAAGCTTCAAACCAGCTCCCAGGTCCTTGGTAGAAAAACTTGGCAATCTGCCCCAGTAAAGATCGCAATCTAGGAAACCCTATGGGGCAGTTCTACTCAACGCAACAACAACAGGAGACATGCCATTATTTGTTCCATCCTTAAAAAGACAGAAAACACAGCTAATTAAATTACGGCTTGCCTTTGATTCTAAGGTGCACTTTCATTCCAGAGATGTTAAAATGTGAAGAAGAAATGTGTAGTTGATGAAACACTGTACTTGGATTTCTCCATTTGAGGATGCACCAATTCTACCAGCTCCCCTGCCCCTGGTGAGGTACCAGCTCTGCCCCTTCAGGAATGGGGCGTGGGGGAGGCAGGAAGTCTTAGGACCTGCGCTCCAGAGCACAAGCATTAAGGACACCTGAGACTCAAAACCTGGCGTTGCATCCCAACACCGGAAACGTGTTAGAAGAGGCTGATTTAGTGGTCGGCAGACATCTTGGTTTTGTAACTAGTAAATATCACATGATTTCGAAGCAGGCAGTCCGCATGAAACACGCATCTAGTCTGCTTAGCCTTGTCCCTCCTCATCCCCGGGCTGGTCTCAGCGGAAGTCTCCGTGGATTGCAGAGCGTTCTCTGACCAGGTAGGACTCGGTAACTCTGTGTAATGACGTCAGAGTGCCTTCTGCTCCTCCTTCCTAGAGTGATAACAACTATAAAGCCTGTTGCCGTCACATCAACCTTGAGTCATGGTGGCCCCACGTGTGTCAGAGTACAACTGTGCTCCATAGCGTCTTCAGTGGCTGAGTTTTCAGAAGTAGATATCAGAACTTTCTTCCAAGGCGTCTCTGGGGAGACTCGAACCTCTAACTTGTAGGTTAGCAGCTAAGCACATTAATCATTTGTTCACCCGGGTACTCGGATAACAAATGTAATTAAGAGCCGAATGTCGCTGCCCCTTCCTTGTAAAAGACAAGTGTCATGAAGGTTTCAACTGTGTCTGTCTCATGAACCCACAGGATCTGATACACTCGGCAATCAAGAAATGGTTGTTTTGTAGCAAGAGCACAAATGTTCTGATGTTACAAAAGGAAGGTTGTTGTTGTAAAGTACCATGGAGTTGTTTTTGATTCATAGCGATCCTGCACAGGATTTCCGAGACTGTAAATCTTTACAGAAAGCCTAATCTTTCTCCCGTGAAACAGCTGACAATTTCAAACTGCCGACCTTGTGGTTAGCAGCCCAATTCGTAACCACTACAAAAGGAAGGCAGAGTACACTAAATACATTCTTTTCTTTTGCTTGAGCAAGAAGTTAACCCCATAGCACAACTTTAGAGCAAGCCTGGAAGCTTTTTCCCCCATCCAAATTATAATGACAAATGTCTCTGGAATTAGAATTATGGCATTGGTTTGTATGTTTATTTATTTTATCCATGTTTTCTGTAAGAAACAGCTATTGCATGCAAGAAGAAGAAAAAAAAAAAAAAAAGTGGGGGACTCACAAAAAGAATACATGTGTCAATTGAACCAAATCCTGAAGACCCTAGATGGAGTAGGAATCTCATGGGTTAAGATTGGGGTCACTGGAATTTTAAATAGGGAAATTGCCCTAGCAAAGCAGAGAGGGGTAAGCATTAGATGTTAAGGAAAGTGAGCCACAGGAGGTTAAGGAGGGTTACTCACTCACCTGGCCTCACCTACCACTTGCTTCTCTTCTCTCAAACACAGCGGGCGCTGGGCCCTGTGGTGCATACGGGGATTTGCCAAAGGACAATACCAGACATCCACTCTCAAAATGTCCAATGCAGGTTTATCTTCAGTTCTGACTTTGTATATATAAAGTCAGCAGAAGATGACTCCAGGGCCCTTATTCCTACTGGCTAATGCCTGTATTACAATTCGAGATTAAAAGCCAATGCTGGTTAAAGTCTTTCTGAACTGAAACTCACTCGGAAATCCAACCATTTCATGAACCTGTGTGAATAACTGGTATCAGGGTATTTTCACTTTTAACAGAAGAGTTGTTGTTTTTTTTTTTTTAAATCCTTGAATGTGAGTTGACAGTTCAGTAGCCGGCCTCCAAAATGTTCCCAATTAACTTAACATCCTGACACCCAAACCTTTGTGTACTCTCCTCCAGAACTTTGTAACTACTGTTGTTAAGTTTCATCGAGTCGATTCTGACTCATAGAGACCCTGTGTATGGTTTTCCAGGAGTCTCTGGTGAGTCTGACCTGCCGACCTTGCAGTTCAAACCAACCTTGCGGTCCAGTGCTTATCCCACAGTGCCATACCAGGGCACTGCCTAATCATGGTGGGGGGGTTGCTGAGGCTAAGTCCCAGAAAACATTAGCTTCCACCCTTTTCTCTATGAGAAATACTAGCTGCCATATCATGAGGACTCACAGAGCCCTTTGAGAGGTCTGTGTGGCGAGGAACCAAGGTCTCCTGCCAGCAGCCAGCACAACGTGACCCCTGTATTAGTGAACCATCTCGGAAGTGGATCGTCCAGCCTTCACGTGACTTGAGACGACATCCTCAGTGCCCCCTCATAGTAGATCTCATAGCCACCAAGCTAAGCCACTTACAAGTTTCTGACCCATAGAAATTGTGTAAAATCAAAATCACAAATGTTTACTGTTCTTTTAAAGTTTGAAGGTAATTTGTGCTCCAGAAATAGAACATTCATCCAGATGGTTTGACCCTGACCCTTAAGAAAGAAAATTAGAAAATAAAGGGCAAACAAGAGGTTGCTGTTGACAAAGAGGAAGAAGTATAAGACGCGAGGCAGTGAAGGTCTGTTTTGATAGCTTCATAATTCTGCCATAGGACCTGCTCTTCTGCCTTCAATTCTGTTGTTTCTGCCTTGAGAAGCTTAGCATACATAAACTAGATGGAATGTTATTTTTGTCATGCAAGCATTATATACAATTTATACCCATATGTAAAAATCACTCCTTATCAGAGACGCTTGCTACTCTCAAAAGATTCTCTGTTAGAGTTACGATTGTGCCCATATTACATCTGGTTCAGATCCATCCCATGCATGTAAACATTGCACCATAAAGAAAAACAAGCAAAACTTCACAGAGTTTGTTTTTCAATTTTCAATTTAAAATGTTGTTGTTGTCTGTTTTGTTGTTGTTGTTAAGTGCTGTCCAGTTGGTTCTGACTCATAACCACCCTGTTCAGGGTTTCTGAGGAGCAGCTGATGGGTTTGAACTGCTGATTTTGTGGTTCGCAGTGCATTGTTGATCCACCAGTGCCACATCAAAAGTCTTATTGTCTTGTTTGTTCCCATTAAATTAGTCCTCACCTCACAGAGACCCCATGCACAGACCTGTGCTCGGCCATGATTGAACTGTAATCCATAGGGTTTCCATTGGCTAGACTTCAAAATTAGAACATCAGGCCATTCTTCCTGGTCCATTATAGACAAAGTTCTGCCAAAACTTATCTGTCGTCATAACAAACCAATACTCAAGTCTCCACTGAGAAATGGACGGTGGTTGGTCATGTGGTGCGTCGACAGAGAATCTAACCTAGAGCTCCAGCATGGAGTAGGGATTCTACCACATTGTCACCAATGTTAAGTTTGTGCCTCCATGGATGGCTCTATGGAGTATCATTCTTTGTCTTGACCCAGAGAATTTAAGTCATAGAACCTTTGCATTAATCCTGGCTCTCCATACTATGGAATCCTGGTGTGGCGGTATAGGCTATCTCACTGGACCCCAAAGTCTGTTTGAACCTCAAGGTTAGTGGTTTCAAGCTCATCAGTCGCTCTTTGGAAACCCTATGGGGGGGGGGCACTATGGTTAGAACCAACTCGACGGCACTTAACAACAACAACTCCATACTACGGAAAGAAAACATCCTATTGATGAAATGAAAGGCAATATCACAGGGCAGATTTCTTAGGTATGTCTTGGCCATGATTATCTAAGGATCATTTGCGGGGCTACGAGCTTCAAGAACTTAGCACTGGGAGCTGAATCGGGGTGGGTCCCACAGAGAAGCTATCTTAATAGCTACCTCACAAGAACATTCTTCTCCTGCCAAGGTAAAGAAATCTCAACTTTAGACTATTGGACCATCCCGTGGGCTTTTGTTGGCTTGACCTACATAACTCTTATTTGTTTCTCAGTGACCTTTATGGAAAGTCAGAATTGGTCATTTTACTGAGGTATGCATATAAAGCCTTCAGTTTGAAGCGGCTGCGTAGCAGTACGTCAGTCATCAGAGAGTAAGGCGAGTCAGGTACCTGTCTGTGTCGTCACCGGATGCAGTCTACTCGTGGACTGCATCAAATGCACATTACAGTCCAAAGAGGAATGATTGTTTCAGTGACTGTTGAATACATGTTTATTCTCCACTTGATGCGGCACTGTGGGTTAATGTGCTCAACTTCAAAGTTGGCTTGAACCACAAGGTCGGCAGTTCAAGCTCACCAGCTGCTCCCAGGAAACCCCATGCAGGGTCGCTATGGGTCAGAACCGACTCTCTGGCACTTAACAACAACAAAGGTAGAAGAGTGAACCTTCGCCGTTCATTTTGGTTTTTTACAGTGGTATGTTTGCAAAAGCTTGAAATGTGTCCACGTGGCTGTGTTTGCCCTCTTGTGCTTCTCCCATTGCCACAAGAGGAACACACCCCAGGCAGCCCCTAGTACCAAAATGAATAACACACAAGAGAGTCACTCCAGTTAACCTGAAGATCCACAGCTTGACACACACACTTGCTCTCAGAACTATAGGGTGTGAGTGAGAAACAAAAGCTCCTTGTGGTCTGCCCTGAAATGTCTGTGCTGTTTGTTGCCCTGCATTACAATGGCAGTAGCTGCCATAATTTATAGGGAGAATTGTACGCTTGTATTAAACTCTTACCTTCCACGTAAGAGACGACGCACCTGGCGCACCAACACCTGTGTGTGAGCAGCCTGGCATGTTGCTTTGTGGCCACACAGGTTTTAGTGGAGTTTCCAGACTAAGACAGACTAGGAAGAAAGGCTTGGAGATCCACTTCCAAAAATGAACCAATGAAAACCCTATGGGATCACAATGGACAGATTCACAACAATGATTTTGTTCAGTTGTGCGTAAGGTCGTCATGAGTTGGGGTCTGACTCTACTGTAGCTAACAACAGCCGTGCAATCACATGATGATTTGCAAATATCACATGTCAGGGTCTTTAGGAATGCTAGAATTGCCTGGAGAAGGCATGCGCTCAAGGATTAGGGACAACAGATCCCCTCTCTCTACTCCTGCCCAGCCCCTGCATTGAATTGAAAGCTTAATTCTAGATCAATCCAGGCCTGTTCTTGGAAAATCTTACAACCCACTCCAGCTTATTCCTCAGGGTCAAATTGAACTCAGACTTTCTTCCTATGTTTCAAAGGCCAAAAATCATTAGAATCTTGCTCTGTATTTTGTAGATACAGAAATTTCTGTAAAATCGGCATTGTTCCTTACTGTACATTGATTTCTCTTGCAATCAACTTGATTTTCCAATAGGAGAGAATAGGAAATATATTTGAGATTTGTGGAATCCAAGCAAAAAATCCAACTAAATGTCAACACTTGTCATTTGCCATTGGCATAAAAGGCTTCAGGGATGACTATCTGTAGTAAATGGTGTGGAGAAAACATCTCTCACGACAGAACAGAGCCTCCGGAAGCAGAACAGCAACCCCACACAGCTCACAGACTAACAAGGGCGTTTTCACATGGGGGCCATGAAGTAATTCTTTATTTTGTAGTTATAGTTGTTGAGAATATACTCAGTAATATACCAGTGCAACGGTATGTTGTTGTTGTTAAGGGCCGTCAAGTTGATTCCAGCCCATAGAGACTCTGTATAGTGTTTCTGAGGAGTAGCTGGTGGAATTGAACTGTCAGCCTTGCAGTTCACACTGACCTTGTAGTCCAATGTATTATCTAAAGTGCCACACCAGGCCTCCATTCAACAATATTTGTTGTTGGTGTTAGGTGCTACCAAGTCGATACCGACTCATAGAGACCTTATGCACAATAGAACGAAACACTGCCCGATCCTGGGCCAACCTCACAATTGGTGCCACGCTTGAGCCCACTGATGCTGCCACTTTGCCAGTCTGTCTCTCTGGGGGTCTTCCTCTTTTTCTCTGACCCTCCACCTTACCAAACATGATATCCTTCTCCAGCGACTGGTCCCTCCTGACAATAGGGAAGTATGAGAAACAAAGTTTGGCCATCCTGGCCTCGAGGGGGCGCTCTGGCTGCACCTATTTCTTCCAACAATCTAGGCACGTACAATTCAGCATTGCTGATTATATTCCTCCAGCTGTGTAAAGTAACTCATTTAAAAAAATTTATTTTTATTATGAATTGGGTGAAGGTTTACATAGCAGCTCATCAGTGTTGTATCCAACAATTCATACACATTTTATTTCATCTCACTGACTGCAATCCCCTCCCTGTAACGTCACGTGACTCACTTCCTCCCTGTGGCTTCTGTTTCTATTCCTCTCTCTTACTCAACCCTTTCTGAACCTTGTTCTTGGGTCGGTGTGGACCTTTTGATCTGATGGTGCTATAAGATAAACACTGGACTGGTCAGCTGCTCTATGAGAGAATGATGAGGCTTTCTACCCCCATAAAGAGTCTCAGAAACCCTAGGCAGGGTCACTATGAGTTAAGACAATTCGTTTTTTGGGAGGTTTAGTTGAATGTTCTAAAGTGTGTGTACCTCACTAGTGTTATTGTTCCTCTCATGTTGTTGTTAAGTGTTGTCAAGTCAGTTCTGACCCATAGCGACCCCGTATAGGGTTTCAGAGGAGTGGCTGATGAGCTTGAACCACTGACTTTGCAATTGAAACCAACATTGCAGTCCAGCGCATTAACCCACAGTGCCACACCAGGATTCCACAGTATGGAGAGCCAGGGTTAATGCAATGATTCTGTGACTTGAAAATTCTCTGGATCAAGAGAAAAACGGCACTCTTCATTGGCGCCATCCATTGGAGGTTCCCTTTATAGACCTGTCGATTGTTTGACTGAACATTGAGCCATAAGGGTGAGTTCATTTTCAGACCTGAAGGGTGACTGAGAAACTTATTCTTGGGAATGGGAAAACACTGAGCTTTGTTCTGGTACTTTCCGGGGACCGAGAACACCACCTGTGTGTACTAAGCAGCAGTGTGGACCCTTCGTATTCAAACACTAGAGGGCAGTGTGGGACCATGCCAAGAGACGTGTTGGCCCGAGCGCTACAGAATCCGGGCTGGTTTTGTCCAGAGCTTGCAATTTCTCTTGCAAACAAAACTCACTGACCTGCTGACCTATAGATCAAGGTTGAAGTACTTTGCTGCAGTGTGCTGGGAAAGAAAGGATTTTAAGGGGTTCTGCTCCAGGACCCCTCCTTGATTTCTGAAAATGTGTGCATAACTTGCATATCCTTTGTTGGAAGTATAGATGGACTTTATACTTGTATATAGGCTAAGTCGGAACTTTGTTACACACTGTGAGGCGTGGCCTGCATGCGGAGGGTTATCGTGAGGATAAAACAAGACAGTGCACGTGAAAGACTGAACACAATACCCAGTGCGTAGTAAGATGCAGTCAACTTTAATAGGCTGTCACACTGGTGGCTGGAAAGGTGGTCCCCCTAGGGGAAGATGGTGTAGGAAAGTTCCCGGGTCACATGACCTCTTGAGCCTGGGCCTCCTCGCTGCATAGAAAGAACCCTCAGGTATGCAGGCTGCGGAGTGCAGAGCAGTAGAGACCCTGTGTGAGAACCAAGTGCTCACAGGTCGCTGCTCACCATTCAACATGCCCTCCAGGCGGCTCCTCATCACTCTCTGCAGGGCTCCCCCTGCTGAACGAAGCAGGCAGCATAGCAGGTAAGATACCCGTGGTCCCAATGGCCCTGGTTCTGTGACCTCCCTCAGTGACACTCCCATATCTAGAGAAGACTGCAGGAGAATTTTGATAACACAGAAAAAAGCCTAGTTTTTCAGCAAACATATCGCCTGTTTCCCAAGGAGTTCAGTCCCGGAAGCTGTGTGTTCACCGGCATCGTGAATTACAGATTGTAGTGGGCTCCAGTGAAGCTTGAGTGATGTTAGAAAGCGTCTTGCCAGGTTCTTGTTAGGAAGAATACAAGGCCCGGCATCTAGATTTCACTGTGATGTCCACCAAATAAAAAATAACTGAGTAGTTGGGGGCAAACTAGTTAACCTCTTCATGACTCAAACTTACCTGTTTAAGGACATGATGATAGATATCGTTTTTTGCCCTTTGTTTCCTCACAGGAGAATTGTCAGGATAAATAAAATAAGAATATCTCATAAAAGCATCATACTTAACACTTTACTTTTGTGAGGAGACTGTCTTTGGTCCCAAATAGTTTTTCAAGGAAGTTTCTACTGGATAGCAAGCAGTCTTGGAAGACAGAGATATTGTCTCCCTGCAGAGAAAAGAACAGGTTTGTTTACTGAGTCCTTGGACGATGCATATGGTTAACACAGTCAGCTGCTAACCGAAAGGTTGGAGGTTCAAGTCCACCCAGTGGCACCTCAGAAAAAAGACCTGAGGATCTGCTTCTGAACAATCAGCCATCGAAAGTCCTTTTTAAAGCACATTCTTTCCTGACACAATGAGGTCACAGAAATCCACTGTACCAGTGATGACTGGGGTGGGGGTGGGGGCAATCAAGTAATGCCTCCCTCTGGAGCAAAGGGCAGGCAGACTCAGTACCTATCATCCGAGATTTGAGCCTCCTAGACAGGGTTCCTCTCCTGTATGCTTTAAGAACTGTGTACAAAAATCACTGATAATCTGAATGAAGCCCTTTATCTCAAATCTAAGAGTCATGTTTTGTGCCACTCTAGATGAAAATCTAAGGAGCTCTGGTAGTGTAGTGGTTACGAATTGGGCTGCGAACCTTAATGTCAGCAGTTCGAAACTACCAGCTGTTCCATAGGAGAAACATGCTGCTTTCGGCTCCCATAAAGATTTACAGCGTCGGAAACCCTGTACAGGGTCACTATGAGTTGGAACCGACTCCACGGCATGTAACCACCACCACCACAGATAAAAATCTAGCATGCTACTTTGTTAGCTTGCATCGGACCCATCTGGACTCATAGGGACCCTTTAGATGGAAGACAATAACCCCAGAGTTTCCAAGGCTGTGAACTTTACAGACACAGCTGCTGCATCTTTCAGAGTGATTGGTAGTTTCGACCCACCAACCTTTCAGTTAGCAGCTCAACTCCTAACCCGCTGCACCACTAGTGTTCCTTGTTAGCTTGCACGCAGGGTCAAAAGTTTATTGCAGTTATTGACAAGTAGCAGCCATTTTTCCTGATCAGTTTTAAACAACAACTTAGTGAGCCCGTCATGCAGCTCTCCTGGCTCTCCCCCTCCACCCCATTTTCAGATGAGGTAACAGAGAGCTGGGAACTTTGGGGACACTTACAAGCTCAGCTAATACCATAGCAGAGGAAATACTTGAGACTCAAAAATAAATCCTGTATCATTAAAAACAGTGCTTTTTCCAAACGTCTTCCCAACCTGGATGGATTTACTAGGATCTGAGTGAGTTTTTAAAAATTATTGAGATTCAATTCCCTCAAGAAAAAAGGTAGTGCAAGGTTTCTTTTAAACCCTTTCCCACAATTCCTCTTACCTTAGACAGACAGATGCCATTGACTGACCAGTTGTGGCGACTGGACACAAAGAAGAAAACTTTGTCCTATGCCAGTCTCATATCCAGCATCATGTCTGCGTCCGTCATTCTAGCTGCCTATCCATCTCATCAAGGGTTTCCCTCACCCCCAATGCCCCCAAATTTGCAATCATTTGAAAGCAAAAGGAGTCACAGTTTTCTATTGTGATCTACAAGGTTTTTATTGGCTAATTGGAGGAGTAAATCACCAGGTCTTTCTTCTTAGTCATCTTAGTTAGAATGGACACTCCTCTGAAACCTGCCTACCATGGGTGACCCTGCTGGTATTTGAAATGCCGACATCATACATGTACATCAGCACAATAAGACAAACTGGCAGACACGTGGTGGTCTCTTAACAATATTGCTGCTAGTGGTGGGTGTGTATCATCGAGTCAGTTCTGACCCATAGTGACCTTATATAGGGTTTCCAGTACTGTAAATCTTTAGGGGAGCAGAAAGCCTTATCTTTCTCCCGCGGAGCTACTGTTAACCTCATCGTTCCCCTGCGGAGCTACTGGGAGATTTGAACTACTGATCTTTCTGTTAGCAGCCCAGCTCGTAATCCACTATGCTCCAAGGGCTCCTTGGTATATTACCAAAGCCCAGAAGAAGTACAACGTGGGGGCAGGGTTCCCTCTGCCATTCTTCTTACATTGATTTTCCTCAGGGAGGCCAGCACCTGCTGAAGTAGCACAGCTACATACCCAGACACCTGTGCCTGGAGGCGTGCAGGTGTTTTTCTCAGGAAAGCTCGGTGCAGGGCAGCAGGTTTTCCCAGTCCCCACCCATGGAATTGGCTGCAGGCAAGGGGCCATGAAGCCCTGCTCCCCTCCCCTCCCTGACCTGAGTCTGCAAGCAAAGGGAGTGGGAAGGGGCAGAGGCTGAGCTCCACATTCTCAGAGAGGAAAGGGCTACTTTGATTTGCAGCTTCAGCAGTAACAAAGGAACAGGCTCTGACAGACCTGGAGGGAGAGGTACCAGAGGAAGCTGGACCAGGAGTGGAGGCGGCCCCTTCCTTGGGAACCCAGAGGAAGTGATGGCACCTTCAGTGTGAAGCTTTACTCTTTGCGGGGCACACGGGATGTGAACAGAGAGTCCAGCAAAGTGCAAATATGGACATCTCTTCTATCCCTTTGTTTTTTGTTTGTCTGGTTTGTGTTTTCAAATATAAGTGATATCAGAATGGGAATCCTGGAACAAAACTGACATTAGAAAAAGAAAACAAAGAAACAAACAATTTGGAACCTGAATAAAGGTGGAATTGAGCTGACAGTGTGCCGTTGTTGGGACCTTAGAGAGGAGATGTGCTCTGCCAGACAGGGTTACTGTGGGTCAGAATCTGCTTGACCGTTGTTTGACCCTTGGTTGTGGCAGTTGTATGTTGTTGACAATATTAGATGCCAACAATAGGGAAACTGGTATGATGTTTGCTGAAACTCTTTGTACTGTTTTTGTAACTTTTCTAGAAAGCTAAACTGATTCTGAAATAAAGTCCCATTGTGGCACTGTAGGATCAGTACTGGACTGAAAACCACAAGGTTGGCAGTTCAAAGCCACCAGTTGCTCCTCAGAAAACCTATAAAGGGTGGGTATAAGTCAGAACTGACTCAACGACACTTAACAACAATGAGAACTTTAATAAATCAGTTGGGATACAAATGATGCTTGAAGGTACTCTAGCTTCAGATTCCACTGTGTGTGTGTGTGTGTGTGTGTGTGTGTGTGTGTAAAGGAGAGGAAAAGAAAAAAATTAAGCATTCTTCTTAAAGGCAATGGCAAAATTGTACTGGGTTCTTTTGGAGGTAGCGCAGGCTTTTAGACAGAATTGAATTAACACTATGGGACTTGGCACTATTTTTGCTTGCTTTTGCTTAAGGCACTGGTCTATTTTAAGAACAGTCCTCTCCCCCGCACCCCCATGAATGCAACGCCCTACAATTGGCTAGACTCAATGCCCTCATTATCTGCTGTCCAGTACAGCACCCACTGGCCACAGGTGGCTCCTGAGCCCTTGATCTGTGGTCTGAAGCAATTGAGATGGAAGACTTTGCCCCCAATTATTTTATACTACCAGTTACTCCTTGGAAACCCTATACAGGGTCGCTACGGGTCACCAGCAACTTGACAGCATTTAGAAATAACAACAAAATCAAATATCCTAAAGCCCCGGGCAAGGAACACTGGTGGTGTAGTATGTTACACATTGGGCTGCTAACTAAAAGGTCAGCAGTTCAAACCCACCAGCCCGTCCATGGGAGAAAGATGAGGCTGATCTACTTCTATCAAGATCTATCTATAGTCTCAAAAACCAAAAGGAGAAGTTCTACTCTGCCCTTTCAGGTTGTTGTGACTCAGAATCAACTCAGTGGCAGTAAATTAGCTTTTAGTTAGCTAAAGCCCAATGCTGGGCACATAGTAGGTGCAAACTGTAAACGCAATTCTTCCTAAATGTATGCCTGTAGTTTCCAGTTGTGTTATGTTCTCATCCTGAAAAGCTTTTGCAATGCCGCCCCCTGCTGGCTATTTGGTGGAAATGATGAGGGAAGTATATATGTTGCATGTGTGTCGGGTGGGGTGAGGTGTTGATGTGTGTGCACAAGCGTGAGCTTTCTTTAACACTCCAAAGTGCCAATATTCTTAGTTTAATTCTGTTCTCATCTTTGTAGCAGCAGATGCTGAGCCCTTAAGCAATTGCGGGAAATTGTGGTTGGGTGCTACTGTCAAGTCAATTTCATACTCATAATGACCCCATGTGACATAGTAGAACTGTCCCTGAATTGGGTGTTATATTTATGGGAAAGTGTCAGATCTTTCTCCCACGGAGCTGCTGGGTGAGGGGCTTTAAACTGCCACCCTTCCGGTTAAGTCGCGCTCTGAAGCACTGCGCCCCAAAGACTTATTATAGTGGAGAGAACCTTCTGATTATAAATCAGTCTCCCTGAGCCCCATGAAATTCTCGTTGAAATGTTGGGTCTTCTTTCTCCAGTAGAAAATTCTACTTCTAGCCTGGATTGTTGGGTGGATAGAAAAGTGGTAAATTCAGGCTCTGGGACAACCATGTCTTGGGGAAGGTGACAGTGAGAGATTGAAGGCTGATATGAAGAAGGATGAATTCTCCAAGGAGGAGGGAATCCAGCACTCCAGTATGAAGCCCTGCTTGGTGTCAGACAAGGACGAAATGAGAAATGCATGTTTAATGCATGTTTAATGACCGAACTTCCTAGAGAGCCGTGACCCGTGGAAACACGAGCAAACATTGAATGGTACTTAACCTCCGCATGGGGGCTCACTGACCAGCCTGGGATTGCAGGCAGGGACCCCTGTTTCTCTGCTGGCTTTGCACACTGACTTTTCTTTTATTCTGACCATGTGTACAATCTCTGAAACCAAAGTGATGTTTTCCTTTGAGAAATAAAAAGAATCAGTATTGGATTGGCAAGTGATTGTGAGATGGTTAAGAAAAATCCCCAGTGAAACCTGTGACATCCGGAACTCTATGGGATGATCTTGCTTTCCTGGGTCTCACATTGTTTCCTCCTTTGACGGTGTGTAATTTACTACTTTTCTATCGCTCTCTGTTGTTGGCAGATACTTCAGCTTGTCTTCTCTGATCAGGTTATACAGGTTCTGACTTTCTCAGTCTTCACTGCACTTTGTATATATTGTTGTTTCCAGATATTGCATTGGCTACAACTCATGGTGACCCAAACACAATAGAACGAAGAGTTGTCCGGTCCTGAACCAGTTTCATGATGGTTGGTGCTCTAGCCCATTGTTGTGACCACTTCATATTTTGAGACATTCATCATGGAGGTGGGGTTCCAGGTGTGGTGCTGTGGGTTCATGCACTGGAATGCAAGGTCTTTTTGAACCACAGGGTCGGTGGTTCAAGCTCACCAGCCACTCTTTGGAAACCCTCTACAGGGTCGCTATGAGTCGGAACTGACTCGATGGCACTCAACAACACCATAGGAGGAAGACTCATCTTCCAGATACTATTCTGTTGTGATTCATAGGGTTCTAAGGACAAATTTTCAGAAATAGAGAACCAGACCTTTCTTCCTAGTCTCTCTTCATCTGAACACACTGATAAAGCCTGTCTCCCATTAGTGACTCTGTTGATATTTACTGATGGCATAGCTTCCAGTGTCACAGCCACACAAAATCCACCACAGTACAACAAACTAACAGATTGTAGGTCTGTAACAGAACTGAGGAAAATTCTTAATTCCTATTCACTTTTTCCTATTCTGCCTTATTTAAAATGCTACTATGTAACGGAAAAGAAAATATTAAAGCTGGATAAAGACTCTCTGTTGCCCGATTCTTCTTAAATGAATGCTTTCTCTTTTTACATGTTTTGCTGCTGTATTTCATACGTGTAAATGTTAGTCAGCGTAACATTTTTCATTGCCTTCAAAGTAATAATAAATGTGGTATTTCAAAGCTTCAGCACTAAAAGCAGCAACTTATTATCTTTCCAGAAAGATTCTTTAGAAGGCTAAGTAGGTGTCTCTTGTACCTCATACAACTATAACACAAATACCACAAGTGGGTCATTTAAAAACCAGGGTCTCATGGTTTGAGAAGTCCACATCAGGGCATACCTTTCAGGGAAGGACCCTTAGTGGTCATAGCCCCAGGAGCTCCTCAGCTTGTAGATGGATCTTCACGCAGTGTCTGTCTATCCCTGTGTCTGTCTGTCGTTGCCTGTTCTGCCCTTTTTATAAGGCACCATACTTCGGACATATTGTCAGGAGGGACCCGTCTCTGGAGAAGGATATCATGTTTGGTAAGGTAGAGGGTCAGAGAAGAAGAGGAAGATCTCCAATGAGATGGATTGGCCAGGTGGTGGCATCGATGGACTCAAGCGTGGCAACAGTAGTGAGGTTGGCCCAGGATCAGGCAGTGTTTCGGTCTGTTGTACATAAGGTCGCTCTGAGTCGGTGTTGACTTGATGGCACCTAACTACAACTCAGAAGAGATTAGGTTTATGATCCACACTCCTGGTGTGGCATCAGCACTGGACTGCGAACCACAAGGTTGGTGGTTCAAACCCATCAGCCGCTCCTCAGAAACCATATAGAGGGTCATTATGAGTTGGCACCAACTTGACAGCACCTAACAACAACAAAAGCAATAAGAACTGTACCAGTATGAAAGGAACCCTGGTGGTTTAGTGGGTTATAAGTTGGTCTGCTAACTGCAAGGTCAGCAGGTCAAATCTACTGGCTGCTTCAAGAGAGAATGATAAGGTTTTCTGCCCCTGTAAAGGTTTACAACTTTGGAAACCCTACACGGGGTCACAATGAGTCAGAACTGACTCGAAAGCATACAACCACCACCACCATACTAGTATGATCTCATTAATAAAGCAAGAGAAAACCCCCTCTTTCCAAACAGAATCTTGTTTATAGGTCCATGGGTTAAGACTTCAATATCATTCTGTTGTTGTTGGGGTCTGTTGAGTTAATTCCAGCTCATTGTGATTCTGTGTAACCAGTAGAACTGCCCCACAGCATTGTCGGAGAGTTTTCTAGGCTTTATGGGAGCAGATTGCCAGGTTTGTTTCTCTCGGAGTCACTGGGTAGGTTTGAACTGCTAATCTTTTGGTTAATCGCCAGGTGGTTAACCACTGTATCAGCAGGACTCCTCATAACTTCGCTGCTGTTATTAAATGCCATCGAGTCAATTCTGATTCACAGAGACCCTGTGTATGGTTTCCACAAAGTGGCTGGTGGGTTTGAACCGCCAATCTTGCAGTTAACAGTTCAGTGCTTTATCCTACGGTGTCACACCAGGATCCCTCAGTATAACTTCGTGGGAATATAATTCAGTCCATAAGAGTGTGTTATCACAGGATCACATTGAGTGGGGCAACTGCCTTCATTGACCAAGTAACCATGTTATTGTCATCTTTTTTCATTGGCTTTTGTAAGAATAAAACAAGAAACCATACAGGCAGAGACAACTTATGAATCCACCCTAAAAATCATAATCTTTTTCCTCCAAGGTGCAATTCGTTATGATTTCTGGATAAGTATCTAATATTAATGTTGTTGTTGTTAAGAGCCATTGAGTTGGTTCTGACCCATCGCCACCCTATATAGGGTTTCTAAGGACTGGCTGGTGACCTTGAACTCCTGACCTTGTGGTTCAAGCCTACTTGGCAGTCCAGCGCATCAGCCCACAGTGCCACACAGGAACTTCATCTCATTACTAGTCTATATAATCTGTTATGGATTGAAATTATGCTCCTCAGAAAGCTATGTTGAAATCCTAATGCCTGGTACCGGTCAACACAACCTTGTCTGGAAATGTCTTTGAAGACGTAATCAGGTAAGTGATCATGATGCTCTGCAGTAGGGTGGGTACCAGTCCACTTTGAATTGTTGAGTGCCATCGAGTCGGTTCTGATTTACAGCAACCTTCTATGGGGTTTCTGAGAAGCAGCTGGTGGGTTTGAACCACTGACCTTATGGTTAGTAGTCCAGTGTTTATCCTAAAGCACCACACCAGGGTCCCTACAGTGACACATCAGGAGTTTTGGTTTAAAATGATGGAAAAATCTCATTAAGAATAAGGTTGCCTGGGCCGAAAACTAGGGGGTGGGGGGGATGGGGAGGAAGTGTAGGGGGCGGGTTTCTAGGATATACCCTTTGGTTGGTTGATGATGCATGGAGGGGATTGGAACCATGGCAATGAAATGATACACAATGGAATGAATGTAAATCTAAAGTTCTCTCATGTAAACTATCATATAAGTCACAATAAAACATTAAAAAAAAAAAAAAGAATAAGGTTGCCAATATGGAAAATTGTATGGTACTTCCTCAAGAAGTTAGAAATAGAAATAATATAGGACGAAGCAATTCCTCTACGTGGTTGTTGTTGTTGTTGTTATGTGCCATAGAGTTGGTACTAACTCACAGCAACCCTACACACAACAGAATGATCCTGTGCCAACCTCACAAACATTAATACACTTGAGCCTGTGGCTGCTACCACTGTGCCAGTCCATCTCTTTGGGCCTTCTTCCCTTTTTCTCCACCCTCCACTTTACCAAACATGATATCCCTCTCCATAGAATGGTCCCTCCTAATAATTTGTTTTAAGTATGAAAGACGAAGACTGGCCATTCTGGCTTCCAAGGAGTATTCTGGATATTCTACTTCCCACAGATTGGTTGGTTCCTTTGGCAGTCCTTGGTACTTTTAATATTCTCCTCCAACACCGTAACTCAAATGCATGAATTCTTACACTGTCTTCCTTATTCACTGTCCAACATACATAAGAAGTTATGAAAAATATCATGGCTTGGGTCAGGCACACCTTAGTTATCAAACTGACATCTTTGCTCTTTAACACTTTAAGGACATCTTGTGCAGCAGATTAGCCCAATGCAATACGTCTTTCGATTTCTTGGATACTGCTTCCATGAGTGTTGATGGAGGTTCCAAGCAAAATGAAGTCTGTGATAACTTCAGTCTTTTCTCCATTTAATGGATGATGTTTATTGGTCCAGTGGTGAAGATTCTTGTTTTCTTTACATTGAGGTGCAACCCATTCTGAAGACTGGTGTCTTTGATCTTCATCAATAAATATTTCAAGTTATTTTCACTTTCAGCGAGCAAGGATCTTCTTCATGTAATTCATCATCTCAGATAATATGCTCAGCACATAACTTGAATAAGGATGGTGAAAGAATACAGCATAATGTCCTTTAAGATCATCCATGTTATGAAGTGTTTCATATGTTTATTATTATTCTTCAGTGTTGCGTAGTATTTCACTGTGTGTATGTACCAGAGTTTGTTTATCCATTCTTTCACTGATGAATGTTTAGGCTGTCTCCATTCTTTTGCTATTATGAATAGTGCTGTGGTGAACACGAGTGTGCGTCTATCTACTTGTGCCATGGATCTTACTTATTGTTAACACATACTCAGTAACGACCGGAAGACCAGAATAGTTGTGGGATGACATCAAGAATATCATACAGGAAGAAAGAAAAAGGTCATTAAGAAGACATGAAAGAAGGAAAAGGCCAAAATGGATGTCAGAAGAGACTTTGAAACTTGTTCTCCAGCATAGAGATGTTAAAGCAAATGGTACAGTGCTTCTGTGTATTCCTTCCATCTTCTCTTGATGCTTTCTGCGTCATTCAATAATTTGCCCAGAGAATCTTTCAGTAACAAAAGTCGAGGCTTGAATTTTTTTCTTCAGTTCCCCCAGCTTGAGAAATGCTGAGTGTGGTCTTCCTTTTTAGTTTTCTGACTCCAGATCTTTGCACATTTTGTCATAATATTTGACTTAATCTTTTAGAGCTGACCTTTGAAATTTTCTGTTTACCTCTTGGATCTCCTCATTTCTTCCATTTGCTTTGGCATCTCTACGCTGGAGAACAAGTTTCAGTGTCTCTTCTGACATGCATTATGACCTTTTCCTTCTTTCTTGTCTTCTCAATGACTTTTCACTTCCTTCCTGTATGGTGTTCTTGATGTCATCCCACAACTCTTCTGGTCTTCATTAGTGTTTAATGTATCAAATCTGTTCTACAGATGATCTCTAAATTCAGGTGGTGTATATATTCAAGGTCATATTTTGGCTCTCGTGGACTTGTTTTCATCTTCTTCAGCTTCAATTTGAATTTGCATATGAGTAATTGATGGTCTTTTCCACAGTCTGCTCCAGGCCTTGTTTTGACTGATGATATAGAGCTTTTCCATCTTCTCTTTTCACAGATGTAGTCAATTTGATTTTTATGTATTCCATCTGGTGAGG
>NW_006408776.1:1069709-1076388 GCF_000296735.1 Chrysochloris asiatica
CAATACATCTTGATTGCATGTTTGATCGATTTCAGATTGAAGAAGTTGGTAGAATTCTTCTATTTCATCCTCCCTGGCTTTAGTGGTCGGTGCATAAATTTGAATAATAGTGGTTTTAACTGGGCCTCCCTGTAGGTACATGAATATTATCCTAGCACAGACAGCATTGTACTTTGTGACTGATCTGGATATGTTCTTTTTGACAATGAATGCAACACTATTCCTCTTCAATTTATCATTCCTGGCATAGTAAACCATGTGGTTGTTAGATTCAAAATGGTCAATAGCAGCGCATTTCATCTTTTAATGCCTAAGATATCGATGTTTATGTGTCCCATTTCATTTTTGACAACTCCAGATTTCCCAGATTCATACTTCATACATTCCATATTCTGATTTTCAATGGATGTTTACAGCTGTTTCTCTTCCTTTTGAGTTGTGCCCCATCAACAAATAAAGGTCCTATGGGCTTTTCTACCATGGGCTTTACTCCATTCATGTCATCATGATCAACTCTACTTTGAGGAGGCAGCTCTTCCCCAGTTGCATTTTGAGGGTCGACCAACCTGAAGCGCTCATTTTCCAGCACTATATCTGACATTGTTTCTCTCCTATTCATAAGATTTTCCGTGGTGGAGCATACAGGGGACAAAATGATGAAAACAATTTTGATATTGTAAAACATCTAAAGACAATGAGTTGCTGAGCCTATGGGCTCAGGACTAGAGTCTTAGGGAAACCATGGACATTGGTAGAGCATAGTCCACCAAGACAATATTCTAGATCCTACTTTTGTGAATAGCAACTGGATCTTAAAAGCTCATGACTGGCCATTCACGGTGCACTTAATGGTCTTCTCTCCATGTGAGGAAGAAAGAAGAGTGATACAATTTTGAAGATACTTGGAATCAACTAGACCAAAGGACCAATGAACCATATGAACCTCAGTCAACACGACTCTGAGACCAGAAGGACTAGATGGTGCCAGACAACCAGTACCAACTGCTCTGAAAGGATCACATCAGAAGCTCCTGGATAGAGTGGAGAAGATGTGGAATAAAATTCAAAATCATATTTAAAAAAAGACTCAGACTTTACTGGTCAGAAAGAAACTGGCGGAACCTAAGACTATGGCCTTTGACCACCCTTCAGTTCTGGAACGGAAGTCGTCAGTCAAGCAGTATGTAGGTGTGTAGGAGGCACAGTAACACTAGTAAGGAATGCTCACCATGGACGTGTCCACCATTCAAGGTCAAAAGGGCACTTGTGTCGATGTTTGGAGGCAGTTATGGAGTCATGACTTGGGGTCAGGAGTGCTGTTGGCATCTAGAGGGCAAAGGCAGAGATCCTGCTAAACATCCTACAATGTACAGAAAATAGAATCGTCCGGCCCATAATGCCCATAGTTTTAAGGTGAGACACCCTGTTCTGCAGTGTTAGCTTATTGAGAAGAATGGCAGGTTAAATTATTGTGTGTGCACTTCCCCAAATGGGTTTTCCATCTTGCACATGTTTATTGCACACACTGCTTTTAATTTGAATAAATTCAACATGCTGTTGTTGCTGTTCCTTTGAACCAAAAAGGGCAAGGTGAGAAATATCATAATTTTTTGGCAATTCTTCATGACTTAATGCTTGAGAGAGTCCCCACGCCCTGTTTTAAGTGTTGACTTAATTCAATTCCTGACCAGTTCAGGAGGTTTCATCAGTAATAATAATCAATGCTTTCTTTATCTGGGCTAATCGTCTGATTTCTAAGTGGTGTGGACCCCTGCTGTCCTGTGGAAAGAATGCTCTACTGATTGGCTGTTTTCCTGGCCAGGAACATTTCCCACAATGCCAGTCTCACCGCTTCGCTTCTTAGTCTCATTTCATTATGCTTTAAGAAGCATATACCTCAGGCCAGCTTCAAAGAAAACAAAACCCAAATTCATTGCTGTAGATCATTGGGTAGACTTAATATCAACTCACGGTGAGCCCGTGCGTTACAGGGATCTTTGCCATAGAGATTTGTGAGGCTATTATCATTAGGAAAGTAGATTGCCATGACTTTCTCCTGCGGTACTGCTGGATGGACAGTAGACATGATGGCCTGGGAGGTAGGCTCAGGCCTTATCAAATTATCCCAAATCATTGAAAAAAAAAAAAGGATCAATTTCATCTGGAAATTCCTGGTACTGGAGGTTTCAGTTTTTTAAAAAACAGCATTTGCAAACAATATGCCATTTCAAGCAGATTTGTTTCTTCTTCAGTTTTTAGATAAGGAAATTCAGTAGATAGGAGATTTGCATAAGAATACCCTTGAGTTTAATTGCCAAGGAAACTACCTTCATTTCTCCCTCAAGCTTCGGCCTCTGGACATTAACCTACTGTTTGCTTGTCCTTTTCTTCCCTCAGGGTTTGGTCCATGTCTTAGCTAGGTTCTCTAGAGGAACAAAATCAGTGCAGGGTATATATAAATATACAGGTATGTATCACTTGACATCTGTTTAGGCAACATCTGGCAGCATATCCAGCTGTGGGCCGCAGCATCCAAGTGCTGAGTGCCAGGATGCCAGATGCTCATGTAGAGATCAGAGCCCCAATTCTACCCACCTGTTCAACTTGACTTGGAAACCACCTAGTCTGTGGCAATGGAGGCTCAGACCCAAACTCCCAACTCTGGTCTCCCTTGGTTCCTAGATTCATCAGGTCTAGTCCCCGTGGTTTTCCCAGAGTGGTTCTGTGAGGTGCCCCAGTCCTGGTTTGAGCACCCTTAAGCCTTTAGCCTGTACCATCCCCGCTGTGGTAAAGTTCACACAGGTGAGCTGGCCTTCCACCGGCAGGCTTAGCAGAGAAAGCAACAGCAGCTGGGTGGGACCCTGAATATCCACAGTAGGGAGCTGCCTGGGCTGCATTGTTGTTGTTGTGGTTGTTGTTATGTGCCGTGGAGTTTACTGTATGGTAACCCCCAGGTCCGTCCTCCAGGAGCTTATGTCCCATGGAAGCAGGTATCCATACAATGTCCAAATTCACATAACATCATATTTCATAGAATGCATCATGGACATTCAGTGATTCACACCTCTAGGTAGTCTCCACACATTTTGTCATGCTGTGGTGGCTTGTGTGTTGCTGTGATGCTGGAAACAATGCCACAGGTATTTTAAATACCAGCAGGGTGACTCACGGTAGACAGTCTCAGCTGAGTTTCCAGACAAAGACAGATTAGGAAGAAGAAGAGGTGGATTACTTCTGAACGTTTGGATTATATGAAGAAGCATCCCTGTTCCTCAGGATTGGAGGAAGGCTCATTATCCACCTGTGATATGCAGTTGATACAACATTGCTTGCTGAAAACTAAGAGGACTTAAAATACTTGTTGATGAAGGCCAAAGACCACAAGCTTCAGTATAGGTTATACCTCAATGTAAAGGTAACAAAAATCCTCACCACTGAACCAATAAATAGCATAATGATGAATGGAGAAAAAAATGTAAATTGTCAAAAACTTCATTTTGCTTGGATCCACTGTCAACACCGGAAGCAGCAATCAGGAAAACAAATGACACATTGCATTAGGCAAATCCTACAGAAGACCTCTTTAAAGTGCTAAGGAGCAAAGATGTCAGCTTGAGGACTAAGGTGTGATGACTCAAGCCGTGGTGTTTTCAGTAGCCTCATCTGCATGCGAAAGTTGAACAGTGAATAAGGACGACCATAGAAGAATTGATGCAATTGAGTTACCGTGTTGGAAAATGACACTAGGTGTACCATGAACTGCTAGAAGAGCAAACAAATCTGTGTTGGAAGCAGTACAGCCGAAATGCTTCTTAGAAGCCAGGATGGCCAGACTTCACCTCTCAAACTTTGGACATATTATAAGGAAGGACCAGTGCCTGGAGAAGGGCTTCATGCTTGAAGAAGAGGAAGATGAATTGGCACAGTGACAGCAGTCCTGGGCTCAGGTGTAAGGACAGTTGTGAGAATGCTGCAGGACCAGGCAGTATTTTGTTATGTTTTGCATACGGTCACTCTGAGTCGGAACTGATTCAGTGGTACCTAACACCACCACCACCACCACCAACACCTATATAGAGAGAGGTTTATTTCAAGGAAATGACCCATCCAACTGAAAGACTGGCAAGTTCCAAATCTGTGAGTCAACCAGCGAAGTGGAGACTTCTCCTGACTTAATTAGTTGCAAGTCCGTTTACTTACCCAGTTCTATCTCTGGACCCTCCCAACCCTCCCCACCACCCTTCTTCCTCCATCCCCTGGCTCATTCCTATTTGTTCTTCAAGTCAGTTTCAGAGAGAAATGCCCTGACCACTCAGTCTAAGACCCTTTGTTCAGCTTCCCTCTAGCACCCAGCCCTTCCCCTTTCATAATACAGAGTGTGGTAAGATGTGTGCAATTTACGTCAACATGTTACAGCAGAGACCTTGAGAAATTGTGCCAGCTAGCCCAAGTGCTAGAGAAGACCATCACAGTTGATAAAGTAGAAGGTCAGGGAAGCAGAGAACTCTCCATGGGATGGATTGGTACAGTGGATGTAACATTGGGCTCACACATAGCTATGGTAGTGAGGAGGGCAAAAGACTAGACAATGCTTCATGCTGTTATGTACAAGGTCACTGTCAGAGGCACTACGTGTATAGCACTTAATAATAGCAAGGCTTAAGGGTTGACACTTCAACAAGCATGACTGCCGAACACATCGGGAAGAGTAGGGTTCAAAGGTAGCTGCTACAAGTGCTTCTCTTATCTAGCTGTTCTTGATCAACTCTCCACTCTGTTCATTATAGCCTTCATTAAAGATTACACCTCAAAGTAAAGAAACACAAATTCTCACAAGTGAATTTTAAAAAAATCATGGTAAATGAAGAAATAATTGATGTTGTCAAAGATTTCATTTTACTTCTATCTGCCATCAATGCTCATGGAAGCAGCAGGTAAGAAATCAAACATCGTACTACAGTGGGGAAACCTATTGCAAAAGATCTCTTTAAGGAGCTAAGTAAGATGTCACTTTGAGGACTAAGGTGTGCCTGACCCAAGTCAGGGTATTTTCAACCACCTCATATGCGTGTTGGACAATGAAAAAGGAAGAATGGAGAAAAGTGATTCATTTGAATTATGGTATTAGCAAAGACTATTGAGTAGAACATAGACTGCCAAAAGAATGAATAAAACTGTTTTGGATGAAGTACATCGTACATTTTGCATTTATGACATTTTGCATTTATGACAATAGTGAAAAAATTTGCTAGCCAACTATTTTGCATGTTAGCAACATATTTCTTGCAGAAACGTGGTATTTGAATTGAGAGTAATGCTGGCTGTGATGGTTAAGGTTATGTGTCAGCTTACTTCGGCTATGATTCTCAGTTGTTATTGTTGTGAAGTGCTGTCGAGTTGATTCCGACCCATAGCAACCCTGTATAGTGTTTCCAAGGAGTAGCTGGTGAGTTTCAACCACCCACCTTGCAGTTCAAACAACTTTGCAGTCTGATGCATTAGCCACAGTGCCACACCTCTCAGCACATTGGCAGTTTTATAATGATATAATTTGACAGCTGTGTAATAATATAATTAGCCTCTATTTTGTGATCTAATGTCGTCATGAAGATCAAAGACCATAGCCTTTGGTATGGGTTACGTCTCAATGTTAAGAAAACAAAAATGCTTACCCCTGGACAAATAAACAACATCCATATAAATAGAGAAAAGATTGAAGTTGCCAAAGACTTCATTTTGCTCAGATCAACCATCAACACTCATGGAAGCAGCAGTCAGGAAATCAAATGATGTATTACATTAGGCAAATCTGCCTCAGAAGACCTTTTTAAAGTGTTGAAGAGCAAAAATGTCAGCTTGAGGACTAAGGTGTGCATGACCGAAGCCATGGTATTTTCAATAACCTCATATGCATGTGAAAGTTGGACAGTGAATAAGGAAGACTGTTGAAGGTTATTTGAGTATAGTGACCTGACAAAAAGAAGTCAAGAATTGTTCCAGACCTAATTTGTGATTGTTTTTACCTTAAGTCTAGTTGTTCCAGTCAACCGTCATGTTCAGAAGGGCAGCAACCACTTACTAAACAAACTATAGGTACAAAGTAAATTCTAGAATGAAAAGCAAAAAGCTGGAGACAACCTAAATGCCCACCAATAAAGAATGGTTAAACAAGCTTTAGTACATACATCCAATAGAATTCTATGCACTGTTGAAGAATAACGACTAATCTGAAAAACTCCTCATAATACAATTGAACCGGGTAGACATTATGCTGAGTGAAATTAGTCAATCACAAAAGGAAAAATATTGTATGAGATCACTATTATAAAAAGTTAAAGTAAAAAGTCCAAGAAAAGGTTTTCATGCTCCAAGAAACATTCTGTGATGTTTTTAAGGGTAGTAGGAAAGGGACAATAATGCTCTGGCTGGAAAAAGTTGTAGGATAAATAAAATATGTCTATCCTGTGGGCTAAAGCTGAAGAAAACTGAAGCTGAAGAAAATGAAAACAAGTCCACGAGAGCCAAAATATGACCTTGAATTTATCTCACCTGAATTTAGAGATCATCTGAAGAACAGATTTGAAACATTAAACACTAAAGACCGAAGACCAGAAGAGTTGTGGGATGACATAAAGAACATCATACATGAAGAGAGCAAAAAGTCATTAAGAAGACAAGA
>NW_006408776.1:1078408-1083570 GCF_000296735.1 Chrysochloris asiatica
ACTTGGCGGCACTTAACAACAGAAATGTTGTTGTTAAATGTTTTCAAGTCAGTTCTGACTCATAGCGACCCTGTGGAGAGTTTCCGAGGAGCGGTTGATAGATTCGAACCACCAACCTTGTGGTTAGCAGTCCAGTGCTTATACAACATTGTCACACCAGGACTCCAACTAGAGGATAGACATGTGCTCATTTGGGTGGCGGGGAAGGCAGTTTAAAAAAATAAGAAACAAATTATGGAACGAATGACCAAATGTTCAGGCTTGTGTGAATAACTATTATGGAGACAGTTCAGGAACACACAGAGGAAAATATAAATAGACATGTGTAAGGAATAAGAATGAGAATGCATTTGCCAAAGAAACATTGTGTTTTATATAGTGTCACTGAAAACAGTATGGCAATGTATCAAAACAGCAAGAAAATACATAGATGTATTTTTTACTGGCATGGTTTTCCTTATTTAAGGTTTGGTTTCTATTTCCTGCAGTTTACAATGCTATGTTTCCATAATAATTAGAGATTATTCACTAACAGGGGTTGGGGAACAGAGATTTTAACTCATTTTGAATGACTGAATTCATTGTCAAGTTATCCCACGTCTGTTTCTTAGACTTTTGTGTCAGCAGGGTACAAAATATAGATGTGTTGTCATTGCTAAGAGTCTTCCAGTTGATTCCAACTCATAGTGATGCTGTATAGGGTTTGCGGGAAGCAGCTGGTGGGGTTTGGTCCGCTGACCTTGTGGTTCACAGTCCAGTGCTGATCCTACTGTGCCACACTAGAAATTCAAAGCATGTGTAAGGAAAAGCGAAAGAAAAGATACCGCAAGCACAGATGTGCAATGAGAATTTGTTAGATTGAGTTGAGAACCATTCAAAATACCTTCCGTTTTATGCTTGCTGTTGTCATCCATCAATTCAGAGGTTGGATCTATCACAATAGCTATAAAGTTTTCCAGATTCTAGGGTAGATGATTTGTTCTATCCTGTGGCTCACTTTCTTTGGACCAACCGAAGGCTAGTCAATGTTGCATCACTGCTTCAAACTGATTTGAGCCAGTTCAAGTCATGGTAGATTTACAAAATCAGAAGAGACCCAAATTTTTAAAATTTGGGTGAAGCAGGGCAATAATTGGAATGAGAAAACATGAGTTCTTCTGGAACGGGAGACTTGGAAGAGGAGTAGTGCACACTTTGAGGAGCCTGATTCAAGATTATTACTAAGACAATGGAGAGAGACATGCATTCAAAGCAGTCATCTTTGAATGGGCCACTGCTGTTTCTTGCTCAGTTGGTCAAAAGATTTAGTTACTATGCAAAGCACATGTTGCCTTTGTTTTCTAAGAGGGAGAGTAAGTTTCTAGCAGGGAATTGACGCATAATCTTTCCTGTTCTGGTTATGGCTCCAGTTCAGCCGTATTTTACAAATTCAGGTCCACTGTGGTTTGGCTTTGTCAGCCATGACTGAAGTGGGAAGGACTAGTCTGAAGTCCTGGTTGCTGTATAACGGATACCCCAAAGGTTCTGTACAATATGTCAGTCATTGGCTACATAGGAGCACTTGCAGTGTGGCTAGTCTGAAATGAAATGTGCTCTAAGTGTAAAACACAAACTGGGTTTTAAAGACTTAGTATTTAAAAAAAAAAAAAAAAGTAAAACATCTTGTCTATACATTTTCTACCACATGTTAAAATAGTATTTTGGAAATATTGGTGTTATGGGTTAAATTGTTGTTGTTATATGCCGTGGAGTTGGTTCTGACTCATAGTGACCCTGTACAGGGTTTCTAAGGCTGTAACTCGTTACAGGAGCAGAAAGCCTCATCTTTCTCCTTTGGAACAGCTGGTAGTTTTGAACTGCTGACCCTGAGGTTAGCAGCCCGATTTGTAACCTCCACGCTACCAGAATTGTCCTCTCAAAAGATACGGTGAAGTCAAACCCCTGGTATCTACTTGGAAGTAGGGGCCTTCGGAGTGAGTGGAGCCCTGCTGGTCCTTGATCTCAGACTCTGAGCCTTTGGAACTATAAAGAATACATTTAGGTTATTTTAAGCCCCCTATTTTCATGGTGCTTTATTATGGCAGCCAGGAAAACAGATATAATTGGACTAAATGGAATAAATCAAAATTTAAGTTCACCAGATTCTTTTTATTTTTTTACTATAGACACTATAACATTTTAAAATTACATATGTGGTTTGCATGTATAACTTTCATCGTATTTCTACTGGCTAGTGTTGCTCTTAAGACAAGTTCTACTGAACACAGAGCTGATACGATAAAGCCGAGATTATCTGTGCTTGGCACTCTTAACTGGCACTTGGCCCTATCCATCCAGTGTTCCTTCTGGTCCTAACTCAGGCCAGGTCCAAAGCCCCTCACTCCTGCTTACTCATTGCTGTTGAGTTTATTCCAACTGAGAGTGACCTCTTAGGATTGAGTGGATGCTGGAGGATAGAGTTTCCAATGCTGTAATCTTTCTGGAAGCAGACCGCTGCCTCTTTCTCCCATGGAGTAGCTGCTGGGTCCAAATGACCAACTTCTCAGTTAACAGCTGAGCACTTTCCCACAGGGCTCCTTTCGGCTTTGATTGGTTAGTTGGTTATGTGCCATGAAGTAGGTTCCAACTCATGGAGACCCTATATACCATTTCCGTGGCTGTAACTCTTTATAGGAGCAGAAAGCCTCATCTTTCTCCCATGGAGCACTAGTACTTTCAAACTGCTGCCCTTGAAGTTAGCAGCCGAACTTGTAACCGCTACGCTACCAGAGCTCCTTTCTCTTCTCCTTAACCCCCACTTTTGTAGGCCTCTGCTGTGAGCTAGGTGATATGAGTTAACCTGGTAAAGCAATCCTTGTGAGCACTAGTTAGATACTGATGGATTCATGTGTTAGCCCTTTCTGCATTCCAATGATGCAATTCCACCTCATTATCTATAATTGTTTATCACTCATTCATTCAACAAATATCTACTACTGACTGTCTACATTGTCAAGCTACAGTCAGCTCCCAGGATGCAAACACTTGCTGTCTTCTAAAAGAGAGGGTGAGACTGATCCAGAGAGACAAATACAAGTGAGCAAGAATCTAAAATAGAGGTATATGGAAATAGATGGATTTGGAAGGAGGGAAGAGAATGAAGACTTGATGCTCAGCTAGTCCCAGGAAACCTTCACAGAAGCCCGAGGGCTTCAGATCTAGTAGTCAGTGAGCTCTGATGGGAAGCAGTGGTGAGCAGTAGGAGAGAACACATGAAAGCATAACTCACTTGGGGAACACGAAACTCGATGTGTGTTGATTTCAAGTACTCCAAAACAAGCTAGGACAGTAAAACTAATGTTCTCCCATGTAAACTATCACATAATTCACAATAAAACATTAAAAAAACAAGCTAGGACATTTGGCATTCTTCCACTCTGGGCTGTTCAAAAACTTTTCTTTCAACTTTTGCTTCAAGAGTCAAGGCAAAGAGACGACATCTTGAGTATCTGATATAAGGGTTATTTTTCCATTAGCATTAGAATGCGGGTAAATCGGTGAACAAAATCTTCAAGAACTTTCTAAACTTCCATGTTTATTAAATTAGAAAGTTCCAGGAAAGAGCAATTACTTAAAGCACCTCAGTTAGAATCATCTTTTGGTTCTGATTATATAAGGGGGAGGGACAGAAAAAGGAACAAACTCGTTGTTGTAGTCCGAGCCATCAGGTCCATTCTGAGTACTAGTGACACTGAAATGTGTCTGTCATGACTAACAGAATGAAACACTGCCCAGGCCTGCACCGTCCTCACAATTCTTGAGCCCATTGCTGCTGCCACTGTGTCACTCCATCTCACTGAGGGTCTTCCTTTTGTCACTGATTCTCCACTTTACAAAGCGTATCCTTCTCCAGGTACTAACATGTCTAAAGCATGAGAGGTGAAGTCTTGCCATACTGGCTTCTAAGGAACATTCTGGCTATTCTTCTTCCAACACAGATTGTTTTTCTGGCAGTCCACGGTACATCTAATGTTCTTCTCCAAAACCACAAGTCAAATGCGTTGATTCTTCTACAGTCTTCCTTATTCATTGTCCAATGTTCACATACATAGGAGGCAATTGGAAATACCAATGGCGTGGGTCAGGCACAAATTATTCCTCAAACTTGATCTCTTTGCTTTAACAATTTAAAGAGGTCTTTTGCAACACATTTGCCTCATGCAATACGTCATCTGATTTCTTGACTGCTGCTTCCTTAATGTTGATATTGGATCCAAGCAAAATGAAATCTTGGACAACTTCAATTTTTTCTCAGTTTATCATAATGTTATTTATTGGTACAGTTGGGAGGATTTTCATTTTCTTTGCACTTAAGGGTAATCCATACTGAAGGCTACAGTTTGTGATCCTCATCTGTCAATATATTAAGTCCTGTTCGTTTACAGGAAGCAAGGTTGCATCATCTGCATATCACAGGTTGTTAATGAGTCTTCCTCCAATCTTGATGCCATGTTCTTTTTCAGACAATCCATTTTCTAGGATTATTTACTCAGCATATACACTGAATAAGTATGGTTAGAGGCTGTAACTCTGGTGCACACCTTTCCTGATTTGAAACCATCCAGGATCTCTTTGTTCTTTTCCAGTAACTGCCTCTTGGTCTATGTACAAGCTCCTCCTGGGCACAAAGAAATGTTCTGGAATACCCATTCTTCCCAATTTTATCCATAGTTTGTCATGATCTGCACAGTCCAAAGCCTTTGTGTAGTCAGTAAAGCATAAGTAAATAGCTTTCTTGTATTCTCTACTTTCAGCCAAGATCCAGCTGACGTCAGCAATGAGATCCCTTGTTCCACTTTGTCTTCTGAATCTGTTTTGAACTTCTGACAGTTCCCTGTCAATGTACTGCTGCAACCATTTAAACTTATTTCCAGCAAAAATTTTACTTGCATGTGATATTGTCCAATGATTTCCACATTCCATTTGTTCTTTCTTTGGAATGAGCACAAATATGGACCTCTTCCTCAATCAGTTGGCCAGGTAGCTGTCTTCCAAATTTCTTGGCATAGATGAGTGAGCGCCTCCAGTACTGCATCAGGTTTTTGATAGATTTTAATTTGTATTCCTTCAATTCCTAGAGCCTTGTTTTTTCATCAATGCCTTCTGGGTAGCTTGGACTTCTT
>NW_006408776.1:1083785-1102149 GCF_000296735.1 Chrysochloris asiatica
TTTGGTTTTCTAACTCCATTCCTTTATAATGTTTGACTTTGTTCTTGAGCTGCCCTTTGAAATTTTCTGTTCAGTTCTTTTACATTCTCATTACTTCTAGTCGCTTTAGTTTCTCAATGTTCAAGATCAAATGCCATAGGCTCCTTTTACATCCATTTTGATCTTTTCTTAATTTCCTCCGTTTATAGTGACCTTTTGCTTTCTTCCTGTATGATGTTCTTGATGTCATCCTACAAGTATTCTTGTCTTTTGACAATGTGTAGTGCGTAAAATTTATCCTTGAGATGCTCTCTAAATCTAGATGAAATATATTCAAAGTCATATTTTGACTCTTATTGACTTATTTCAATTGTTTTCTGCTTCAGTGTGAGCTTGTCTATGAGCAATTGATGGTCTGTTCCCAGTTGGGTCCTGACCTTATTTTGACTGCTAATCTCTTCCCACAAATGTGTTCACTTTGATTCCTGTATTTTTCATTTGGCAAAGTCCATGTGTATAGCCAGTCACCTTTCTATGTTTTTTTGAAAAGGTTTTTTGCAATGAATAAGTCATTGGTCATGAAAATTTTCTATCATGTGATCTCCAGCATCATTTCTATCACTGAGGTCATATTTTTTTTCAAATACTGAGCCTTCTTCATTTCCAACTTTTACATTCCAGTAACCAATAATTAATGCATCTTTATTGCATGTTTGATCAACTTCAGACTGAAGAAGTTGGTAGGAGTTTTCAATTTCATCACTGGCCTTATTGACTGGTGTGTACATTTGAATAATAGTCATATTAACTGATCTTCCTTGTAGGCATATGGATGTTATCAAAGACAGCATTGCACTTCAAGATTGAGTTGTTTTTTTTTCAAATGAGAACTTTTTAATTTCACATATCCCGGAATATTTTGTCATTATACTGAAAGTTCCAAAATATTTCATTTGAAAGAGCACTTAGAAACCCTCCAAAAATTTTGTATTCCATGATCATGTTGTTGTTGTTGTTTTTAAGTGCCGTTGGGTTGGTTCCAACCCATGTGACCCTGTAAGGGTTTCCAAGGAGCAGCTGGTGAGCTTGAACCACTGACCTTGCAGTTCAAACCAACATTTCAGTCAAGCACATTAACCCACAACACCACATCCTCATGTAATTTCTCAAAAAAAATTTTTTTTTAACTTTTTATTGTGAATTGAGTGAAATTTTACAGATAAGATCATCAGTTTTACTTTCTACAAATTGCACACTTTGTTTCATCTTAATGATTACAATCCCCTCCCTGCAACAACACTTAAACTACTTCCTCCCTGTGCCTCTGCATTTACATCTTCTATTTCACAAATGAACGAAGCAAAAATATTTGATGTACACATACCAAACAAAAATAGATATATTCATTTAATTATCCAACAGGTACATTCTGTAAGCCAGCCTCCTGCCCACAGGCACATAGCCTTACTCAGTCCATGAGTCTAGAGGCTGTAGCTGCTCTGTCTCTCCATGCAGCCATCTCTGCCACTGTGTCTGTTACTGTCTCTGTTGTTGTTGCTTTTCTAAGTAGGGATGTCACACTCTACTCATGGTCTTTGTTCTTGCTGGTCCTGGATCGATCATCTATTCTTGAAATGAAAGATTAACTACTCCCTCCTTTTAGTTTCACATCTTCTGCAATTACAGTTGTGACTATCACAATTAATTCTGCTAACAATTACTCACAATTGAATCATAAAATCCTATCACCATCATCCCCATCTCTTTTCACCAGACCTATCTGGAGAAGAGGAAAACTAATCCGTGAGGATTCTATCTTACTCCCCTAGTTCTGAAACTAAGCACACCCATGAAAGCTTGTAAGCCAGCCACTTCATGCCTTTATACTTCTCTGCCCCATTTTTGACAGCCAATGTCTCAATTGCCCATCCCTGTCAACCCAGTACACTGAGGAAGCAAGCTTGTTCCTTTATATGAAGAATCCTTCCATTCTGGTTGGAATGCTGAGTAACTGCATCCATATGCCAAAATCCACTTCATCAAATTGTAGCAGTTTACACTTGCTCACAATATCAAACATCTTTATTTTCATATGGTTGAATTCTGGTCAGCTAGACATCCAAGCTAGTTCACATGCACCTCCTTGTACTTCAGACCAGCTGGTCGCTTCACTGTCAGCCCTAACCCCCAGGGGCTAGGTCAGTGCCCATGGGCTCAGGAATTCACACATCTCCCAAAACTTTTGACCAGCTAGTCCTTCCTCTTCTCTCTTTCATTTCAAGGTCAACGAGTATCAATGAGACATGGCTAAACTCAGCCCATGTGTTCATTGCTTCATTTTCCCCACTTCCATTCACAAGTAGACCCAGATGGTCACCAGCGAGCAAACTAGACTGCTCATTGGTTCCTTTAAGTTTCATTCCTACAGGGGGTTTTCCTTGATGGACTGATTTTTCTTGCCTTGATGCCTCCAAGGCAAGCAGCTTGCTTGTTATTCAAACAGACAAACAGTCTGCTTTGTCTCTGCTGGTCTTTCTTTCAGTAGGAATCTTCTGTTCTCCCAGCAGTTCTGGGTTGGTCTGCGTGTCTCTTCAAGTGGAAAAGTCCCAACTCAGAAGGTCCTGGTTGAGGTTCAGGGTTCCACCTAAGACCCCATACTCTACAAAGGCTTTACAAAAAGCCACTTTTCCTGGGCAAATTCTAATTCTCCTTTTAGCAAATCCAGTCAGTTATAGGCTGAAGATGGATATGCAAGCTTTCTGTAATCATCATTTCCAATATTCATTTCTATCACACATCAACGTCTGTTTTACAGTAGTGGGCAGGGGAAACCAATATCCACAAAAACACTGTTGTTCCAAGGTTATCTATAAATCACTATTTACCTCAATCCCATTTAGCCCATACATACCTCCCTAAGTCTTCCCCTATCTTCGTTGTTCATCTGCCACCCTCCCTCTTCTTGTATATTGCCCTCCCTGTCACCCAAACTAACACGTGTCCTCTCCTCTTGTATATTGCCACCTCTCCCCCTTCTTGTATGTTGCCCTCCCTGTCACCCAAGCTAACACGTGTCTACCTTCTAGCCAGTAAATTACTATCCCCTCCCTCCCACTCCTGGTAAACATCAAAGAATGTTTCTTTTAGTATGGAAACCTTTTCTTAAGCTTTTATAACAATGGTCACATACACTATTTGTCCTTTTTGTGATTGACTAATTTCACTCAACATACTGTCTTTCAGGTCCATCCATGCAGATGTCTTTCAGGTGTTTTGCAGATCTGTTATTATTCTTCAACATTGCTTAGTATTCCATTGTGTGTATATAACAACATTTGTTTATTCATTGTTCCATTGATAGCCCTTAGGCTGTCTCCATCCTTTTGCTATTGTGAATAGTGTTGCAATGAACATTGGTGGGCGTGTATGTAATTGTGTCCTGGCTCCCATTTCTTGTGGATATATATCAAATAGAGGGATAATTGGATCATAAGAGATTTCTCTTATTTCCAAATTTCTGAGGAAGCATCATACCGGTTTCCAGCCTAGCTGAACAATTTTACAGTCCCAGCAGCAACGTAAGGAGGGTCCCAGTCTTTCCATGTCCTCACTAGCATTTGTTTCTGGTTTTTGTCTTTCTTTCTTTCTTTCTTTCTTCCTTCCTTCTTTCTATCTTTCTTTCTTTCTTTCTTTACTTTGCTGTTAATGATTGTGTGAGATGATATCTCATTGTTGTTTTGAATGCATGGCTAAGATCGTGAACATTTATTCATATGTTTGTTGCCTGCCTGAATGTCTTCCTTGGTGAAGTGTTTATTCATGTCCCGTGCCCATTGTTCTTCCAATTTTCCTAGATTCACACATTATACATCTCACATTCTGATTATTAATATATGTTGACAGTTGTTTCTTCTAATTTTGAGTTGTACCTCATCAGCAAATGAAGATCCTGAAATTTTGGCTCCATTCATGTCATTATGGTCAACTCTCCTTTGAGAAGGCAGCTCTTCTCCAGTTGTATTTTCAGTGCCTTACTACCTGAGGGACACATCTTCTGGTACTGTACTTGACTGTGTTCCACTGCTGTTCATAAGGTTGTTAGTGGTTAACCATTCAGAAGTAGTCGGCCTCTACTTCTTTCGTGTCTGTCTTAGTATGGAGGCTCCACAGAAACCTGTCTACCATGGGTGACCTTGCTGGTATTTAAAGTATCAGTGGCATAGCTTCCAGCATCACAACTATGTGCAGACCAGCACAGTACAACAAAGTGACAAATGAGTGGTTGAACAAACCCATTACTCATATTAAAGCCATACAAAGCCAAGTCCATTGTCATCAAGCTGGTAAGGAATTAGTACAGACAATTGTCCATAAGGGTTTCCAAAGCTTTATGAAAGCAGCCTGCCACAACACTCACCCAAAGAGCAGCTGGTAGGTATGAACTGCCAACCTTTCAGTTTGTAGTCGAGCACATTAGCCACTGTCCCACCAGGGCTCTTTTATTTATATTAAAACCCACCGAAGAATTGTTGTTGTTGATACATGCCATTGAGTAGGTTCCAACTCATAGAGACCCTGTATAGGGTTTCCGAGGAGCAGCTGGTGAGTTTGAATCACTGATCTTGAACTTCAAAATGACCTTAAAGTTAAGTGCATTGCAACAGGACTCACCAAAAAATTAGATTAAGTATTACTCTATGCAAGGAGCTCTGGTAGCGTAGTGGTTACAAATCAGGCTGTGAACCACAAGGTCAGCAGTTCAAAACTACTAGCTATTCTGCGGGAGAAAGATGAGGCGTTCTGCTCCCACAAAGGTATACAGCCTCGGAAACTCTGTACAGGGTCGCTATGGGTCAGGACCGACTCCACGGCACTTAACAACAACAATTACTCTATGCAGCAGTCTCTTGACCCATATTGAGTCAGTGATGACCTGAAAGTGGGAATCTATGGTTTTATCTGGGGTCACGTGAACTTTGGCCTCAAGTTAGGGCTTATTGGCAGCTGCAGTGAATGGGATGGGTAGCTGGCATTGGTGCCCTGTGTTCCTTCCCCCGGGGACTTGGGGTGGTGGTGGAGGAGGTGCTTACTCATCAGGTGTTATCAATGCCATGCATCCTGTTGCCTGCCTCTTGGTTGGACTGGTGCTCCCAGGAGTCCTACAGGCCTGGGTCTGCCCTGATCAAGACACTTGCCTCAGAAATGAAAACTTCCATAGAACAGAGAATAGTTTCCACCTTCTAACTTCCCATTTGGCAAACAAACAAGCAAAAAAATAGTTTTATAGAAAAGCTGAATTATTCATTATACACCTATTTTATCATTTTGCCAATTGTGAACATTTTTTATATCTTTTTTGTCTCCCATTTGAATGTCACAATACTTCATTCCTGAATATTACAGCACGTGACTCTTAAGAACAAGGTATTCTCCTATATAATTAAAATATCATTATCATGCCAAAGAAATTTAATGTTAATATTATCAACTATAAAATTCACATTCAATTTTCCCCTATTATATGGGAGGTGGTTATGTGCCGTGGAGTCCGTTCCGACTCACAGTGGCCCTGTATAGGGTTTCTGAGGCTGTAAATGTTTACAGGAGCAGAAAGCCTCATCTTTCTCCTGCAGAGCAGTTGGTAGTTTCGAACTGCTGACCTTGAGGTTGGTAGCCCGACTCATAACCACTATGCTGCCAGAGCTCCTTATTATATGGGTGGTGGTTGTTGTTAAGTGCTGTCGAGTCAGTTCTGACCCATAGCGACCCTGTATAGGGTTTCCAAGGAGCGACTGGTGAGCTTGAGCCACCAACCTTGTGGTTCAAGCCAACTTTGCAGCCCAATGCATTAACCCACAGCGCCACACCGGAAGCTACAGCGGTAGTGTCCTTTATAACTCGTTTATCAAGCAGAGTTCACACCATTCATTTAGTTGACTTGTTTCTTTTATCTTCTTTAATATGGAGCGATTTCCTGATGACCTTTATTCCCTCCCTTCCTTTCTTCCTTCGTTGCTATCTTTGGTGACATGGATTTCTTTGGAAAAGTCCAGACGTTTTCTTGCACAATATCCCACATTCTGGGTTTGTCTGACATCCCCTGGCTTCTAGATTAGGGTCTTGGTGTGGTGTTGTGGGTTAATGCCCTGGACTACAAGGTCAGTTTGAACAGCCAGCTTGGTACTTCAAGCTTACCAGCGGCTCCTCGGTGGTCGCTGTGAGTCAGAACTGACTCGATGACACTTTACAACAACAAACATGTTTGACAATGACACCATATATCTAGGTGATGTGTGACCTCCCTCCTGCATCTCATCGGGGGATCCCTGAAATCAGTTGGGGAGAAGGGTAGACTTTTAATGAGCTAGATGGGGGCTATCCCTGAATCTTTTCTCCTGTGCAGCTCAGCTGTAAATAAATTAGATGCCTCAGAGGGCTGGCTTTGTCCAGTTAGTTATTAATATAGCATCACTTAGCTGCACAGACAAAAATGAGAAAAAATGTGTTCCCTTGAGGACCCTGTCAGTAATGGGAAGGGGTTCACCTCCCCATCTTTTAGTTCCCCTGGGTTCCTAACTTGATGTTAATAGTATACTTATCACCCTTTGCTTCCACTCCACCTCATATTAATGAAATATTTCACCTAGTACACAACTCGGCCTACACAAATGCTGGCCAAGGTCTTCTTTCCCCATGAGGGAGTTGTTTGCTTTCCTTGCACATGTGGAGCTGAACTTCCCTTCTCTCCTTTCATTCTGCTTAGTAAGCAGACCCTGACTAAGGCAACACCTGCATCCGATTTACTCTGCAGCTCCAGCCGGAGGGGAAAGAAGCTCATCTTCCAGTGAGTGGGAGCAGGCAGGGCTGAGGGTAGCACCCGATGGTGACACATGTAACACATTTTCTCTTTTCCTTACAAGGGAGGTACCTGGGAAGTCTGACAGAGCTGAATATTGCAGCTCAGTACGTAATTGTACTTAAGGTTTGATTATATATACTGCATATCCATTCTACCCAATGACCAGTGATGGTCAGTCAGCTGCTAGCCCTAGCTTCTGTGTTATTTCCCTTTCAGCCTTGCAAATACTTAACTTTTTATTGGGGTTCTAGCTTGGTGCTGTAGGATAAGCATTGGACTGCTAATCACAGGGTTTGTAATTCAAAACCACCAGTTGCTCCTTGGAAATCCTATACAGGATCACTGAGTCTGCATTGACTCCACGACACTTAAAAACAACAATAAATTAGAATTTGGAGCAAAGAAGTAAACAGAAACATACATCATTTCCTTCCCGTTTTTTTTTGTTTTGTTTTGTTTTTTAACTTTTTATTGTGAATTGAGTAAAGATTTACAGAGCACATCATCAGTTTTATCTTTATCAAATCATATACTTTGCTTCATTTCATTGATTGCAATCCCTTCCAAGTGCCATCAGTTAATGAAATTTACCTGTATTTGCTTTAACTATTGTATTATTTCCCAGGTCTCCTGCTACCTTCATCTTTCCTCTGGCAACCTCCCTCTTGTTTTATATCCCCTGTCCCATCACCCAAGTTAGCATCTGTCTACCCCTCTGATGGTAGTGGTTATTTGCCGTGGAGTTGGCGCTGACTCATAGCAACCCTGTATAGGGTTTCAGAGGCTGTAAATCTTTCTCCCATGGAAAAAAGCCTCATCTTTCTCCCACGGAACGGCTGGTAGTTCTGAACTGCTGACCTTGAGGTTAACAGTCCGACTCGTAACTACTACACTACCAGAGCGCCTGTGAAAAATTTCCCTTCCTCTCCTCCCCCTCAATTATCATAGGATGTTGCTTTTATTAAGAAAATCTTTTCTTAACTTTTTACATCATTGGTCTCATACAATATTTGTCCTTTTGTGATTGACTTTCACTCAGCAGAATGTCCTCCAGGTTCATCTACGTTGTGTTGGGTTTTGTAGATTCATCATTATTCTTTAGTGTTGTATACTATTCCATTGTGTGTATGTAACAAAGGTTGTTTAGCCATTTTTCTGTTGAGGGGCATTTAGGCAGTCGCCATCTTTTTGATGTCTCTTGTAGACATCATATTAAAGAACCCTGTTTTCTTTTTTATTCTGCTACTAAGTTTTATTCATTCTAGCTCTTAACTGGTACATTTAATCCATTTATATTCAGTGTAATTATCAATAGGTATGACTTGATTGCTTTGTGTGTGTGTGTATGTTTTGTGGTACTGCTGGTGTCTGTTTTCCACATAATTTTCAGCTCTGAGTTCATTTTATTTGTGGGTTTTATTTTTATTTTCATCTTTGTTGTTCTAATGTTTACTAAATCTTTCTGATTTTCCTCTTTTTAAAATTTTGATGTGAAGGTGTATTAATTTTCTTTGAGGTTACCCTGTAAGTTATATATATATTTTCCACATTTGAAACAATCTGTTTCATCTTGATATCTACTTGACTTTCTTGCCATTTAGAATTCCTGTATCTGTATTATTCTTTCTTTTTGTTTTGTAGTTGAATTCATTATACATTGTTATCTATGGTCTCTATTTTCAGTCTTATAGAATTATTTTACTTTAAATATTTCCATATCTGGATTGAGTTCTGGGTTTTGTTGTCAAGTATGCTAATCTCAGGTTGTTATCTGCTCTTGTTGGTTCTCAGTCCAAAGAACACCATTTAGTATTTTTTGGTAAACTTGGTCTGGTTATTACAAATTCCTTTAATTTTTGTTAATTTAGAAATGTCCTAATAGGCTTTATCTTGAGGGACAGTTTGGCTGGGTATGTAATTCTTGGTGGGAATTTTTTTTTTTCATTCAGACTTTTGTATATGCCGTTCCCTTACCTTCTTGCCTGAATAATTTCTGCTGAGAAATCAGAGCTTAATCTTTTTGCTTCTCTCATTTTTCTCAAACTGCTCTTGGTATTCTTTCCTTGTCTTTGGTTTTAAAAAGTTTGATTATAAAATGTCTTCGGAATTTACTTTTGAGATCTAGTCTGTTTGGAGTTTGTTCCGCTTCTTATATGCGTATCTTTTCTGTTTTCATGATGTTAGGGAAGTTTTCTTCCAATAATTCATTAACAATTTTTTCTGTGCTTTTTATTGTGTCTTCCTGTTCTGGAATTCTGATCAACCCATAAGGTATTTCTCTTCATGGTGTCCCACATAACTCTAAGGGTTTCTTTGTTTTTTAGTGTGTTTTTTTCCCTGACTGTTTTTCTAGAATACTAGTATTAAGAGATTTCCTTTCAAGCACACTAATTTGGGCTTCCATTGCTTCAAATTTACTCCTTTACTATTTCAGTGTACTGTCTATATCTAAATCTTAGTATTAATCTTCTGGATTTCAAATTGTAGATTTTGTATTGTTTCAAAATTTGTATTTATTTAGTCTGATTGTTCTTGTAGTACTTTCCTAAACTCTTCCAATGTTTTTTTTGCTCTGTTCTCCTTGCTTTTTCTGATCTTTCTGTCAATCCTTTGAAAGTTCCAATTTTTCATTCTTTTGAATTCTTTTTCAGTTAGTTCTATTACCTTTTCTTTCTCAGGAACATTTTTTGGATCTGGATTTTGATTATCTGTTTGAGCCATTCTCTCTTGTTTCATCATGTGAGCTAAAATCGTCTGTTGTCTCTGGACATTGTGGTTTTGTCAGATTTGTATTTGATTGATGATTGTACATTGTTGTGCTTTTAGGGTTCCACCAATGTTCTCCTGTTGGTGTAGTTAAAGCAAGGAAGCATACACACTGTTTTGGGTTTGGATGGTCTTGGCTGCTGTCTATCACCAAACAGAGGGGACAGGAGCCAGCATTTGCTCTTGCCCAATACATGGATCTACAGAGGGTATGGCTGTGGCAGGGCTGTATGGGCACAGTTGCTGTCTCCTCTCAGGTGGGAAAGAGGAGAAACAGCTCCCTTAAAAACAAGGAAACAAAACAGAATAAATAAACAAGCAACCAAACAAGAAAAGAAAAAATAATACAGGAGGAAAAAATCCATGAAAACAGGCAGCAATCAGAAAAAAAAGAAGAACAGGAAAATGGAGCTATACATGAGAGAATACAGGAGAAAATGAAAGGAAGAAATAAAGAAAACACTTAGAAAAACCAAGGAGAAGGAAGATGAAAGGCGAAAAAGACTAAGAAACAACCATCGAAAGAGAAAAAAAGGGTGGGAGGGAATGAGAAACAGAATAAAAGAAGGAAGATCGCAGCATAGATAGAAAGGATAAAATTGAAGGAAACAGAAATAGAAGAAGAAAGAACAAACAAACAAAAACAACAAAAGGAAGAAAACAGCATAGCTGGTGAACCTGGAGAGGAGAAAACTCTGGGGGCTTCTAGCCAGCCGAGGAGGTCACACAGGTGGGTGCAAAAGGGATGCTACAGCAGCATTCCTGGCCCTAGATGAAGTTCCTGTAGGTCTAAGTGTTGTCTATGCTCAGGGTATATAATCCAGTAGTAGTTTGTCAGGCCTTGATGGAGTTGGTTTCAGAGACTTTTAGGACCAAAGGACAGCTGGGAGCAGGTTATGAGGTTTTCTGCTAGACTAACACTGGTCTGGTGGCTCTGTGGGTTCTGTAGGTGTGGAGCTGAGCCCAGCTGAACCCAGGCATCAAAGCAGCTCAGCCATGCTCTGCCTCACACTGGTATGGTTCCCATACCAGATCAGGTAGCCCTGATCTTCCAGAAAGCAGGATCTGCACTGGGGTGGATGAGGGTGGGACCTGGCCACACCTCTGGTCACCAGGGACTAAAGAAGGAGTCCCACTTTTCCCTTTGCCTTTGTGAATCTGCTCTGCCAGGCCATCAAAACTGATCACATAGGTTCAGGATGGCTGGTTGCCCTGCATCTGGTGTCCCTGTCTCACCATCCCAGCTCAGTTTCTCTACCCTTTCCTCTGAAGTTCAAGATTCCAAGAACCTTGGGTCTGCTTCATTGGCTCTCTTGTATCTTTGTTGGGGCCCGTGTACTGCATCTGCTTAGTCCACTATCTTACCAGAAGGTCCTTCCCAAGTTTTTCATTTTGCATGTTTACATCCGAAAAGCATTTATACACCACTTACAAAGACAGCTGCTGATATTGTTAAGTGCCGTGGAGTCCGTTCCAACTCATAGCAACTCTGTGTAGGGTTTCTAAGGAGTGGCTGGTGGGTTTGAACTGCCGACCATGTAGTTGGTTAGCAGACTGGTGCTCATCCCACAGCACCACACCAGGACACCATAAAGACAACTGTTGTTGTTGTTAAGTGCCATCAAGTTGGTTCCAACCCATAACAACCCTGTATAGGCTTTCTGAGGAGCGACTGGTGAGCTTGAACCACCAACCTTGCAGTTCAAATGGCTTTGCAGTCTGGTGCGTTAACCCACAGAGCCACAGCAGGACAGTAGCAATTGCTTAATTAAACAAACCACCAGTTTGAGATTTGAATCATCAACCTAGATATCAAATATCCACATACTCACAATAAATAGATAAAACCCATTGTGAATGCAATTCTAACACTTGGTGAACCAGTTAGTGTCTGGAGACTCTGTAAACTTTCCAGATAAGTGTACAGTTACCAGGTTAGTAACAAGATCTGTTCCTCTATTTGTCTTGAAGTTGAATTTGTAGGTAAGTCAGAACATGTACATATGGTTCGTGTTTAGTCTTTAGTGTGAGAAGAGGCTCAAAGACTTTTCGATGATTTAAAAGCTGCACATGCAATAAATGAAGGTGATTTTGACGAAGAATTTGTGGCAAGTAGGGGTTGATTCAATTGTTTTCAAAGTGTGAGCAAGTTTACGTAACATTAGATGACAATTACACGTTGTCTATAGGGCAGATATTTGTAATCCAGGAATTCCTAGCCTACCACAACAGTAATTTCTGGTATCTCAAAATGCTGGTATGCTGGTACCAGGAGCTTGTTAACATAAGAATTCCGTTAATAGGCACATTGCAAATGAACATTTTGGCTGTGTTTTCCATCCCTTCCTCAACTTGGTGTTGAGCAGAGACTGCTCAGACTACGTTGTCTGCTGATTCCTTCTTAGGAGCCGCCATTGTGGAAACGACTGTGCTACACAGGATTTTCACTGACCGATTTCTGAAAGTAGATCACCAACATTTTCCTCCTTGTCCATGTTAATCTGGAAGCTCCATGGAAACCTGCCTAGCACCCTAACTACACACAGGCCTCCCCTGACAGAAGAGCTGTGGCTTGCACATCAGGTGCACTGACCAGGAATTGAGTCCAAGACTCCAACACAGAAGGGGAGAATTCTATCACAGGACTCCCTCAGAGTTAACTCCAGGAAAATATGTTGTGTTTTTGTTTTATCTCTACTGATTAATGTTGTTGTTAAGTGCTGTCGACTCAGTCCTGAGTCACAGTGATCCTGAATATGGTTTCCAAGGAGTGGCTGGTGAGTTTGAAGTACTGACTTCATGGTTAACAGTACAGTGCTTATCCTGTAGGGCCGCTGGTATCAATAGCCCCACCTAGTGGCTGGGCACTTACCTGCATGTCCCTGTGTGAACATGTGTTTTCACAGTTGTTGTTAACTGCTGTCGAGTTGTTTCTGACCCATAGCGACCCTGAAGAGGATTTCCAAGGAGCGGCTGGTGAGCTTGAACCACCAACCTTGCAGTTCTAACCGACTTTGAAGTCTAGCACATTAATCCACAGTGCCACCCCAGGAGATGCTAAATAAAAGCTAATGTTTATTTACTACACACTCACTGTATTCTGACCACTGTGCTTAGTGTCTTACAGCCTCATTTATTGTCCATTTTTGAAGTAGTGAGTTATTATTGCTAAGTGCCATCGAGTCAGTTCCAACTGAAAGCAACCCTGTATGAGGTGTCAGAGGAGTGGCTGGTGGGTTTGAACCCCCAACCTTGTGGTTCAAACCGACCTTGCAGTCCAGTGCTTATACTACAGCATCACACTAGGGCTCTGGAAATAGTAAGTGGCCATGGTGGTGGATGCTTGCCGTGGAGCTGGTTCTGACTCACAGTGACCCTGTGTGGGGTTTCTGAGGCTGTAAATCTTCATTGGAGCAGAAAGCCGTGTCTTTCTCCTGAGATGTGGCTGGTGGATTTGAACTGCTACATTGCAGTTAGCAGCCCAACTTGTAACCTACTACTCTACCAGGGATCCTTTAAGCAGTAAGTGTTCTTATTGTCAAGGGGGTTTCCGAGCAGTGGCGGGTGACTTTAAACCCCCAACCTCATGGTTCAAAAATATATAGACTAAAAATAAAAACACTGCTATTGCTGAATTGATACTACAAAGAATTTATTTGCTAAGTTTGGAAATTCTGATTCTGAAACTCCTTAAGTGTCTCAAAATCAACACTTTTTTTTTGATGGTAGAGTTGGTTTTCACAGACCTGTTTATCTAACTTCTATCCCATTGTCCTAATAAAGGATGGCTCTCTAGTCTATTTGTAGTTATATATTTCATTTGCTTCTGGGTAACTTTTCAAAGCATTCCCCTGGATTTGTATCTCCTGGGTTTATTCTCATATTCTCCTGAGCAACTGAACACAAAGGTTCCAATCTGCCTGGGCCTGGATATCCCAAGTGCTAGTAATTCACAGTGTTGTGGTTAAGTGATGGCTCTTTTCATATGGAAAAAGCTCGGCCTTGCATGCAAGGCATGCCTTAGGCATCGCCCATGATGATCATTTCTGAAATTGAATAGACTAGCAAGAGGTCTATTTTGTACAGAGAGCTTTCATGTTTCACACTGTGAATAACTGATTGTTGTTCATTATAATTTGCTATGATACTTTTTAAAGAGCCCTAGTGACACTGTATAAGGGGCTCTGGTAGTGTAGTGGTTACGAATCGGGCTGCGAACTGGAAGGTCAGCAGTTCGAAACTACCAGCTGCTCCGCGGGAGAAAGATGAGGCGATCTGCTCCCGTAAAGATTTACAGCCTCAGAAACCCTATTCAGGGTCGCTATGGGTCAAAACCGACTCGACGGCACTTAACAACAACAACAGTGACACTGTATAAGGGGCTCTGGTAGTGTAGTGGTTACGAATCGCGCTGCAAACCGCAAGGTCAGCAGTTTGAAACTATTAGCTGTTCCTCGGGAGAAAGATGAGGCTTTCTGCTTCTGTAAAGATTGACAGCCTCGGAAACCCTGTACAGGGTCGCTATGAGTCGGAATCGACTCCACGGCACATAACCACCAACCACCAGTGACACTGTATAGGAGGCCTGGTGTGGCGCTGTGGGTTAATGCACCAGACTACAAAGCCATTTGAACTGCAAGGTTGGCAGTTCAAGCTCACTAGTAGCGCCTCAGAAACCCTATACAGGGTCGCTATGGGTCAGAACTGACTCAATGGCACTTCCATCACCACCAACAACAGTGACACTGTAGGATGAGCACTGGCCCACTAACTTGCTAACTACAAATTCGCCAGTTCAAACCCACCAGCAACTCTGAGGGAAAAAGCTGAGGCTTTCAGCTCTCTTAAAGATTTACAGCCTCAGAAACCCTATACAGGGTTGTTGTGAGTGGGAACCTATTGATGACACTTGGCAACGTAAGGCCCTTAAGGACAGGAATCTCATCTTTCTTTTGCTTTCCCTCAAAGCTGTTGGTCTCGTAACCAGAACAGCTGTTAGTTAATAATGATGATATCATTTACCAAGATAAATCATTTTCACCTAAGCAGCATATTGATTCAATGATGTACTTTCTAATCACTGGAAAAACGAATGAACCAAGCATTCCTCCACCGCGTGAAATGTTCTTCATTATCATGTGATTCCTCATGGTCTTGGCAAACACTTCCCTTTCTCCTGCCTGCAACACAGAAGGTTCTGCTCCTGGAAACACAATCTCTTGCAAAATCTGAAACACGCATAAATCTCCTTTATTATCAGGCCTGCAGCCTGAGTTCAGTATGAACAAAGCAGAGTCTACAGCTGTTACCAATGCCAACAACCATACGGAGGTGCTCACTGCCATTGGGCCAACTGGGTGTGGTGGGTACAGGCACGCTTAGACCCGCACATCTGCACAGCATTAGATCCGAGGCCCCATGACTTCATCAGGATGGGCAGAGTTCCGGGAGCATGTCCTTTATCACATACACAGTTGATGTATTCAGTCTTCTACATAAACAGGTATCTATCCTTCAAGTCACCCAGATCATTTAGACTTTTGTTGTTTTAACTGTATACCAGCTTGAATTAAGTTTTGTGGAAAACACATAATTAAATACTCCAAGTAAATGTGTATGTGTGTGTTTTAAAGGTGATGTACAAGACCAGGGCTTCTCAATGGAATGTTACTCAACCATAGAGAGAAATCAAGTCCTGATGCCTACTATAACATGGGGGGTGGGAGTGGGTGGGTACAAAAAACCACTCAGGAATATATAATAATTTAAACGACCACAGGGCACATTCTGCAAGCCTGCCTCCTGGCTGCCAGCTCTCAGTCCTTCTCTTGACATGAGCCTAGTCCTCGGCTGCTCCCTCCCTCCATGTCCTCAAATCTGCCTGCACGTATGGCGTTGCTGCTTCTCTGGATAGGGTCCCACATTCCACTCCTGCTCTTCTCCCTTGATGGTCCTAGGGTCCTCTATTCCTGGAATGTAAGATTAATTACTCCCCCCTTTTTGTTATAAAACTTCTACTTTTACAGTTGAGACAGTCCTTCTGCCCATTTTTAAATTGAATTATTTGTCATCTCTTTGTTGAAGTGTTGATGTGTTCTGTACATTTTGGAGAGAAGTCCTTTGTCTGATATGTCACTGCCAAACATTTTTTTTCCAGCCAGTGTGTTCCCTTTTTGCTGTTTTGGTGAAATCCTTTGATGCACATAAGTGTATAATTTTTAGGAGGTCCCAGTTATCTATTTTGTCTTCCATTTGTGTTTTCAGTTATGTTTGGTAGTGTCTTTATGCCATGTATCGGAACGCCTAAGTTTGTCCCTATTTTTCATCGGGGATTTATATAGTTAAAGGTTTTACATTTAGATTTTGTTGTTGTTAAGTGCCATCGAGTCGGTTCCAACCCATAGCGACCCTGTACAGGGTTTCCGAGGATGTAAATCTTTACGGGAGTAGAAAGTCTGATCTTTCTCCCGCGGAGCAACTGGTAGTTTCGAACCACTGACCTTGAGGTTCGCAGCCCTATTCGTAACCACTACGCTACATGTTAAATTTATTTTTGTATATTTTTCTGCAAATGGATTTCCAATTTTGCCAGCACCATTTGTTGAAGAGACTATCTTTTCCCCATTGAATGCATTGTTGCCCTTTGTCAAAGATCAACTGAGCGCAAGTAGATAGATTTACATCAATTTTGTTCCGTTGATTTATGTGTCTTTCAATGTACCAGTACCAGGATGTTTTGACTACAGTAGCTGTTTAGGAGGTTTGGAGATTGGGAAGTCAGAGGCCTCCTACTTTTCTTCTTCGTTTTTAATAATGCTTTGCTTGTTCGGTGTCTCTTTCCCTTCTATATAAAGTTAATAATTAGATTTCCCTTCTCTTTAAAGAATGATGTTGGAATCTGGATTGGGGTAGCATTATAACTGTAGATTGCTTTGGGCAGTGTTGACATTTTCACAATGTTAATTCTTCGTATCCGCGAACAGGGTATATTCCTCCATTTCTGCAGGTCTTTTCCGGTTTCTGGCAGTTCAAGCTCACCAGCTGCTCCTTAGAAACCTTGTACAGGAGGGTCACTATGGGTTGGAATTGACTTTATGGCACTTAACAACCACACCAAATAGTAGAGTTTTGTAGCTTTTGTTTTTCTGGCTAGATTTATTCCCAAATATTTCATTTTGCGGGTGGCTAATGTAAAGGTTTGTTTTCCTGGTTTCCTATTCAGAGTTCTCTTTATTAGTGTAAAGCAATCCAACTGATTTTTGTACGTTGATCTTGTACCCTGCTATTTTGCCAAATCCATTAATAAGTTCCAATAATTTTCTTGCAGAGTCTTTGGGATTTTCTAAGGATAGGATCATATCATCTGCGAACAGAGAAAGTTTAATGTCCTCTTTGCCAACTTGGATGCCTTTAATTTCCCTCTCTTGCTTTATAGCTCCGGCTAAGACTTCTAGCACCATATTGAATAGGAGTGGTGATAAAAGGTATCCTTGTCTAGTTCCTGTTCACAAGGGGACTGACTTTAGTTTCTCACTGTTGAGAGTGATACTGGCTGTTGGCTTTGTATATATGCTCTTAATTATGTGTAAGAATTTCCTTCTATTCCTATTTTGTTGAGTGTTTTTGTCAGAAATTAGTGGGGGATGGTTAGTTTTTATATCCATTGATATAATCATGAGTTTTTCCTTTGGTTTATTTATGTGGTGGATTATGCTGATTGTCTTCCTAGTACTGACCCATCCCTGCATACCTGATATGAATGTACTACTTTGTCATGGTACATTATTTATACATATATATTTTATGAAATTCTATTTGTGAGAATTTTTGCATCTATGTTCATGAGGGATCTTGGTCTATAATTTTATTTCTTAGTGGTATCTTTGCCTGGTTGGGTTTCAGAGCTATGCTTGCTTCATAAAATGAGTTTGAGTGTTTTCCATCCTTTTCTATATTTTGGAATAATTTGAGTAAAACTGGTATCAGGTCTTCTCTGAGTGAGCAGTAGGATTCACCAGTAAAGTCATCTGGGCCTGGACTTTTTTTAGTTGGGAGTTTTTTAATGACTTGATCAATTGCTTCTCTTGTTATAGGCCTGTTCATGTTTTCTACTTCAGCCTGGATTAGATTAGGTAGGTCTTATGTTTCTAGGAATTTGTTTATACCTTCTAGATTTTCAAATTTGTTGGAGTACAATTCTTCATAGTATTCTCTTATTGTCATTTTTATTTCTTTTGGTTCTGTCATGATGTCACCCATATAATTTCTTATTCATGTTATTTGTATCATCTCCTTCTTGTCTTTTGTTCAACTTTCCAGTGGTTTGTCGATTTTATTAATCCTTTCAAAGAACTAACTTCTTGTCTTGTTGGTTCTCTCTTTTGTTTTTCTATCATTTATTTCTGCTCTAACCTCTATTATTCTTTTCTGTTGGCTGTAGGCTCACAAGAAGTTTGATTAAGGTGCTGGGTTTTGTTCTTTCTTCTTTGTGGATGAGTACATTTACTGCTATAAATTGCCCTCTGAACACTGCGTTGCTTGTGTCCCAAAGGTTTGAGTTAGTTGTGTCTTTGTTCTTGTTTGCTTCAAGGGATTTTTTATTACATTTTTGATTAGATATATTATCCAGAGAAGATTGAAAGTGCCATGGGCTGCCTAAAGAACCAACAGATCTGTGTTGGAAGAAGTGCAGTCCGAGTGCTCCTCAGAGGCCAGGATGGCCACACTTGGTCTCTCATACTTTGGACATATTGTCAGGAG
>NW_006408776.1:1104344-1134817 GCF_000296735.1 Chrysochloris asiatica
CTACAGTCTTCCTTATCCACTGTCAAGATTTCACATGCATATGAGGTTATTGAAAATACCATGGCTTGGGTCAGGCGCACCTTAGTCCTCAAGGTGACATCTTTGCTCTTCAACACGGTAAAAAGGTCTTGTGCAGCAGATTTGCTTAATGTGATACATTGTTTGATCTCTTAACTGCTGCTTCTGTGAGTGTTGATAGTTGATCCAAGAAGAATGATGTCCTTGACAACTTCAATCTTTTCTCCGTTGATAAGAATGTTGTTTATTGGTTTATTGATGATAATAGTTGGCATTTATTTATAGAACGTGTATTGTTGACTGAACTTGTATGCAAAGACTCTCTCACAAAGGCCTGAGACACCAACTGCTTTCATGTCCTCTGCTGTCCCTTCCCATCCCTCTCACCTGGGCCATCTCACTTGACGATCACAACAGTAGCCCTTCTTCCACTCTTGCTCTATCCAATCTATTTTCTACACAGAAATCAGAGAAATCTTTTAAAAACATAAATAAGATCATATCATCCCTATACTTAAAAGCCTTCAATGACTACTCACTCAATTTAGGATTAAGACCAAAATCTACCTTACTTTTCTCCCCCTGCTTCTCCACTAGACTCTAACCACCTTGGCCTATTTAAAGTCCCATGAGTCCCTGTGCCCTCGCACAGCAATCTCTTCCCACAGCAATCCCTCTTTGCCTGGAGTTTTACCTCCTCTCCTCTTGTCTATGTGAACGTTAATGCCTTCACATCCATTTCTAACATCAGATTCTCAGGAGAGTCCTTTTCTGACATCCTGCTGATATCAGGATCCCCTGATCAATTCTGACCATTTTCCCTAGAATGTTCATTCAGAGGAGTAATTTTGGTTGACAAATTTTTGTGCCTTAGTGTGCTTAATGCTTGGCTTCTGTTAAACTATATTCTCTATGAGGGCAAGGGCAATGACTGTTTTCAAGCCATGTCCTAACCCCTGGAAACAAGCCTACCATTGAGGGGTGAACATAAACATTGGAGCAGAGAAACAAAATCAAAGTATAGTTGTTGCCAGTGGAATCAGGACCCCTCACCCAGGCATCATTGTTAGATTTAGGGTGTGTTAGGGATGGAATTGGAGTCCTGGTGTGGTGTTATGGGTTAATGCACCAGACTGCAAAGCCATTTGAACTGCAAGGTCAGTGGTTCAAGCTCACCAACTGCTCCTCGGAAACCCTATACAGGGTTGCTATGGTTCAGAACTGACTCGATGACACTTAGCAACAGCAACAACAAAGGATGGAATTGTGTCCCTCCAAATATGTGTTGGAGTCCTGGTGTGGTGCTGTGGGTTAATGTGCTGAACTACAAAGTTGTTTTGAACCTCAAACTTGGCAGTTCAAGCTCACCATCTGTTCCTCGGAAACCCTATCCAGACAGGGTTGCTATGGGTTAGAACCGACCCGATGGCACTTAACAACAACAAAATATATGTTATAAATCCTAAACCATATACCTGTCAATGTAATCCCATTTGGGAAGATAAATTTTTGTTGTTGTTCTGTTAAAGAAACCATATCAGTATAGGGTTATGTAACATTTGAGATCTAAAAGGAGCAGATTAGGTACAAAGAAGCAAAAAGCATAGATGGGAAGGTACGTTCAGATGGGGTTCACCAAGGAGGGGAAGAAGAACAGCTGAAAAAAGACGAGGCCCTTCCCCCAGCCAGCAGAGAGAGCCTTCCCCTACGGCTAGCTCCTTGAACTCAGACTTCTGTCTTCTAAACTGTGAGCAAATAAATGTAAGTTCTAAAGCCAATCTCCTGTAGTATTCCAGTTATAGTACCACTAAGGGGTGGAGGGGGTCCTGGTGTGGCACTGTAGGATAAGCACAGGACTGCTAACCGCAAGGTCAGCACTTCAAACACACCAGTCGCTTCTCAGAAACCTCATACAGGATCAGTGTGAGTCTGAACCAACTTAATGGCACTTAGAAACAACAAAGGATGAACATGGGGTGGTTGCTAGCAAAGGAGGTGATGAAGAACATGAGTGTCCTTCAGTGTGAAGAGAGATGAGGTGAAGGCAGATGCTGCTTGCCTGTGAGGGCTAAGAGCTGGGCAATAGTGTCAAGACAGCCTGGGCGTGAAAAGGAGCCAAGCTGTCTGCCTAGGGGCTACTTTGGGGTCAGTTAAAAGCATTCTTTTGAAAGTTTTCTGACCTTCTGGTTGAGATCAAAGCAGGCTGTTCTGTCTGCGGTGATGTTAGATATTAGTGTTGTTTTTGTTGTTAAGGGCTATCCACGTGGTTCCCACTAGCTATGTTGTTGTTGTTAAGTACTGGGGGGTAAAGGTAGCTTGCCAAAAAGCCAGTCATTGTTTGTTACTGGCATTAAGTGCTTTTGAGTCAATTCTGACCCATAGCACCCTGAATAGGGTTTCTGAGGCTGTAAATCTTTGTAGCAGCAGAAAGCCTTATCTTTCTCCCTCGGAGCTGCTGGTGGGATCAAACCATCAACCTTGTGGTTCACAGTCTGGAGCTTCCATATATTTCAAAAGCCAGATAGAATTTGTTTTTTTTTTCTTTGCTTTTTAGGCCAACATTTAAAAATACTCTCTTGATGGTATTACAATTGAATAAAAGCCTAGAGACGTTCCAACGGACACTTGTGATATATGGAATGAGGAAGTTTAAAACATTTGCTTCTTTTCTCTGCCATATGGGGAGAATGTGATAACGAGTAAAAGGATTGACATCCTGAGGATGAATCCCATCTCCATGACCTATAGGTAATGAGCTTGTGCAAATTACCCAGCCACACCATGTCTCATTGCTCCCATCTGTAAGGTGGGGGGAATTCATAGTGCCTACCTCGAAGAGGGGACAGCGATGGTTCTGTGGCTGAGTTTTTGTGTGTGTGTGTATGTGTGTGTGTGTGTGTGTGTGTGTGGAGGGGGGGTCATCAACCTGGTGTGCAACCTCCACCCCTCAGCAGAGGCTTTAGGGCTGCTATGATGCTCAGCAGGTTTTAACAGAACTTCCATACTGAGAGAGACTAGGGAGAAAGTCCTGGGGATCCACTTCCAAAATCAGTCAGTGCAAACTCTATGGCTCACGGCAGCCAATGATGGGGATGGTGAAAGGGCCAGGGCAGTATTTTGTTTCATTGTCCAGGAGTCGAGAGCCAACTCGGGAGAAGCTGACAAGAGCAACAGTCCCAAAGACAAGTTGTAGGAATAAGTGACACAATTAATACAAAGAGGTGCGTTCTAAGTACTCTGTAAAGAGCATCAGTGTTAGTACATTGAGCCCTGTAGGATAAACACTAGACTGTTAACCACAAGGACGGCTCTTCAAACCCACCAGCTACTCTTGGAAACCATATACAGTGTTGCTGTGAGTCAGAACTGACCCAGAGGCATACAACAGCAACATAAGACATATGATGACATCAGAATCAGACAGCCAGGACCACCCTGGTTCAGAGATACTGGCATGATGTAGGGGTGGTTTGGGGTCTAAAGTTAATTTTCCAAATTAGGTTCAAGGTTGGCCTTTAAATCCTGGTGCAGAACACAAATCCTGGTCTACCGTGGTTCTAGGACTCTATCCAGAAGGGGCTAGGGAATAGGACTTGATCAAGATGGACTCATGCTATCCTTCCCACCACTGAGTGGTGGACTTCAACCACCCTGAAAACCCTGTCTGGGGCAAAATCACAGGCTTCCTTTCTGGCTCCAAAGGGACACATTACCAAAGCATGGAGGAGGAGGGGTACGTCTTTGATCTCTGTCCCATCCATTCTTTTCAAAATCACAAACCAAGGACCTCCTGCCAATTTCTGATCTTTTTGTCCCAAGTCGATTCATGAACAGTCATAAATTGCTTTGAAGATAAAAGTACCACATCAGGGCACCACGATACCATGATTATTTTAATAAGTGGAGCCTACACATGTCTCCTTGATATATGAGCTGTTCAAAATATTTGTCTTGTTTTTCAGCTCAGCTGCATGGGAAAAGCACTCACGCCATCTCTGGTGTATACTCCTATATATATACCACTATGTGGTGTGAGCATGTTTTCATAAAAATGTTGGCTTTTTCTCCAAAAAGAGAAATTGATGTGTCTCTTGGGAAGACAACTCTGCTGGCCAAAATTCAAGTAATTATTTCTTAGAGATTATATATTTTTAAAATGTTTAATTTATTGCAGAGCTTACACATTGCAATAAGAAACATATATTCACAAGGCCAATGAAGTTCTGTGCACATAGAAAAACCAAATGGGAAGAAATATATGAACATAACAATGGATTCATAAGTAGATACAAGAAAGAGCCCTACTTGAAGAAGAGGAAGAGAATAAAGCTCTTTATTTTTTATAAAAGAATATTGTCAACATCCACCCTTAATTGCTGTTCTAGATCCACACTATGGAAATCTTTTCAAGGAATTTCTGAGGAAAGTATTTTAACCAGAGCATGGCACATAGCTCTTACCATCCCCACGGATCCCTCTGCAAGTGTTCCCAACATCTAATGTGTTTTCAGAGCTCTTGAATGGTGCAAATAGTTAATACATTTGCCAGCTAACTGAGAAGTTGGAAGTTCAAGTCCACTCAGAGATGCCTCAGAAGCTCTGGCATTCTGCTTCCAAAAAATCAGCAATTGAAAACCCTGTAGAGTCTGAGTCAACTTGACAATGACTGGTAATGTCTTTGTACATGTACAAGTTCATTGTCACTTCTAGGACACTAAGTCTAGCCCCTACATGCCGAGAGATCCCCTGCTTCTGAAATTGGGGAGAAAATCAGAAGGCTGCTGGAGTGGTCCTTGGGACCATCAAGTGAGAAGAGCGGAGTGTGGGACACTACCCTGAGAAACAGTGACACCAGAGATGGAGGTAGAGATGGAGCAGCTGGGGACTCTGGATTCTGGAGGGAGAGGGGCTGTGTGCTGACAATGAGGGGTGACAGGCAGGCCTGTGGGGTGTACCCTTTGGTTGTTTGATGATGCATAGAGGGGATTGTAATCATTGCAATGAAACAAAACATGATAGGATGAATGTAAAAAATATGATAGGATGATATTCTCCCATGTAAACCCACAAAATTCACAATAAAAAAAAAAAGACCCTCCTGGGGACTTAGAAGTGCATAGTTAGTCCGTAGACACCGAGGACTAGCTCCGAGAAACCTCGCTCTCAGCTGCTATGGGCTGCGCACGTTGTCAGTGCCTGTCCGTTCCAAGCCTGACCTCACTTCAGCCTGGACTCTCTCAGCCAGTGATGAAGGGGGTGCACAGTTTGGGATGCTGGCCCGTCCCTCACACTAGATTCTTCACCTGGAAATTGGAGTAGGCCCATCCTGTTTGAGAGTATAAAGAACTCGGGTGCACAGCGGGTTAAGCAATGGGCTTATAACTGTAAGGTTGGTGGTTCAAACCCACCAGCCATTCTGAGCGAGGAAGATGAGGCTATCTGCTTCCATCAAGACTTAGTCTCAGAAACCCAATGGAACAGCTCTACCCTGTCCTGTAGAGTCTCTCTGAGTTGGAATCAATTCAAGGGCAGTGGGTTTTGTTTGGTGGGTCCCTAGGAGATGCAAATGGTTAACTTGCTAACTAAAAGGATGGAGGCTAAAGTTCACCCAGAAACACCTCAGTAGAAAGACCTGGTGATCTACTTTTGAAAAAATCAGCCACTGAAAATTCTATGGAGCATAATTCTACTCTGCTGCACAAGATGTTGTCTTAAGTCAGACGTGACGGCAACTGTGTTTCCAGGGGAGGATATCAGAGCTTTTCTAACTCCTGCGTCTTTCAAATGTATCCTTAGAAGCAAACCCAGCTTCATACAAAACTGGCTCTCTGGGGTAGCCACCTAGAAGCCTTCCTAACCATTGAAACCCACTGCCCTCAGATCCTGAGCCCCTGTGGCCTGTCCCTCCTCTGAAATCTATTGTACATTGCCTTCTGGCTTCTCTGGCATTATTTGATCCTCGTTGTCATTTAACATTTGTGTCTGCCTTGTTTTTCTCAAATAACCTGTACAGAACACACAAGGAGGGAAGAAAGTGATAAAAACTACGTCTAGGTCCCAGCCTGCCCAGAACTGCCACCCCATCCAAGTTAGCCAGTGTCCTACAGGGATAAACTTCTCTAACAGATGCTAGACTAGACACATTCTGGAATATTCTCAAGGCAAGAATATGTCAAAGAATCCTCCCTTCCATACCTACTCTGAGAGAGAGTCTGCACTCAGAAAAACAAATGAATGCTTTCAGAGATCGTGGATTTCTCTCTCCTAAGACCAACCCATCTGTGGTTGTCACTAGCCTCCCCGTACCCTCTTGTCAGCCTTCTTCCCTTTATGGGCTAATAAAGAAAACTGAAACCCTTCAGGATTTTGGCATCTGTGACCTGACTCCATTTGAGACTCGTGGCATTCCTGGGAACAGTTCCAGGGAGTTCCAGAAACGTTCTTCCCTAGGACCAAAGGAGTGGTCTGATTTGCTGGAAATTTCCAGACCTCACTTTGGACATGACTTATCCTTTACTATGTTGAGTATGTTGGGATCCACATATGAGTTATTTTTCCTCCCTTTGTCTCTCCCTCCTGCAGGCATGGCTGTCTGGGTTGCCTGCTGTTGACTGTATTTTAGCTGTAACACTGCTGACGTGGCTTTTAATGTTGATCTTCCAGAGATCAGGCTGTTTCCTTGTCATGCCCAAATTTATGGAGGTTGGACATCTCTGTCACTTAGCGCAAAGTGAGCTCTGCATAACTGACTTTACTAGCTATTTTGAATCTGGAAGGAGAAATCTCCAGCCTTTACCAGCCCAGCCAAGCTGTCGGCATGTATCCCAGTTACCATAAGCTGAAGTTGAGAATGCTGTTTCTCTTCTTCCAGATAGTTGTGCCTCAGCAGGCGTAACCCCCCAACACATACATTCATTTATGTATAATCGATGACATCATAAATCCTGCTCTAGCTGCAGGAGGGATTATGATATAGCATAAATCACCCTGCCAGAGAGAAAATGAAACCAAGAGCCCAAATTTCAAAATGATGACAGCACTTTTATTTGTTCAAGTCATCATCTGATAAGGAGTTCTTCTCATAGCCCAGAACCTCTAACAAACACCCTATCTGTGCCGGGAATTTGAAGAGTGAGGAGACAGGGGAAAATAGCATTCTTTAGGTCCATCAGATTCTCCAGACACGCCATCCAGGGAGTGTTGTTGTTGTTATGTGCCGTGGAGTCGGTTCCGACCCATAGTGACCCTGTACAGGGTTTCCAAGGCTGTAAATCTTTACGGGAGCAGAAAGCGCATCTTTCTCCCGCAGAACAGCTGGTAGTTTCGAACTGCTGACCTTAAGGTTTGCAGCCCGATTTGTAACCACTACGCTAGTACATCCTGGCTAATTCCTCCAACAATCTGAGTATTAGGAAGCTCATTTGGCAAATTGGAAACTGAGGGTCACACTACAAATTTATGATGGACCTGGTATGCTAATCTGAATCAAAACGAAAGTTAGAATTAGAAACCATGTCCTTAACAGATTCTGCTTCAGTTATTTGACATCAGGTTATTTGCAACTCACAGTTACCATATGCACAAAAGAACGCAACACTGACTGATCTTGTGCCACGTTAGGAAGTGTTCGTTTGTGGAATAGTTACTTGTTGTTTTCAAATAGCCTGCACAGAACACACAAGAAGAGAGCAAGCTGATGAGAACCACATCTAGTTCATTGTTGCAACTGCTATGAATTTTTACTATCTTCCAGTGTGGAAGGATTATCTCCTTGCTTTGTATTGGACGATATTTTGTAGTGATCCATAGGGTTTCTATCGGTAAACTATCAGAAATGAATTGCCAGGGCTTTCTTCTTAGTCTGTCTTAATCTGGAAACTCTGCTGAAAATGGTTCGCCATGGGTGACCCTGCTTCAACTTGAAATACCAGTAACATAGCTTCTAGCATCATGGAATCATGACAAATGGAAAATAGACCGATGGGTGGTGGCAGAGACATACAGGAGGACAGAAACTTTGGAGACCCCAGAGAGAGCAGATAGAGGTGAAGAAAGAAGCAGAGACAGAATGGAGAGAAATTCACAGCCTGAAGGACAGGAAGAGGTTCTGGCAGCAAACTGGGAATGCAAAATCAGGGAGCTTTTTGCTTTCTGAAATGGCCAACTGAACGCCCACATTTGAAAGCATTCTCTCTGATATGGAAATACTAACATTATAATAGGCAGAGATGGTATAATTTATCTCCACATCCTGTTCTTTCTTCCCATGAGGCCTAATAGAGAACTTTGCACATAGTAGGTGCTCAACTAATGTTTCAAAGTCTTCATTAAGTCCTTCATTCCTTTGCCCATAATGCTGGTGCTTTTTCCGTATTTCAGTGTGCCTAAAGGAGCTGGAGTCCTGGTGTGGCGCTGTGGGCTAATGCATCAGACTGCAAAGCTGTTTGAATTGCAAGGTCTGTGGTCCAAGTTCACCAGCTGCTCTTCGGAAACCCAATGTAGGGTCACTATGGGTCGGAACCGACTTGACAGCACTTAACTTGGAGCTCTGGTAGCGTAATGGTTACAAGTCTGGCTGCTAACCTCAAGGTCAGCAATTCGAAACTACTAGCCATTCTGCATGAGAAAGATGAGGGTTTCTGCTCCTGTAAAGATTTACAACCTCAGAAATCCTATACAGGGTCACTAGGAGTCAGAACTGACTCCACAGCTCACAACCAACCAAGAGTCCTCATGTGGCTTCGTAGGATAAGCACTCAACCTTAAGGTCAGTTTGAACTACAAGTTCGGTGGTTCAAATTCACCAGCTGCTCTTTGGAAACCCCATACAGGGTTGCTATGATTAGGAACCAACTCAGTGGCATTTAACAAAACTGAGATAAAACTGCCCAACTTTGCAGCTCATTTTACACTGACAACAGCTAGGAAGATACTTAATGTTACTGGCAACAAGTCTCTAAATCACAGCTTTACCTCTGAGATGGGTGTCTAGGGTGTTTCCAGACTGGATGAGTTACACAATCATACTTGCTCATTCTTTCATGACCTTTTCCCCTTTCAAATAACATTCTTCCTTTAACTGAGTTCTCCTCCTACAAGATATATTGCTGAGATTGAGGAATGAGTTTAGGCAAACAACCCTGACTGACTCAACGGCCTTTCTTTGCAAAGGTGGAAACAAGAGACAAGTGTGTCTAGTGATAGATGGTCAAACTTGCTGTAACCAGCTCTTGGCCTCCTGCCAAGCTGCCATGAGCCATTACCCTGTAGCTCTAAGAAGATTCTGAGGCCTGTCTGATCCTGTCCTTCCTAGAGGACTCGTGATTCCAGAACAGGCTGTCAAAGCAGCCACACCCCATCTTCCTGAGAGTGATGGGAATAGAAAACCCCCCCGTAAAGTAGGTGAAGAGGAAGGGGGATCTTGATACCAAAGACACAGACAAAGGAGCAAAATTATGAGGAAAGTGAAGATACAAATATAAATAAATCTATCCAATGTCACTTCAGTTGCAACATGCCCAAAGTCTCAAGACTTTAAAAAAGAAAGTTTTCAGCTGAATCCTGCTGTGGCACTGTGGGTTAATGCACTGGACTGCAAAGTCAGTTTGAACTTCAAGGTCAGTAGTTCAAGCTCACCAGACTCCTTGGAAACCCTATACAGGGTCGCTATGAGTCAGAACCAACTTGATGGTACTTAACAACATCATCAACAACAAACATGCTTAGGTATCTGTTCATTTCCAGTTCTAGTAACAGCTGGGGTGGATAAAGGAGCCCTGCTGATGTAGTGGCCACATGCTTGGCTACTGGCTAGAAAATACGGCAGTCTGTTTCCATAAGATTTGTAGACTTGGAAACCCTGTGGAGCAACTCTGCTGTTCCATTGGGTGGAGCCCATGGGGTCACTAGGAGTAGGCATTGACTATCTGGCAATGGGTTTATGGAATGGAATGGAGAGTAGGGAGGATGGGGGCTGGGAGGCTGTAGACTTTGCCAGGCTCTGTGCCTGGAAAATCTCCAGCAGACTGTATCTCAGAAGCTGTGAGAAAGAGAAGCTGAGAAATCTGGCAGGAGGCGTGGAACCTTAATAAAAGATGGTTGACTGGAAGAGCATTTCTTTTTTCTTCTAATTCAGTTTCTAACATTAAGAACCTGGGTAGCTCAGTTGGTAGAGCATCAGATTTTTAATCTGAGAATCCAGTGTTCAAGTCACTGTTTGGGCAGGAACTGTGGAGTCCTCGTGTGGCACTGGACTGCAAACTGCAAAGTCAGTGGTTCAAACCCATCAACTGCTCCTTGAAAACTCTATATGGGGTGCCTATGAGTAGGAACCAATTCAGTGGCACTCGGCAACAGCAGTGCTAATAGTTCTTGTTGACAATTGCTGTTGAGTCAGCTCAATGGTGACCCTACATAAAACAGAGCAAAGCTTTGCCTAGTCCTGTGTTGGCTTCAAGATCTTTGGTATGTTTGAACCCATTGTTTAGACTACTGTGGCAGTTCATTTCATTGAGGGCTTCCTACATTTTCAGTGACCCTCTGCCAACCATAATGTTCTTTCCTAGTGACTAATCTCTGATAACGTACCCTCAGTAAGCGAGTTGAAGTCTCTCCTCTAGAAAACATTCTGCTTGGGAAGTCCCCGAATCCCAGAGACTTGCGATCTTCAGTTTGAAGGTTGATTCATTCCAAGACTGATTTGCTCATTCTTCTGGAAGTCCATGGTATATTTAATATGGTTTGCCAACAGCATAGTCTGAACACATCAATTCTTCTGTCTTCCTTTTTCACTGTCCAGCTTTGACACACATATGAGGTGACTGAAGAAAACCATGGTTTGAGTCAGATGCATCTTAGTTATCAAAATTATATCTTTGGTTTTGTGATGTTTGAAGAGGTCTTTGGCAACAGATTAGCCCAATTCATTTTGTTGCTAGATTTCTTTTACTTTTACTTTTTTTTTTTTTAATCATGCTTTATTGTGTTTCTGTTGAAAGTTTACGCAGCAGATTAGGTTCCCATTCAATAATTTTTACAAGAGTATTTCAGTGACGCTGGTTACGTCGTCACAATGCAGAGACTTTCATTACTTCCATTGTGGTTCTGGTTTCCGCTCCACTGCTCCTTTACCTTTTCATGTTTAGTTTTATTTCTTTAAGTAATTGTTGACTGATTGGTCTCATAAATATGATGTTTTAAGGAAGCAGAATACTCATAGGTGGTATGCTTTAGTTTGTGAGCCATTCTGTTACTTTAACTAAAAATTGACTTGAGGGAATGATTTCAGTTCAAGGTTTAAAGAGTCTTTCAGGACAACAGTCTCTTGTCTCAACCAGTCCAATAAACTTAGACTTTTTAATATTTTAAGTTCTGTTCTGCATTTTTCTCCCCTTTTATGAGGATCTATTTATTGTGGTGACCAGGTGTGAAGTCCTGGTGTGGCACTGTGGGCTAATGTGTCAGACTGCAAAGTCATTTGAACTGTAAAGTTGGTGGTTTAAGCTCACCAGCTTCTCCTTGGAAACCCTATACAATGCCGCTATGGGTCAAAATCAGCTCAAAGGCACTTAACAGCAACAACATTTATTGTGACCCTGATCAGAAGAGTCAGCAGTGGGAACCAGGCACTACCTAGTTCTCCTGTTCTTGGGGTAAGTGAGGCGGAGGTTTTCATAGACACTTAGTCTTGTAGGCAGGTTCTGTCTCTGAGTATTTTATTGTCTTTCTCTTTTGCACTTGTTGTTATGTGCCATCGACTTGGTACCAACTCATAGCGACCTTATGCACAACAGAACAAAACACTGCCCGATCCTGGGCCAACCTCACAATCATTGCCATGCTTGTGTCCATCGATACTGCCACTTGGCCAATCCATCTCACTGGGGGTCTTCCTCTTTTTCTCTGACCCTCCAACTTACCAAACATGATATGCTTCTCCAGCAACTGGTCCCTCCTGACAATATGTCCAAAGTATGAGAGACAAAGTTTGGCCATCCTGGCCTCCAAGGAGCACTCTGGCTGCACTTCTTCCAACACAGATCTGTTGGTTCTATGGGCAGCCCATGGCACTTTCAATAGTCTCCAACACCATAACTGAAAAGCATCAATTCTTCTATGGGCTTCCTTATTTACTGAAACTAATAGTTGTATTTTAGATGACTGAGGACATTCCAAAGAAAGGTCAAACAAAACAGTGGCTTCTGAGGGCATCTAATGAGCCAGTTAAAGTCAATGCAGCGAACTCTGTTCAGAAGGCTATGACAACTGTTTTTTTGACAACTACTACTTAGGAGCTCTGGTAGTGTAGTGGTTACAAGTCGGGCTATTCCGCAGGAGAAAGATGAGGCTCTCTGCTCCCGTAAAGATTCACAGCCTTGGAGACCCCATACAGGGTCGCTATGAGTCAGAACCGGCTCCACGGTACATAACCAACCAACCAACCAACTATACTATACTTTCTATGTATAGTGTGAAGAAACGGGGTCAGAGTTCATATCCTAACTGAAGGGTCCATAGAGCAGAAGCATAGTCTAAGCACCTAGGTCAATACGAGATGCTATGAGGAAGACCAAGAGTGCAAAACGTGACAGTATAGGTCTCTAAATATTTGTCAAGAGGGCTCTCAAAGTGCTAACAATACTTACATCTGGATGGAAGGATTTGATGTGATTCTTTTCTTCTTTTTCTCTTTTCCTTTTACCCAGTTTTACTTATGTTTTTTATTATCTTAATTTCACATATAAAAATAAACACAAATTACTTAAATCATTACAAATTATTTGATTATTTTATAACTTTTTTTTATTTGGCTATTTTGTTTCTGGTTTTTGTCTAAGGCATGATTCCTGTTTCAAAGGAGTTTTCATCAGAATCTATTGAGAAAGACAACACCGTCAGGCAGGAGTAAAGATGAAAACCTAGGGACCCTAGGGGCAGTTGTATTCTGCAGTAGAAAGTTGCTATGAATTGAAGTCGACTCAGTGGCACACAACAAGCACATGTGTCAGGTGTGGAGGTGTGAGGTGCAATCTTGTACTCCAGGAAGGCAGTGCCATGGGAATTCATGGAAGTCACGATCAGAGAGACTTGCTAGGACAAAGGACACCTCTTCATGTTCCTCTTCCTCTCGCTCCCTCCCCTTCACAGACATCTCCAGCCTCTTTTCCATCCCATAAGTCAGTGTTCTATGTACCACAAACTCAAGCCCAGTTGCCATGGAGTTCATTCCAACTTCTGGTGATTCCATGTGTATCAGAATAAAATTGTGCTCCGTAGGGTTTCCTATGACTGATTTTTTGGGATGATCATCCGGCATTTCCTTCAAGGTACCCGAAGGTGCCTTCAGATCGTTAATGTTTTGGTTAGTTGTAGAGCTCTTCACAGTTGGCACTACCCAGTGATCCCATTTGATGCAGAGAGAGTGTTGAATGAGTTTATGCTCCATTGGAAGTTTTATTTGAGGACACAATGGGGAGGAGAGGTGGAACCCAGGGCCAGAGGCGGGACCAGGAGCAGCCAGTGTCGGGTACATCACATACCACACCCTCGGTCATTGAGTCTGGGTGTTCCTCCCCAACATCAAAGTAGGAACCTCTCACTGCTGAACTCATGAGGGCTCAAGCCTTACAACCTTCTTCAAACAGGGATCCACAATACTGTGAGGACTCAGAGACTTCCTGAGGATTATCTGGGCACAGATAGACTTAAAGGAATTGATTTGCAGATTCTTGAACTTTGTATGTACTCCTTTTTAAAACAGTTGCAAGAGAGCACTCTTGTATTTAAAGCATTAAATGAGTTCTATCTCATTGCCCCTATAACTATAGTGTTAGTCTGTGTTTCAGTAATTTCTATGTGAAATGTATCAAGTATGAACCTAAGTAAATTGGAAGTTGTCACGAATTAAATGTAATCCATAATGATAGATATCCTAGGTATTGGTGAACTGAAGTGGACTGGTTATGGTCATTTTGAATCTGATAATCATATAGTTTACTATGCCAGGAACAGAAAATTTAAGAGAAATTATGTCATCTTCATTGTCATAAGAGTATTTTGAGGACTTTTGGCAAGATGGCAGACTAGGCAGATGTGCTACACAGACCCTCTACAACAAAGATACAAAAGACCAAATGATGACACAGATGATACAGAAGACCAAACAAAACTGACACAGATGATACAGAAGACCAAACGAAACTGACACAGATGATCCAGAAGACCAAATGATGCTGACACAGATGATAATCCTGGAACCCTCAGCTTCAGAGGAAATGTTGGAGAAGCACATTGAATACTTATTGGGAAGAGAAGCTAGGAGGAACAGTGGAAGAAAGAGACTGGTGAATGGTCATCTGGCCAGATGTGCAGTCATCTTGAACTCTTTCAAGTAGCTTTGGAGAGAGGAGATGGCCTGGAAGAGTAGAGTCACACAGGCAACAGGAAATGTTCTTCGTTATATTCCCCTGGCTGGTCCCAACCCTAATCTACTCCCAGCACAGACCCTGCTCTCCTGGAGGCCAATTTATCTGGTTGTTGGATTCCTCTTCTTCACTGATCCTCTGCTGTACCAAACATGATGTCCTTCTCCAGGGACTGGTACCCTCCTATAATATATCCAAAGTGTGAGAGACTGAGTCTCAACATCCTGACTTCTAAGGAGCTTTATGCTTGTACTTCTTTCAACACAGATTTGCTTGTTCTTCTGGCAGTCCATGGCACTTTTATTATTCTCCTCCAAATGCAAAATTCAAATGTATCCATTCTTCTTTGGTTTTCCTTAGTCATTGTCCAACTTTCACATGCATATGAGACAATTGAAAATACCATGGTTTGGGTCAGGTGCGCCTTAGTGTTCAAACTGACATTTTACTATTGATTAAAAAAATTCCCATAGATTCTTTCAGTATTGCAAGCCAAGGCTTGACCTCTTTTTTCGGTTTCTTCATCTTGAGAAATGCTGAGTGTGTTCTTCCATTTTGGTTTGCTAACTACAGGTCTTTTGCACATTTCATTATACTTGACTTTGTCTTCATGAGCTGCCCTCTGAAATTTTCTGTTCAGCTCTTTTACATCCTCATGTCTTCCATTCTTTTTAGCTACTTTACACTCAAGAGCAAGTTTCAGAGTCTTTTCTGACATCCATTTTTGTCTTTTCATTCTCTCTCATCTTTTTAATGAACATTTGCTTTCTTCTTGTTTGATGTGCTTGATATCATCCCTCAATTCCTCTGGTCTTCATTCATTAGTGTCTAGTGCATCAAACTCAGGTAGGATATACTTAAGATCATATTTTGTTTTTCATAGACTTGTTTTAATTTTCTTCAGCTTCATCCTGAATTTGCATATGAGCAATGGATGGTCTGTTCCAGAGTCTGACCCTGGCTTTATTTTGGATGATGAGATGGAGTTTTTCCACTGTGTTTTTACACAGATGGAGTCAATTTGATTTCTGTGTATCTGAACTGAGGTTCATGTGTATAGTCACCTTCTATATATATATATAATTTTTTTTAAGTTTTTATTGTGAATTGAGTGATAGTTTGCATGGGAGAACATTGGCTTTACTCTCATCATTTCATAGCAATGATTACAGTCTCTTCTATGCATCATCATTCAACAGTATTTGCTTCTTTTCCATCCTGTTGTGTTTGGGGGTTTTTTTTGGTGTTCTTGTGTGTGTGTATGTGTGTGTTGTTGTTGTTGGTTTTGGGGGGAATGTACACAAAAACACTCAGGAATATATTATAATTTCAACAACACAATGGCACATTCTGTAAGCCTGCCTCCTGGCCGCCAGCACTCAGTCTTTCTCTTTCCATGAGTCTAGAGTCCTCACCTGCTCCCTCTCTCCATGTCCTCACCTTTGGTATCACTGCTTCTCTGGATACAGTCCCGTATTCTGCTTGTGTTCTTCTCCCTGGATGGTCCTAGGGTCCTCTCTTCCTGGACTGTAAGATTAACTATTCCCCCCTTTTGGTTACACAACTTCTACCTTTATAGTTGTGGCAGTTGCAATTAGTCATAGTAACAATTACTCACTGTTGAATCATAAGAATCTTATCTGCATCTCCTTTCACCAGACCCCTATAGGCAAAATGAAAATTATTCAGTGGGGACTCTACCTTTCCCTGCACACTCTTAAGCTAAACTCCTTCTTGAAAACTTGTAACCCAGTCACTTTATGCCTTTATCTCTCCCTTACTTTAGGTAGCCAATGTCTAAGTTGCCCATCTCTTTCAACCCTGGATACAGAGGGGATAGGATTCATACTTGAGCTGAAGACTCCTTCCCTCTCAGTTGATATTTTGAGCTACTACATCCACAAGTATAGGTCAAGTTCATCAAATTGTAGCAATTTACACATGTTTCCTTTATCCAAAAAAAAATTTTTTTTTTTAAATCTTCCTTTAGTAAAGCTCTGATCATCAAGCCATTGAGGCTAGGTCAAGTGGGTACTCTTTGCAAGTTTGGGCATTCTTTTGTATCTCCCCTGACTTCATATCAGCTGGCTGCTTCACTCTCAGCTCTAGCCCTCTATGGCTGTGTCCTTGTTAATGGGCTCAGGAGTCCCGAGGTCTCACCACACTTTGGACCAACAAGTCCTTCCTCTTGTCTCTCTCATCTCCAGGTCAACAGGCGCCTATGGAACGTGGTCGAACTCAGCCCATATCTTCATTGCTGCCTTTCCCCCTCTTCTACTCACCAGTAGACTAACATGGTCACCGGCAAGCTTACATGCCTGCTCATGTGTTCCCTTTGAGTTTAGGTCTTGGAGCAGGGTTTGCCCTGAAGGGACTTGACTACTTGCCTTGATGGCTCCTGGTGAACAACTTGCTTGTTCTTGTAGTACCTAATCAGACTGCCACTTTTGTTTTGGGTTTTTCCTGATGACCTTTCTTTCGGGAAGTATCTTCTGTTCCTCTAGCTGTTTGTTCCAGGCTGGTGTGCCGGTCCTTTCTAGTGGGAATGTACCATCTCAGAAGGTTCTGAACGGGCTCAGTATTCCACCTAAGCCCCTATAAATTACAAGGGCTCCACAAGAAGCCTATTTCACTGGGCAAGTTCTAGAACCCCTTTTAGGTATTCCAATCAGTTATAGGCTGAATGAAGACAGGCTTACAATCTTTCTGTAATCATGTATCCTGATATTCTTTCTATCCCAATCAAGTATCAATAGTAGGCAAGGGCCGACTATATTGTTTTAAAAAGGTATTTGCAATGAAGAAGTCATTGGTCTTGCAAAATTGTGTTATGCAATCTTCAGTATCATTTCTATCCCAAGGCCATATTTTCCAAAAAATCTACTGATCCTTCCTCTTTGTTTCCAACCTTCATATTCAAATACCCGGTGATTATTAATTACCCGGTAAGTACATCTTGATCAATTTCAGAGTGAAGAAGTTGGTAGATTTCTTCAATGTCATCATCACTGCCTTTAGCTGTTGGTTTGTAAATTTGAATAATAATGGTTAACTGGTCTTACTTGTAGGCATAAGGATATTATCCTATCACAGACAGCATTGTACTTCAAGATAAATTTTGCAATGTTTTTTTTTTGTTGTTTTTTTTTTTTTTGCTGATGAATGTTTCACCATTACTCTTGAGTTTCTTGTTCCGAGCATAGCAAACCATAAGATTGTCAGATTCAAATTGATCAAAAACAGTCAATTTGCCTACCTAGGATATCGATCTTTATGTGTTCCATTTCAGTTTTGACAACTTCAATTATCTTAGATTCATACTTTGTACATTCTATGTTCTGATTATTAATGGATGTTTACAGCTGTTTCTCATCAACAAACGAAGCTCCTGAAGCTTTACTCCATTCTCATCATTATAGTTAGTTCTACTTTAAGGAGGCAGCTCTTCCTCAGTTGTACTTTTGAGTACCTTCTAACCTGAAGGGCTCACCTCCTGGCACTATATCTGACAATGTTCCTATTCATAAGATTTTCAGTGGTTACGCATTCAGGTCCACGTGTCTTTTTCTTCCTAGTCTGTTAGTCTGGAAGCTCTGCTGAGACCTCTTCAGCATGGGTGACCCTGCTGGTATTTAAAATACCAGTGACATAGCTTCCAATGTCACAGTAAGTCACCACAGTTCCACAAGCTGACGGATAAGTGGCCAGCTAGAAGCAAGCCATAGGTCCTACCCATACTGAAAGGAAAAGACTTACACAGGACATAGACACTAGGAACCCCTGCCACCAAGTCAATTCTGATGCAGAGCCATTCTGTACGGTAGAGTAGAACGGCCCCGTAGGGTTTCCAAACAGCCTGCTACACCTTTCTCCCTTAGAGTGGCTGCCAGTTTCTAACTGCTGACCTTTTTGTTAGCTGGTGAGGTCTTATGCACTGTGCCACAGGGTCTCTTCAAACCCAAGCAGTCAGGGGTAATTTGAGCTCATTGTACGGTCTGTCTGCCTCATTGAGATACCAAAGAAACAGATGATATACTGGCAGTAGCGAGACATCTTTTAATGAACAACCCCATCTGTCTCATTACAGATGCATTTCCAGCTAAATATTACTTTTTATATTTAATAATTATTTAAATCAAAATTTACTGAATATGGACTAGTATTAAAATAACTAAAACCAGAAGAAATAACTTTAGCATTTTTCATTCATCTACTTTTTTTTGAGGCAAAGAAGTAGTATGGGCTTAAAAAATTTAAATTTCAATCATAAGATTGTATTTTCTTAGAATAAAATTTGGTCTGGGAATAGAAATAAGATATATAATTTTAAAGAAATAGAAATATACTGTAAAGATATTAAATTTCCAGCAGCTAAAGAAGAAAATATTTATGTATGTTTTGAGTGGATGATAGTGGATATTAAATCATGGTAGTGTTTATATTCTACTAGATATTATAAATACTGGTGAAACCATTTGATTTTTCAGTGTCAATATTTACATTATATTGGACATTTTATCATTTCAGTGATGTAAACTTACGAAGAAAAAAATTTAGATGTCATCTTAAAACTACTAGTGGTCTTGTTGTTGTTCAAAGTTAGGCATATAGAGCTAAAAGGTTGGAAGGCCATTGCTTTATAGAATTCAAGGATGCTGGTTCTCAGGTATAAAGGGTGAAAACTCACTATTGCTACATGATCGGTGGTAGTTACCTAGGACTTCTATAAAACAAACACAAGCGGTTGTCTTTAAAGAACAGAGAAATTCATGTTTTTACAGTTCTGGAGACTAGACGTTCAAATTAGGGTTTCAGCCTTGTGTAGTCTCTCTGAGGGTCTCTGCAACGTTCTTCCCACAGCCCTCTATACTCAACTGGATTCAAAACATCATTGTGGGGGCCCCACAGAACTCAGACACCATACTCATAGGCATGGAATTTATTAGGGAATTGAACAGGTTACAACTCAGGGTGAGAAAAGCTCAGGGGACAGTTGTTCTAGGAGGGGCAGTCTCTTCTCAGTCATGCCCACAGGCAAGTCTCTCACTGACTGGCCAATGTTACAAAGTTCTTTTAAGGCTACTGAGAAACGCCCTCAGAACATATGACTCCAACATAAGCTTCAGCCTGAAAGCACTTAGCCCTAGCTCCCCCAGTTAAACGCTGGAGACATCCTACTCTACAAGCAAGCCTCCTGTCCAAAGTCACTCAGCTTTACTTGCTGTGTGGGCTGGGACGCCCACTGCTCTCTGTCTCACGTTCTGGTTCTTGGTTCTGCTTTGGTTCCTCTGCCACTCCTCCAGTGCCATAGCTTTCTGGCTCTGGGTTGTGGAGGTTCAATGCACAGGGATTTCCGGGACCAAAGGATGCAATCCACTCCTGCCTCTTCTTTGATGGTAGTGAGGTCCCCCTCTTGTTTCTGAGATGACTCACGCTAGAGTTTCAAGCTTTTACTATTACAATTAAAATCTATTAACATCTACAGCTGAATCAAGTCATCCTATCAGTATTTTCTCCCACCTTCTCTTACCTAGACTCATCAGGAAAAGAGTTGTTTGGTGGGAGTTACAAAGAATAAGGCTAGAAGAGACATGTTAAATGATTCACTACATCACAGCCTCTCTCCTCGTATCTGGTGACTCTTGTCGATCCTTGGCATTCCTTAACATCTGCCCTCTCTATGTGTGTCTGTATCTAGTCTGCTCTTTTTATAACTCAAAAGTAATTAGGTTTAGGGTTTTAATAACTCTGATATGACCTCATCAACATAACAACCACCCAGTTTATTAAAATGGGGACGTTTACATGTACAGAGAATATGATTTCAATTTTGACCTTGTCTTGTTAAGTGCTGTCAAGTCAGGTTCGATTTGTACCGACCCTATTTAGGGTTTCCAAGGAGCGACTGGTGAGTTTGAACTTTAAGCTGTAGGATAAGCACTGAACCACAAGATCAGTTTGAACTTTGAGGTCGGTGGTTCAAACCCACCAACCGCTCATCGGAAGCACTGTATAGGATCACTATGAATCACAACCGATTTGATGGCACTTAACAACAATTAATTCCATAACTGTATTTTATTGAGCAAAAGTCATCAGATATTATACCAAATTTACACCTACTTTTGCATACATTTTGGCTTACAAATCGCATGTGTTATTCCTCAACTTTTTTATCTTCTTATGCTATTGTGAATTTGAATAGCCTGGGATGATGGTGGGGATACTGAGTCCTTGTGTGGCACTTTGGGTTAATGCACTGGACTGCAAAGTTGGTTTTTTACTGCAAGGTCAGTGGTTCAAGCTCACCAGCTGTTCCTTGGAACCCCTATAGAGGGTCCATATGGGTCAGAATCAACTCAACAGCACTTAACAACAACTTACTTAATTTGGCACTGACTACAAACTACACCCATTGTCATCTAGTAAATTCCAACCTGACTCCATGTGTTACAGACTACAACTGAACTCTATGGGGTCTCCTTGGTTATAATTTTTACAAAAGCAGATTACCAGGTCTTTCTTCCACGGTGCTGCTGGGTGGGTTCGAACTGACAATCTTTATTGTTGTTGTTTGTTGTTGTGAAGTGCTGTCGAGTCGGTTCCAACCCATAGCGACCCTTTATAGGCTTTTTGAGGAGCAGCTGGTGAGCTTGAACTGCCGACCTTGCAGATTAAGTGCTGTCAGATCAGCTGCAACTCATATCAATCAAATGTCCAACAGAAGGAAACACTGCCTAGTCCTGTATCATTGTCACAATTGTTGTTTATGTTTGAGTCCATTTGTGCAGCAACTGTGCCAATCCATCTTACTGTCTTCTGCTGGCCCACTACTTTACCAAGTATGGTGTCATTCTCGAGGAACTGGTCTGTCCTGATAATATGTCCAAAGGCCATGAGATGAAGTCTTGTCACTCTCACATCTCAGGAGCATTCTGACTGTACTTCTTCCAAGTCTTGTTTGTTCTTTTGGTAGTCTGTGGTACTTTCAATATTCCTTGCCAACCTGCATCATTCAGGGACCGCTACTGACTATGTTGTTGTTAAGTGCCATTGAGTTGGTTCTGACTCATAGTGACCCTGTATAGGATTTCTGAGGAGCAGCTGGTGAGCTTGAACCACCGACCTTGCAGTTCAAACAGACCTTGCAGTCCAGCACATTAACCCACAAGTCCACAGCTATTAATGATTTTTAGCTGTCCCCTCTAGACAACTTATAAACTCAATTAAACTGAAAGGAATTGTGGCAAACTTCCTACTGCCAATGGGTTTTTATGGGAAATTAGTAGGCTGATGGTGCAAAGGTATATAGAATTTAAAGTTAGGTGAGGACTAGAACCCCACCCATCTGTCTTGGGTTTGAAATGAAATGGACAATGGCTTGTGTATTAGATTTCTAGGGCTGCCACAACAAAGCACCACAAAGTAGCTGGCTCAAAACAATAATTGATTATCTCACAGTTCTGGAAGCTAGAAGTTCATGTTCGAGACCTTGATGGAGTAATGTTCCCTTTGGAGGCTGTTTGGTGGTGGTTCTGTGCCTTGGAGTCGGTTCGGACTCATAACAACCCTGTATAGGGTTTCCGAGGCTATACATCTTTATGGGAGCAGAAAGTCTCATTTTTCTCCTACAGAATTGCTGGTAGTTTCAAACTGTTGACCTTGAGGTTGGTAGCCTAACTTGCAACCACTATACTACCAGAGTTCCTTTGAAGGCTATTTAGGGAGATGGTTTCTTTACTATCTCAGTTTCTAATGGTTCCAGGGATCCCTTGGCTTAAAGAGTATCTTCACATGGGCATCTTTCCTCTATGTCTCTTATTCCTTTCATGAGGACACCCACTCAGATTGGTTTTTCGCACCTACTCTACTTTTATATGGAGTCCTGTCATGTCTGACAATTGGCTATACTCCGTGACCTGTGCAGAGAGATTAAACCCGAGTAGGGGTGACTGGAAATTAAAAATAAATAGGAAAGCACATGACACAAATGAAAATAGTAAAATTGGAACCAGGTGGGACACAGCACTCTGATGGAGATACTGTGACACAGACTTAGTGCTGCAATTTTATTATATACACCAATCAAACGAACGTGCTGGGGGCAAGGGAAAGAGTACAAAAACATCTGGTGATGTTTGTGCATGCAGTAAGCAGGACCTTATCAAAATAATGTAATTTGTGGTTGCTAAGGAAACAGAGATAGGGCAGCTAGATATTTGTGCAGAGTTGAACTGAAAGTCATACAACGAAAAAGCCTTGCAAGTCCCTGTCCCCAGAGTCAGCCCTGCAAGTTCCTCAGGGGCAGCTTGACCTGGGAGCAGCCTTATTTTGTGGATAACAACTGTTCAGTTGCAGGCCTTCAGTTAAACTACCCACAAGTCTGAGACGTTCAGTTTAAATAGCTCCCAGCAGAGTCCTGGTGTTGCAGTGGGTTAGGTATTGGGCTGTTAACTGCAAGGTGAGCTCTTCAAATTCACCAGCCAATCCGCAAGAGACAAATGAGGCTTTCTGCTCTCATGGAGATTTACAGCCTCAGAAACCCTGCATCCGGTCACTGTGAGTCAGAACCAGCTAGATAGCACACAACAAGAACTAACCCTATATGACGGCATGTTCATTTAACTGGTAACATCTTCAAAGACTGTATTTCCAAGCAAGACTACATTCATAGGTAGCAGGAGCTAGGGCGTTAGTACAAATTTGGGGTGGGGTGGGGAGTGGGACACAATTCAATGTGTAAGGAACCCTGGTGGCACAATGATTAGGTGTTTGGCTACTAATGTAAAGGTCGGTGGTTCCAATACATACAGAAGCTCCAGGAGAGAGAGTTGGCAATCTGTTTCCTTAACATGGTTGTTGTTGAGCACCTTCAAGTTGATTCGGACACATTGCAACCACGAGTGACAAAGTAGAACTGCCCCAGAGGGTTTCCTAGGTAGTCCTGGTGTGACACTACAGGATGAAGCACTAGACCTCAAGGCCAATTTGAACCACAAAGGTCGGTGGTTCAAACTCACCAGGCGCTCTTCAGAAATCCTATCCAGGGTCGCTACGAGTCATAACCAACTCAATGGCACTTAACAACAATCTTTATGGAACGAGCACTGGTAACATTCTGGATTGCTAAATGCAAGGTTAGCAGTTCAAATCTACCAGTCACTCTGTGAGAGAAGCCTGAGGCTTTCTCCTCCCATAAAGATTTATAGCCTCAGAAGCCCTATACAGGATTGTTGTGAGTTGGAACTGACTCAGTGCCACCCCACCGCCACCAGTCTTTATGGGGGAAGTCCTGGTATGGCTCTGTAGGATAAGCATTGGATTGCTAACTGCAAGGTCAGTGGTTCAAGCCCACCAAATGCTCCTCAGCAACCCTATACAGGATCAGTATGAATCAGAATTAACTCAATGCCACGTAAAAACAACACACTTTATAGGAGCAGACAGCCTTGTTGTTTCTCCTGCAGAGCCTCTAGTGGGTTCCTTAATCACGAGTCGCTGGGGCCTTCAGATTACAGCCTAGGAAACACTAAGGGGCAGTTCTACTCTGCCATACAGGGTCTCTCTGAATCAGAATCAACCTGCAAGCACACAATGAGAGGAACAATTCAATCTGACACCGTTTGTAGAAAGCCTGAAGGAAAAAAGATAGATACCTACAGGCTTTGGGTTTACTCTTGGCTTTGATGGAGTGAATGTTCCACTATGTGATGTCAGCTGACAACGCTGACATATTTGTTCTGAGAGAGCGGCAGTAGCTTTGTCAGTGTCCCAGGGCTTGTCCATCCCCACTGCGGGCATGTGACCAAGCTCCCCTTGGGATTGTCCTCTCTTCTCTACCTGCCTCTTATTGGTGTGTTTATGCACTCACATCTGGCTTTATTCCTTCAAAGCAAAGAGCTGTGGGAGGCTAATCTGGGACCCTACCTTGCATATGCATTGAAACTTCCTGCATGTGAATATCCCAACTAATACTCATCTTTTCTCATTTTGAATGCTCATCCTTTTAATATACAGCCTGGCTGGCAGCCAATTTCCTTAGTACTCATCACCTTTGCACATATTCATTTGTTAACAATGCTCAGTAAGGGGTGGTGTCAAGCCCACATTTCTGTGAGAAAGAAGGGGGAAAGGAAATTCAATTATATGTTAAGCAGGACAAGCGCTGAAGATTAAACAGTACATTTAAAGCATAAGAGGCTTGAGTTCCGTGTTCCAGAAATAAATGAAATTTCTCTAATGGAAATCATGATACTCCTTAACGCTTCAGGAATGGAAACTAGAGCCTGGTGATGAATTAGGCAAAAAAAAAAAAAAAAAAGGTGGTGATATACTAATATGTAGTATTAAGATATAGTGGAATATTGTTGTTGTTAAGTGCTATCGAGTTGGTTCTGACTCATAGCAACCCTCTATAGGGTTTCCAAGTGCAGCTGGTGAGCTTGAACTTCTGACCTTGCAGTTCAAACCGGCCTTGCAGTCTAGCACATTAACCCCACAACACCATACCAGGACTTCTGAATATGAGCATTAAAATTAACCTACCATGGAGCTTTCAAAAACCCTAAGCCGCTGTGACTATATAGTTTTAAAAGTGGGTAAAGACTCATCTCAGGTTTGCAAATTATTCCACTATTCCCATAATCATTCTCGCTGTAGGGTTCAGTACTTCAAGCCCTATCATTATTTCTGTATATCTGGGAAAATGAAATACATGTATCTGTCCATGGAAAATATGTTTTCGCTTCATTTTCTCTCCAATAAGCCTCCTAAGAAAACGTGTGTGTGTGCGTGTGTGTGTAATACATCTCTGTCATAGTTATGTAGAACTGCCAAAACAAAATATATCACAAGTATGTGGCTTACAAGATTAGGAATTTGTTTTCTCACTACTTTAGAAGCTACAAGCCCAGAAACAGGCATTGGCTTCCGGGGCGGAGGGTTCTTTTGGTAGTTGCCTTTGCATTTCTAGTGGTTCTTTGACATTGCTTGGCATCTGTCTTGCTGTGTGTATATCTCTGTATCTATTATGGCTCTTTTTATAGTTTGTTGTTGCTGTTGTTGTTAAGTGCCGTCGAGTCAGTTATGACTCATAGACACCCTGTATAGGGTTTCCAAGGAGCAGCTGGTGAACTTGAACCACCGACCTTGCAGTTCAAATGACTTTGCATTCCAGCACAGTAACTCACAGTGCCACACAGTAGCATTCTATTCCTAGAACATCCTTCCCCTGTGGCCAAACAGATCCAGGGTGTGATTGCCTGTAAGGGGGTTTCCAACATGCAGGTCAGTCAGTGCTGAGGCCAGAAAAGTCCCAGACCTGAGAGTAAGTTTTCAGTGTCACTCTGTCAGTCTGACCACCTTGAGGGCCTCATACTGACACCAGAGACTGTACCTGCACACAGGTATTTATCCTAGGGGTCGGGCAAGCTGTTGGCTGTGTTTATAAACCCACAGTAAAAAACTTAGGGTGCAAAGAACATGAAAAGGACATTAAGGGTAGAGAGGACATATATCCACTCTACCACTCATGGAAACCCCAGTTGAAGCTGTGGCTTGATTTTGCTTGGACTGCAGCTACATGAAGAGGAATCAGTGAAGGAAAACTATTCCTGAAGAACTCTGTGGAGCAGGTTTGCGTCACCTGCCTCAGATAGGCCTGGTGAATCACGCTGAATGCATCCTGAGCATGCACAAGGGGCAACAGCTGGTGTTCCCTCAGGCTGTAGCAGAGAAGTCTCTATTAAAAGTCAACTTGGTCCCTGCAACTGGTTAACTTGCCTCTATTTACCTTGCACTTTCTTTGTTAGTTCACATACACACACACATTTTTTTTTTAGACTGATCATTAGAAATGAAGAAATACTGGAACCTAAGACGAAATGAAGCAGTTTTCATGGTGACCTATTGCTTAGTATAGTAGTTAAGAGCTGAATTATTCCCCATAGAAGACATTTCCTTTTATAATCAATGTGTTTACATAGATGCTCTTGGTCTGGAACATTCTGTTCTGTGTCTACTGAGTCTTTCACCTCATTAGAGTACACTCACAGAGAGACTTTTGATGGAAAAGGAGCCCTGGTAACACAATGGTTAATTGCTCGGCTGCTAAGTGAATTTACCAGAAGGATGTGCCAGTCTACAAAGAGTATTGCTTTGATAAAATAGACAGCACTAAATGGAGAGAAAAGTTAATGGACTATAAGGCAATCTCAAAGAAAATGAACACTTCACAACATACCAAGAGAATGAAAATACTAGATGAACATGGAAACATTAAAACTATGAGGAAACTCACGAGAAAGAACAAAAAAAGCATGAACTCACCAAAGGAAGACATACAGTACAAAGAAAGCAGCAATACCACAAAAAAACAAACATAATGGCAGAAATTAATCCATACATATCAATAATTACACAGAATGTAAATGGATCAAATGTACCTGTTAAGAGATGGAGAGCAGCAGAATGGATAAGAAGTAAAGATCCGTTCAATACGCTGTCTGCAAGAGATACATCTCACCACACACAGAGACAAAAACAAATTAAAAGTCAAAGGATGGAAAAAATATATACCAATCTAATTGCAATAAAAAGCAAACAGGAGAGGCAGTACTAATCTCTGATAAAATAAACTTTAAGGCAAAAAACAGCATAATAGATAAAGATGGACATTATCTCATGACTAAAGGGACAATTGAAAAAGATGACATAACCATAATAAATATCTATGCTCCCAATGAAAGAGCTCCAAAATATATAAAGCAAACTATAATAGATTTCAAGAAAGAAATAGATGAATCTACAATAATAGTGGGTGATTTTAATACACCGCTTTCAAAAATGGATAAAACAACCAGAAAGAAACTTGACAAAGACACAGGAGAACTAAATAACACAATCAGCCAACTGGACCTCATAAATGTGTACAGAGCATTTAACCCAACAACTGCACAATACTACATTATTTTCCAGTGCACATGGAACATTCTCCAGAATAGACCATGCCTTAGGCCACAAAACAAATCTTCATAAATTTACAAATATCAAAACACTACACAGCATCTTCTCAGATCACAAGGCTACCAATTAGAAATCAACAATACGAAGACCAAGGAAATAAAGTCAAATACATGGAAACAGAAAAAAAACACCCTGCTGAAAAACGACAGGGGAGTAGAAGAAATTAAATGTGAATTCAGACAGTTCCTAGAAACAAAGGAGAACAAAAAAACAACATACCAAAATCTTTGGGACACAGTGAAAGTGGTGCTGAAAGGACAATTTATTGCAATAAACACACACATGCAAAAAGAAGAAAGAACCAAAATTAACACATTAGCACAGTATCTGTAACAATTAGAAAGTGAACAACAGAGGGAGCCTACAGCCATCAAAAGAAAATAAATTATAAAGATTAGACAGAAATAAATGAGATAGAAAACAGAAAATCTATAGAAAGAATCAGCAGGACAAGAAGCTGGTTCTTTGAAAGGATTAACAAAATTTACAAACCACTGGGAAACCTAACAAAAGAAAAGAGGGAGAAGACACAAATAACACACATTAGAAACCACATGGGCAATGTCACAACGGAACCTAAGGAAATTAAAAGGATAATAACAGAATACTATGAAGAGTTGTACTCCAACAAATTTGAAAACTTACATGGATCCATTTTTAGATAAACATGACCTACCTAAACTTACAGTGAAGTAGAAAACCTGAACAGACCCATAACAAAAGAAGAAATTGATCAGGTCATCAAAAGACTCCCTACCCAAAAAAGTCCAGGCCCAGACGGCTTCACAGGTGAATTCTACCAAACATTCAGGGAAGAGCTGTCACCAGTTCTACTCAAATTATTCCAGAAGATAAAGGAGGATGGAAAACTTCCTAATACATTGTATGAAGCAAGCATAACCCTTATACCAAAACCAGGGAAGGACATCACTAAGAAAGAAAATTATAAACCAATATCCCTCATGAACATAGATGCAAAAATTCTCAACAAATCCAGCAACACATCAAAAAGATAATACATCATGATCAAGTGGGATTCATATCAGGGATGCAAGGATGGCTCAACATTAGAAAAAAGATCAATGTTGTCCACCATATAAATAAAAGAACCAAATGATCGTATTGATTGAAGCAGGAAAGGCATTTAACAAAATCCAACATCCATTCCTGAAAAAACACTCAACAAAATAGGAATTGAAGGGAAATTCCTCAACATAATTAAGAGTATATATACAAAACCAACAGCCTATATTACTCTCAATGGAGAGAAACGGAAAGCCTTCCCTCTGTGAACAGGAACCAGACAAGGATGTCCTTTGTCACCACTCCTATTCAAATTGTGCTGGAAGTCTTAGCAAGAGCTATGAAGCAAGACAGGGAAATTAAAGGCATCCAAATTGGTAAAAATCTCTGTATTTGCAGATGATATGATCCTATAAATAGAAAACCCCAAAGACTCAGTAAAAAAGCTATTAGACCTCATTGGAAGATTCAACAAAGTAGCAGGATATAAGATCAACATACAGAAATCAGTATTCCTCTATACCAAAAACAACAGCATTGAAAGGGGCATTAGGAAAGCAATACCATTTACAGTAGCCACCCAAAGGATGAAATATCTAGGAATCAGTGTAACCAGAGAAACAAAGGACTTATACAAAGAAAACTACAAAACACTACTACAAGAAACCAAAAGAAACTTACAAAAATGGGAGAATGTACCATACTCCTGGATAGGAAGACTTAACATTGTGAAAATGTCAATACTGCCCAAAGCAATTTACACATATAATGCAATCCCAATCCAGATTCCAACAACATTCTTCAAAGAGATGAAAAAAACAATTACAAACTTTATATGGAAAGGAAAGAAACCCAGGATAAGCAAAGCACTGCTTAAGAAGAAGAATAAGGTTGGAAACCTCTCACTCCCCAACTTCAAAATTTACTACATGGCTACAGTGGTCAAAACAGCTTGGTACTGGTACAGTGAAATACACATAGATCAATGGAACAGAATCGAGAATCCAGAAATTAACCCCTCTACATACAGCCAACTGATTTTTGACAGAATACCTAAATATATTGCATGAGGAAGTGATAGTCTCTTCAACAGATGGTGCTGGCAGAACTGGAAAGCAATATGCAAAAGATTGAAACAAGACCTTCAACTCACGCCTTATACAAAAACCAACTCCACATGGAATAAAGACCTAAATGTGAATCCCATAATTATGAAGGCCATCAATGAAAAAATAGGGACAAATGTGAGGGCACTAATTCTGGGAATACACAGACTACAAAACATTTTGAAAACTACACAAATAAAAGTAGACAAAATAGATGAGTGGGACATACTAAAAATTAAAACTTATGTGGATCAAAAGACTTCATCAGAAGAGTAAAAAGGGAACCCACAGAATGGGAAAAAATCTATTGCAATGACACATCAGATAAGGGACTCATTTCTAAAATATATAGGAAACTACAACAGCTCTATAAGAAAAAGACAAATAACCTGATTAAAAAATGGACACAGGACATAAACAGACACTTCACCAAGGAAGAGATCTGGGCAGCCAACAAACATATGAAGAAATATTCACAATCACTAGCCATTCGAGAGATGCAAATCAAAACAACAATGAGATATCATCTCACACCAGCAATAACAGCAGAGATCAATAAAGTAGAGAACAATAAATGCTGGTAGGGATTTGGAGAGACTGGGACGCTCCTCCATTGCTGGTGGGATTGCAAAATGGTCCAACCTCTCAGAAAGCAACATGGCGCTTCCTCAGAAGTTTGGAAATAGAAATACCTTATGATACAGTAATTACTCTACTTGGTATTTACCCACAAGAAATATGAGCCATAACATGAGTAGTTATATGCACACCAATGTTCATAGCAGCACTATTTACAATAGCAAAAAGGTGGAGACAGCCAAAGTGCTCATCAACTGAAGAATGGATAAACAAACTGTGGTACATACACACAATGGAATAT
>NW_006408776.1:1135207-1136581 GCF_000296735.1 Chrysochloris asiatica
CACTTGGGCAGGCCTGGGCCTCTGTTTTATTTAGGGGAGGAGCTTCACACCAAGCTGGGAGGGACTAAAACAGGATACAGCTAACATCAGTAATTTTCCAGACATTCAGGTAACTTTACATCGTACTTCGCTGGTTCGAATCCCAGGCCTGCAACTTGGTTTCTCAGGCTCAATTAACATATCCATAGCCCATGAGCTCAGTTGGGGGAAGGTGAGAGGGAAGGACAAAAGGCTTGGGCGGAGTCCTGCTGTTTCGGCTTCCTGAGCCAGGTCTGCAGGAGGACGCAAGACGCCCAGGTGAATGGGTGGCACCTGGAAAAGGATTAGGGAGGATGTTTTTTTTTGTCTGTAGAACAAAGAAACTGGGAAGTAGCTAAGATATTTTTAGTTAATCCTTTGGAGGAAGGCTTGACCTTGCAACCTTCACAGTCTTGGCTTTAGGAAAATATCACATTTATCTGTGGATTATCAAGGGCTCCATGTATTAAATTAATAAATATAACTGAACACTAAGATGAAAAACAATTTGCTATTGACTGCCAGTGGCCTCATTTGTTCATCAGAGCCTGCGGCCTGTATAGTCTACACACAGTCTGCAACACTGTAAAAGACTAAGAAAAAGAACCTATACTAAAAGGGTGGTGGGTATTCTTTGCTGCTTCCTGGGATGTGAGGGGTGGGGTGAGAGGAGGGAGGGAAAGGTGGAGCATAGCGTAGGGAATAGACACAGGATAGTTTGGATGGTGGGGGGGGCAATATATAAGAAGGGGGAGGGGAATTGAAGAACAAAGCAGATGGGAGAACAAAGAGAAAGGTTTGCGTGGGCTAAGTGGGACAGAGGTAAATAATGATGTATGCATAACCTTGGAACAACAGGACTCTGGGATACAGGGATTGAGACATGGTTGGAATGGGGAAAAGGGGGGAAATAATTCTAAGATGGTTGGCTGTCTTATAAATCTTGGTTTCCCTGGCATACTATTACAAAATAGACACTTGACAGGGAGAGAAAGGAATACCCAGAAATATCACCGTAGAAAGATTGTAAGTTAGTCTTCTGCCTATAACTGATTGGAATGCCTAATATGGGGCTACAACATGCCCAGTGAAGGAGGCTTCCAGCAGAGCCTCTGCATTACATAAAACCATAGGTGGAATCCTGAACAGCTTCCGGAATCTTCAGAGGTGAGACATTTCACTTGAAAGGACAAGAAAACCAGCCTGGAGTGGCTAGAAGAACAGAAGATACTTCTTGAAAGAAAGACGGACAGGAAAAATACAAAACAATATAGGCAAAGCAACTGATTACTATAGGAAGGAGCAAGTTGCTCGACCAGGAGACATCAAGGCAAGTGGTCGGGTCCCCTCAGAGCA
>NW_006408776.1:1137836-1147070 GCF_000296735.1 Chrysochloris asiatica
AAAAAAAAAAAAAAAAGATTATCACCTTGGACGCCCTCTTTGGTAGAAGTGCCTCAATGATACTGGGTTTGTTGTTGTTATTGTGTTAATCTAAGAACAGTAGATCATTGTATCCTGTCCCATCAGTCATCTTCGTTCGAAGACTGACATCTTCTCACCTTCCTCAGGTAAGAGAAGCCTGCCTCATGGTAGAGATTCTGCTCATTAGACCCAGTCGTATCATGAGGGTTGCCATTCCCCCGTGTAGTGTCCCCTCATGATGTCCCCTCCCCCCACATGGACCATACTGCCTCCTTAGTAATGTTTATGATCAACTGTAAATGTGGAATCACGTGGTCAATGTAGCTGTCAACATTGTTTAATGGAGTATTTCTTATATGAATACTAGCAACAAAATTACTTTGTAAAAACTTTCTATAATCTGGATTACAACATGATTAGTTACATTATTAGTAACTGAGAATAAGCCCGTTTTAATTTATCTCCTCTCCTTTAATTACTACTCCATTCTTTAAAAAAGTTATTAATATAGGTTTACAAATACTAATTATCATAATATAGTAGCTAAAACACCTGAAAATTCGACAAAATCACTGATTATAGAAATGCAAGCAACAAATTGAAACAACAGCATATGCGTATGGTACATACAGATGAAACCACGTGATTGGAGGCATCTTTGTAATTGGATAATAATGACAGCCCTAACTGGACTGCATTGTTGTTGTTGTTGTTGTTATGTGCTGTGGAGTCAGTTCCGACTCATAGCGACCCTGTACAGTGATTCCGAGGCTGTAAATATTTACGGGAGCAGAAAGCCTCATCTTTCTCCCACAGAACACCTGGTAGTTTTGAACTGCTGACTTGTAACCACTACGCTACCAGAGCTCCTTTGGCCCGCATTGTTTTTGTCTTTGTTAAGTACCGTGGAGTCAGTTCCAACTCATTGTGACACTGCACAGGGTTTCCGAGGCTGTAAATCTTTATGGGACCAGAACGCTTCATCTTTCTCCCACGAAACCACTGGTAGTTTCGAACTGCTGACCTTGAGGTTGGCAACTTGACTCATAACCACTACATTACCAGAGCTCCTTTTGGACTGCATTAGAAGGTTCAAAAGGGACATTAGCAGATTTAGCCTTGAAACTGTATTGATGCATATAATCTTTGCTGTTAGGTGCCATTTAATAGGTACCAACTCTTAGCGACCCTATACACAATAGAATGAAACACTGCCTGGTTCTGGGCCAACCTCACAATCATTGCTACGTTTGAGCCCATGGATTCTGCCACCATGCCAGTCCATCTCGCTGGGGATCTCCCTCTTTTTCTCCAACCCTCCACTTTGTTGTTGTTGTTAAGTGCTGTCTGTTAAGTCGATTCCGACCCATAGCCACCCTGTATAGGGTTTCCAAGGGGCAGCTGGTTTACCAAACATGAAATCCTTCTCCATTGACTGGTTCCTCCTGACACATGTCCTGAGTATGAAAGATGAAGTCTAACTATCCTGGCTTCCAAGGAGCACTCTGGCACATGTAATCTGGGCATACAAAAATTGTTTTTGTAGTTAACTAACTACAGGGATATTCTTATGAAAGATAACACATTTCTGCTGAAACTGCACACACAAAAGTTATTTTATGCTGCCCTTTTGATCTTGAATGGTTGCCCATCTTCATGCACAATTTTTTTTTTAGGCACTTGTTTTGTGTCTTGCCCTCTGACAGTATCTGCGCTCCCCTGTAGTCCCCTGGTGAGACCACTGCTCCAACTTCCAGAACTCCACTGGTTCTTCCTTCAAACACATGGAGATTGCAGTACAAGGATCGTTCTCTACGTCGACTTTAAAATCTCTTCTTGCCAAGATTCTGGACACCTTCAGAAAAGCTGAAAGACAAGGAAACTTCAGAACACTGCTTTACTTCAGCTGCCATATATCTGAAGCTATGCAATGGAGTCTATCTAGTTTTATTTTATATTTAGTTGTTATTATGGGAACTGTTATGATGTGTAGATGATGCAACCTTGCTTGCTGAATGGAAAAAGGACTTAAAATACTTACTGATGAAGATCAAAGACCACGGCCTTCGGTATGGGTTGCATCTCAATATAAAGAAAACAAAAATCCTCACCATTAGACCAATAAACAATAGCCATATAAAAGACTGAAGTTGTCAAAGATTTCATTTTGCTGAGACCAACCATCAACATTAATGGAAGCAGCAGTCAAAAAATCAAAATACTGCACAAGACCACTTTAAAGTGTTGAAGAGCAAAGATGTCAGCTTGAGGACAAAGGTGTGCCTGACCCAAGCCATGATATTGTCAATAACCTCATATGCATACAAAAGTTGGACTATGAATAAAGACTGTAGAAGAATTGATGCTTTTGAGTTATGGTGTTGGAGGAGAATATTGAAAGTACCACGGGCTGCCAAAAGAACCAATAGATCCGTTTGGAAGAAGTGCAGCCAGAGTGTTCCTTGGAGGCCAGGATGGCCAAACTTCACCTCTCATACTTCGGACATATTGTCAGGAGGGACCAGTCACTGGAGAAGGATATCATGTTTCGTAAGGTGGAGGGTCAGAGAAAAAGAGGAAGACTCCCAGCAAGATGGATTGGCACAGTGGTGGCAGTGGTAGGCTCAGGCATAGCATCGATTGTGAGGTTGGCGCAGAACCGGGCAAGGGTTCGTTCTGTTGTGCATAAGGTCTCCATGAGTTGGTACCAACTCGATGGCACCTAACAACAACAACAAAGATTATATGTATTAATACAGTTACAAGGCTAAATCTGCTAATTTCCTTTTTGAATCTCCTAATGCAGTCCAGGAGTCCTGGTGTGGTGCTGTGGGTTAATGCTCCAGACTGCAAAGCTGTTTGAACTACAGAGTTGGTGGTTCAAGCTCACCAGCCACTCCTCGGAAACCCTATACAGGGTCGCTATGGGTCGGAACAGACTTGACAGCACTTAACAACAACAATGCAGTCCAGTTAGGGCTGTCATTATTATCCAATTACAAAGATGCCTAAAATCATGTGATTTCATCTGTTATGCATAGGGTCACTGTGAGTCACTACAGACTATGGCACCTAATAACAACAACAACAAGGAAACTGCTGAATTTGGTCAAACATCTTTCAGCTCTTTTGATATGATCAGATGGCTTTTCTCCTTTAATTTACTGACATTAAAGATGATATGGTAAATTCCCTGGTGCAAGGCTCTACCTTATGTTTGTTCAGTAGATTTCTACCTGTGTACACATATGGAGGGACACCAAGTAAGTTGCACTTTCAGGCTGTTGCCTAGAAACAAACTTGTCGCTAACTGCAGCATCATAACCTAATCTCATGCTGTGAGCATGAAATCTGGTGGCTTTAGGCCTGTGAACAACTCCAGCCAGGCAGCACTTAATTCCATTTTACCCCTATTTTTTTTTGGCTTAAATGCCAATTTTTCTTGAGTACCTCATGCACGTCTGACAACTGAACTTCCAGACTTAGAAGCAAGGTATATTTAAAAGTGGGTTTGGGGTCAATTCCCACAGCCAGTCCTCAGAGGAACTTTCCTGGACATACCCATTGTTGTTGTTGTTAAGTGCCGTTGAGTTGGTTCCGACCCATAACAACCCTGTATAGTTTTCGAAGAGCAACTGGTGAGCTTGAACCGCCGACCTTGCAGTCTGGCGCATTAACCACATACCCATTATGACTTGTCCAAATTATCACCTGTTTGAGATTTCACACCCCAAGAGCCTCAGAGACGGTCTGCAAGCTGGTCTGCAAGCTTTCCTAGCTGCTTCCCTAGGCCTGGTGAGCACAAGTCAGGCATTACTGCTGTCATAGCTGTGGGTGAAGATCATTTGTTCTTTGTTCACCACTTTGGAAAATTTGTCATAGCAGTGATTTCCCTCACTGGGGCATCTATGATTGTCTTTGACTTGCTTTTATTCCTGTTTGACTTACTGAAGAGTCTCTGTGACTTTAACACACTGGGGGATGGGAGTCTCATTCCCTCTCTACAACAACTTTGCCCTGCTTGATAGAAATGGAACATAGCCTTGCATGCTCATGAAGTAGTTTTTGGTAAACAGGACAATTGGTACCCATTTCTGGGTTACCAGCTACACTCTACTTTCTAGGTTTTAAGGAAAACTTTCAGTGTTTTCAGAATTCTTTAACTCGCCTATCTTTTCTTTTCCAAACTACCTGCTGAATTTCCTGTATCTCTGATTGCTACACAGAGTCTCTGGGGGTTAATGCTTTTGGATATTGTAAGGAAAGAAAGAAAGAGACGGAAGGAAAGAGTCTTGGCTTCAACAGCAGGCAGGTTTATTGAGAGTAAACCTGGTAGGGAGTACTTTTACATCACCAAAGGAGACCAAGAGCCTGTCTGTTCCCTTACAGACTGGGGTATTTATAGGCCGTGTGGTCTGGGTATAGTTCTGGCGAGTTTACAGTGGGCGGGGGTATGGAGATTTGGGTGGAGGTATAGAGATTTTCCTGAAACCTGGAATTTCCAGGGGGGAGGGTCTCCCGGTGTAACAAAGACCCAAGCTTCCCAGGAGATCAGAAGCTCAAGCAGGACCCCATTCAATGTCATAGGTAGTTGCAATGCCATTCTGTTGATCAGGCGCAAGGTCCTTCATTCCAGACTCTTGGTGTTAGGAGGATAGGGGCAGCCGTGTCTCTTTGACTGCTTCCTGCTGATTTATGGGCGTAGATGGGGGTGAGTCTGCAACAGGAGAGTGGTTGTCACCTGATCTTTTGCAATGGTGGTGAGTCGGCCTGCAAGAAATCTTTGGAAAGAATTTATTATACAAGGCAGGAATACAGCTCCCAGGCAAAGGAGGAGTACTGGTCCTACAAAGTGTAATAACCAAGGGAGGAGGATATTTGGGATGAGAAATATGCAGCTGCCTCCTAGAGGTCTTCAATTTCAGAACTGCTCCTGCTAGGGTGTCAAGCTGATCTTGAATTTGGGATAGTTGTAGAGATATTTCCTACAAACTTTCTCCTAGGGAAGAGGATAGAGACTGAAATTCCTGCTGCTTCAATTCTTACACCTGCTGCTATTCCTAGGCTGACAAGTAGGGAGATAAGTTGCAAGGCATGTGTGTTTCGGCTCAAGGAGATGTTTATTGGGAAATATAGGTTGAATAGGTTTATTAAATGTTGAATTGGTGATGGGTGAGGGTTGGTTAGAACAGAATGAAGAATGAAGAGAGTGAGAAGGCGATTTGGGTAGGGGTGAAGGAGAGAAAGGTACCTTGGAGCCATAGATATAATTGCATAGTATTTCAAAAAATAATGTAAATAATAATGTAAACTGTGGAATATGTACTGTACACCAGGTATTGCTCTAAAGGCTTTTTATGTGTTAATTCATCTTCTCCACAAAATAGCCCCCTGTGAGTTATATACTATTATTTTGCCCATTTTTCAATAAGGAAATTGAGATACACAGAGGTTTAATCTTTTGCTCAAAATCACTCCACTGTTAAGTAGAAGAACTGGGATTTGAATCCAGATAGTATCATGGATTTTCACAAATACTCTCTTATTTGATACTGTGAGTAATCGTGAGGCCTATTTTAAATTTTGTATATGAGAAAACTGATTCTCAAAGACATTTGCAAAGTTACTTGGCCAGTAATTGTGGTCTGGGAATTCAATGATACTTATTCTGTCACATTACAGGGATTGTTCTGTATAATGTTGTTGGTGTTGTTAAGTGCCTTCGAGTCAGTTCTGACCCTGTGTAGGGTTTCTGAGGAGTGTCTGAAGAGTTTGAACCACCGACCTTGTGGTTCAAACTGACCTTGCAGTGCCACAGCACTACAACAGGACTCAGTTCCATATAATAGCAACTGTGTAAACTACAAAATACATCAGAGCAGAGTAAGGACTGTGAGTATTAGACGGTTGAGCACGTAAAACTTTGGGAGAAAACCAAATCCATGCTACTGGCTTCTGTAGCGTGCTGGATGCCTCAAGGCTGTTAGGAGAGCCATAGGCCACCATTCAGCTTTGATATCCTGAAGGTTAGTGGGGAAAAGTGCTTACCTGTAGGAAAGGAGACACAGTCACGGTGTGTGGCTCAGGAGTCTAAAGAACACTGAATCTGGTGGAACTCTGATGGCCACCAGGGGGAGCCATTGAGCTCAGGGTATGGTGGCAGTGCCTGCGGGAACATCTGATGTCTCTGGTGGAGACCTACGTTTGCCTCTGGTGAGATGCCTCCCAGGTAGATTTGGGGGTAGAGAGAGATATGGGGCTGAAAGTCCTATATTATCAAGTTAGGGAAATGAGTACCGAAAATGCTGAGACTGATGTAATGTGAAGTCACTTACACCCAAAACCTGGTGAGCTCTAAGGATGTTAAGTGCTTTTGAGTAAGTTCTAACTCATAGAGATCCTGTATAGGATTTCCTGGGAGTGACTGGTGAGTTTTAAACACCAACCTTGTGGTTACCAAGCCAGTGCTTATTCTACAGCACCACACCAGGGCTCTGAGCTCTAAGAAGATACATGTAGGACATAAAATACAACAGGGGAAAGGGTGTGGTAACTTCTATTATAACACTTAAAGGTAAAAATACAGAGAGATACTGATAGTGAGTACAAAAGTATCATTAAAATGTTCAGAAAGGACTTCCGGCAAGATGGCGGACTAGGAAGATGTAGTACACGGACCCTCTACAACAAAGATACAAGAGACTAAATGGAACAGACACAGATGAAAAGACTGGAACCCTGAACTTAAGAGGAAAGGTTAGAGAAGCAGATTAAGTGTTTGCTAGGAGGAGAAACTGAGCAGGGATAGCGAGAGAGGCAGGCTGATGGGTGAACAGCTGGCCAGGCTCAGCACGATCATCTTGTAAGTGGCTTTGACAACAGGAGGTGACCTGGTAGATTCACATAGATGATGGGAAATGTGTGATTCCTTCTTTATCCCCATACCCCTGGTGACCAGAGGTGTGTGTGGTCAGCTCCCACCCTCATCCATCCCCAGGGTATCCCTTGTTCTCTAGGAGTTCAAAGCCACATGGTTGGGAGCCGTGTGAGGCAGAGGCCAACTGCACTGCTTAGTGTGAGTCTTTGGTGCCTGCAATCAGGGGGGCTCAGCGTAGGACCTACAGAGTCAACAGAAAAGCCTTAATCAGTCACGCTGCCCTGTGGTCCTAATAGACACTGAAACCAGCTCCAGCAAGGGCCTCCACAAACTATTTCTGAATGGATAATACCGAGGTCAAAAGGAACTCCATTGAGGGCTAGTAACTCTGCTGTCATATCCTTCCCACACATACCTGATAAGCTCTTTGGCTTGCAGGAATCCCTCAGAGTTTTATTCTTTGGGTCCAACAGTTGCATTGTTTTTATGTTTTGGTTTTTGGGTTTGGTGGTTGCTTTTTGTTGTTTCTTTGTTGATTCTTTCTCCCCCTTTCTTCTAGTTCCATTCCCTTGAATTTTACCCTTTCTATATCTGCTTTTGTTTTTCTTTCGATTTCTCATTTCCCTTTTTATTTCCCACCCTTTTGATTTTCCTTTACTACTCTCTTTTAATCTTCCCTCTCCCTAAGTTTTTTAAGTGTTTATTTCTTCCCTTTATTTTCTCTCTCATATTTCTCTTCTATAGCTCCATTTTCCTGTCTTTCTTTTGGTCTTTATAGTTATTATAGTCTCTTTTTCTTTGTTGCTACTTGGTTTTATTTCTCTTTATTATTTTCTCTTTTCATTGTTGGTCTCTTGCTTATTGTATTTCAGTGTGTATGTGTGAGGAGTTTTCTCTTCCCCCATAGACTGGTATGAGCAACATTGTCATGCAGCCCATCCACAACTGTACCCTCTGCAGCTCCAAGCACTGGGCAAGAGCCAATAGCAGCTCCTAGTCGATTTGAACAATGATAGATTGCAGCCAAGACCAGTCAAACATACCCTTAGCTGAGGCGCACAAATGGCCAACCAGAATGGTATACACACTTCCGTTCTCTAACGACACCCACAGGAGATAGTTGCTGAAAGCCTAAGGACACACCAGCATAACATCACCAATTAAAAAACTAGTATGACAACCCCACAATGCCACAGAAAAGAATTTATCTCCCACAAAGAAACAAGAGAGAATGGCTCAAACAAATGACTAAGATGCAGAGTCAGAAAACATTTTTGAGGAAGAAAGGTAATGGAACTCCCTGAAAAAGAATTCAAAAGAAAGATATTTAGGTGCCTTCAAAATATTGACAGAAAAACCAAGGAGAAGAGGAGTACAAACAAGGTGGCGGATGGGATAGACGTGCACTAAGGAGCTCCGTCAGAAACAACACAGAATACCAGACCAAGCAGGCTCAGGGGATGGTACCAGAACTCTGAACCACATATAAAGGAATATTTAGAAGGTTGAAAGGCTTACAGCTAGAAGAATTTGTAGCAGAAGCAAGAAAACCATTGCTTTCTAATTCAAGATGCTCAGCTGCTCCCAGAGCAGCCATCTTGAGAGAGACCAAGCAGAGGAAGGATCAGAGCAGCCAAGGACACCTGACAAAACTGGAGATAAAGTTGTGGACACACTTTTTTTTGTATCTGTTCATTTGTCTTTTGCTGTCTGTGGACCTCCATTCTGGTGTCTAGAGGGGACATTGAGCGAGTGGACACCCCACCCCCACCCCCAGAGGGTTCTACTACACATGCACACAGATCTTCTCAAAATTTAAAGGCACAGTTTCTACTTAAAACCAAACGGCAGTGCAAAATGGCCACAGCCAGCACTGAAGTGCTTATCACTAGGAAAAAGGCCTGAACAGGGATTGTGGAGCAGAACAGGCAGACTATAAAGATAATAGGTCAAAAATTAAATCCTGAGTTATATCACAACTACCAACAGTGGCATCTTGAAATTTCTCAGAAAAAAGAGTGAAAAGGGAATCCCATGTCCTGATCACATCTACCTGATGGCAATCAGAAAACATAAAAATACACACCCATCTAAGTATTAAGGCCAAAACTAACTCCTGAATATGCCCAAAATACAGAAGCAGATGACCATATCTGCACATGTCCAGAAACGAGATAAAGTGACTGGGGCAAAAGAGCTGGAAGTAGACCTACACTCCATACTGGAAGATGGGCAGGCTTTGGAAATGCCAGAGAAGGAATTCATAAAAATGATTGTAAAATGTATCAAAACACTATACAATGGAGTTGAGACAAATAAGGAAGAAGTCAGGAAAG
>NW_006408776.1:1148275-1149530 GCF_000296735.1 Chrysochloris asiatica
TTGCCTACTATTGTAAAATAGACCCTTGAGTGGGATAGAAAGGAATGTTGGGAAACATGATTAGAGAAAACTTGTAAGCCCATCTTCAGCCTATAACTGATTGGAATACCTCAAAGGGGTTCTAGAACTTGCCCAGTGAAATAGACCTCTTGCAAAATCTCTCCAGAGTATAGGACCTTAGGTGGAATCCTGAATCCCATCTAGAACCTTATGAGGTAGGACATTCCCACAAGCAAGGACAAGCAGACCAGCCTGGAACAGCTAGAGCAACAGAAGGTATATTTTCAAAGAAAGATCATCAGGAAAAACCCAAAACAAAAATGTCAGCATGACTGGCTACTACAAGAATTAGCAAGTTGTTCACTGGGAAGCCATCAAGGCAAGCTATCAAATTCCTTCAGGACAAACTCCCCTCTAAGACTGAAACTCAAAGGGAACACATGAATTGTCATGTAACCTTGCTGGCAACCACATTGGTCTACTGGTGAGTGGAAGAGGGGGAAAGGCAACACTGAAGAAATGGGCTGAGTTCAACCACGTTCCATAGACTCCCATTGACCTGGAGATGAGAGAGAGAAGAGGAAGGACTTGTTGGTCCAAAGTGTGGTGAGACCTGGGGACACTTGAGCCCATGGACAAGGACATAGCCACAGAGGTCTAGAGCTAAGAGTGAAGCATCCAGCTGATAAGAAGTAAGAGGAGATCCACAAGAACACCCAAACTTGCAGAGAGTACCCATGTGACCTAGCCTCTATGGCTTGATAATCAGAGCTCGACTAGACAAAGATTACCAAAAAAAAATTTTTTTTTTTTAATAAAGAAAACAAGGGTAAATGGCTACAATTTGATGAACCTGACATATACTCATGGAGGTAGTTGCTCTAAATATCAACAGAGAGGGAAGGAGTCTTCACATCAAGTATCAATGCTATCCCAACCCTACACGGGGTAGATAGGGACAGGCGACTTAGACATTGGCTACCTAAAATGAGGGGGTGATAAAGGCATGAAGTGACTGGCTTACAAGGTTTCATGGGGGAGCTTAGCTTAATAGTTTGGGTGAGGGAGAGGAAGAGCCTCCACTGAATAGTTTTCATCTTGTCTAGATAAGTCTGGTGAAAAGAGATGGAGATAAGATTTGTATGATTCAATAGTGAATAATTGTTGATAACAATTGTGACTAATTGCGACTATCACAATTGTAAAGGTAGAAATTTTGTAACAAAAACAGGGGAGTAGTTAATCTTACAGTACT
>NW_006408776.1:1149775-1154697 GCF_000296735.1 Chrysochloris asiatica
GTAATGAAACAAGGTGTATGATTTGTTGAATGTAAAACTGATGATCTGCCCTGTAAACTTTCACTCAATCCACAATAAAAACCTTAAAAAAACACACACACACAAATGAGGAGAACACAGAAAAAAATTCAGGAGAATTCAGGAAAACAGTACAAGAACAAACAGTTAAAATAAGTACAATTTTTGAAGCAACACAAAAGCTGCAATTCAAAATCCAGATTAAAAATAAGGTTTCAGAAATGGACAATATAGTTAAAGGGGAAAAGAGTAGATTTGAAGCAGTGGAAATCCAAATTAGAAACTTAAAGATAATTTTCTCAATCCTAGTATGCAGAAGAACATTTAGAAAAAAGAATGAAAAAAATTTGAAGAAAGCATTAGATTATATGGGACACCATGAAGAAGAACAACTTATGGGTGAATTGAATACTGTTTTAACTGTTGGTACGTGAAGGGGCTTGCAATCACTGTGATGATGCAAAGTATATGATTTGATGAAAGTAAAACTGATGGTCTGCTCTGTAACCCTTCACTCAATTCACAATAAATAAAGTATAAAAAAAAAAACCTTTCATAGAGCAGATGTAAGACATCATATGAGCTGAACCTTATTGGAATAACTAGATCCAGAGGGAGAAAGGAATATTTAGGCAGACAGGAGAATTTATGCATTAGAATAGAAAACAAAGAGATGGTTTCTCTCTGAAAGCCACAGGAAAGGAGCACAGGAAAAGTGTTGAGAAATGGGGCAGGAGGGCAGGATGGGAGAGGGAATGCTGATTCTGGCAAATTGGGAAGCCTTGTTAAGAAGCTTAACTTTTTAAGGTTAACAGTATAAATCCCTATTGAGTGTGGTAAAGTAACCGTGATTAGATCATCTGCTTTGAGTATTCCCATACTTTATTAGCATGCAGCAGAATGACCTGGAGACTGGGTGGTGGCTGAAATGTTGAATTTCTAACAAGCTCCCAGCTGATACTGAGACAGCAGGTCTAGGGCACACCCTTGAAGAACCACAGACACACTGCATAGAGTTTGAAAGAGACGCCACAGACAGGGACACCAATGACAACCTTTTAGTATACCAGAGTTTTCATTAAAATAGGAAATATAAAAGAGGGGCAAAATTATTAGCCTTTTCTAGTGTGGAATGAGCATTTTTAAAAATTGTTGTAAACATATATGACATTTGCATACAATTTAGTGATACTAATTACATTAATTGGAGCTCTGGTAGCGTAGTGGTTACAAATCAGGCTGTGAACCACAAGGTCAGCGGTTCAAAACTATCAGACGCTCCGCGGGAGAAAGATGAGGTTTTCTACTCCCGTAAAGATTTACACCCTCGGAAACCCTGTACAGGGTCACTATGGGTCGGAACCGACTCGACGGCACTTAACAAAAACAACAACAACAATTACATTAATTACATGGCACCACCATCACCAATGGAGTCCTGATGTGGTGCTGTGGGTTAATGTGTTGGACTGCACATTAAATAAAGTTGGTTTGAACTACAAGGTGAGCAATTCAAGCTCACCAGAGACTTCTTGGAAACCCTATACAGGGTCACTATGAGTCAGAAATGACTCAATTGCACAAAAACAACAACCATGACCAATAATCATTTCTAAATTTTGGGAATGAAGAATAAAAGAGAGGGGGGCATTTAAAGATGATTCTGAAGTTTCTACCTCTTGATGAGTTGGGTGGTAAAGGCATGAATGTCAAAACAGACTCTGAAACATGCTCTTAAATGGTGAAATAAAATAGATGAACAGAAGATTTAAAGGGTGGCTGGAGAAACACAGTAAAGCATTATAATGAAATGTACAAAGACCTGGAATTAGAAAGCCAAAAAGCAAAACCATGCCCCATATTTCTCAAGCTGAAAGAACTGAAGGAAATCTCCAAGCCTATATTACCACATTAAAGGATTATTTTACCCTACTTATTCAATCTGTGTGTTTAGCAAATAATCCAAGAAGCTGGATTATATGAAGAAGAATGTAATATCAGGATTGGAGGAAGACTCATTATCAACCTGTGATATGCAGATGGCACAACCTTACTTGCTGGAAGTGAAGAGGACTTAAAATATTTACTGATGAAGATCACAGGCTACATACGGTCTTCAGTATGGATTGCAACTCAGTGTAAAGAAAACAAAAATCCTCACAATTGACCCAGTAAATCACATCATGATCAATGGAGAAAAGATTCAAGTTGTCAAAGACTTTATTTTTCTTGGATCTACAATCAACACTCATGGAAGCAGCAGTCAGGAAATCAAAAGACTTAGTCTGTTGGGCAAATCTGCTGCACAAGATCTCTCTAAAGTGTTCAAGAACAAAGATAACAGATTGAGGACTAATATGAACCCAGCACAGACCATGGTATTTTCAATAGCCTCATATGCATGTGCAAGTTGGCCAATGAATAAGGAAGACTGTAGAAGAATAGATGCATTTGAGTTATAGTGTTGGAGAATATTGAAAGTACCTTGGACTGCCAAAAGAACAAACAGATCTGTGTTGGAAGAGCTACAGCCACAATGCTTTTTAGAAGCCAGGGTAGCCAGACTTTGTCTTTCATATTTCGAACATGTTGTGAGGAGGAGCCAGTCCCTGGACAAGTATAGTATGTGTAACAAAGTGGTGGATCAGTAAAAAAGAGGAAGACCCCCAGTGGCAGCAACAATTGCTCAAGAGTAACCATTGTGAGGACGATGCAGGACCAGGGAGTGTTTCATTCTGTTGTGCATAGGGTCGCTCTAAGTCGGAACTGACTCAATGGCACCTAACAACAATAATGGGCAAAATTAGTACTGATGTGGTGCTATAGGATAAGTACGGCTAGTGGGTTTGAATCGGGCTGCTAACCTCAAGGTTGGCAGTTCGAAACTACCAGCCGTACCGCAGGATAAAGATGAGGCTTTCTGTTCCCCTAAAGGTTTACAGCCTCGGAAACCCTGTGCAGAGTTACTATGAGTCAGAACCGACTCCACGGTACTTAACAACAACAGCAACTCAGCCCTCAAACCACACTCTGGGAAACCCTATATTGAGTTGCTATGAGTCGGAACTGACTCGACAGCACACAAAACAGCATTGACAAAATCTTAAACACAACAGGAAGCATCAAAAGATGTGGGAAGGTATACACAGGGTCAGAGTACAAACATAATATGTTGACATTGAACCATTTCAGGAGGTAGCATATGGCCCAGACCTGAATGCATTGAATGAAGAAGTCAAGCTACAGTGGGAGCTATTGGCAAAACCCAAGGCTCAAATTAAAAATGAAAACACTTAAAAAGAAACCCAAAGCTCCAGGAATGGACAGAATACCAATTTAGATGTTTCAACAAACCAATGCAGCCCTGGAGGTGCTCACTCTTGTATACTGAGAAATTTGGAAGGCCGTTTTGAGTGGAAGAGATCATGTTTGTGCCATTCAAAAGAAAGATGATCCAGCTCAAGAGAGGGAAGAAATCTTTACAGTGAGGATCATTTCCCACTCCATCAGGACACAGGCTAGACAGGGATGGGCAACTTGGACACTGGCTACAAATGACTGGCTTACAAGCTTTCAAAAGGGAGCCTACATCCAGAGGGTGCGGAGAAAGGTAGAATCTCCACTGAGTAGTATCCAATCTGTCCGGACGGGGATGTTGAAAGGAGATGGGGATAGTACTCATGTGGTACAATAGTGAATAATTGTTATCAGGACTGACTGTGAGGGTTGGAAATGTAAAGGTAGACGTTCTGTAGCAAAAGGAGGGGAGTGGTTGACTTTGCAGTCTAGGAGCTGAGGTCCCTGGAACCATCAAGCGAGAAGAGCAGGTTGTAGGACCTTACCCAGAGAAAGTGACGCCAGAGATGGAGGCAGAGATGATGGTGTGGAGAGATGGAGTTGGTGGGCACTCTAGACCCAGAGAGGGAGAGGGACTGTGTGCTGACAATTGGAGAGTAGGCTTGTGTGATATACCCTTTGGTTGGTTGATGATGCATGGAGGGGATTGTAACCATGGCAATGAAACGCTATATGATAGAATGAATGTAAAGCTAATGTTCTCCCTTGTAAACTATCATAATTCACAATAAAACAAATTTTAAAAAAATACAGGGGCCAGGGATATCAACAATTATCAACTGCTGAGAACAAATACAACTTTCTTTACGAGTTCCAGGATGAAATGTGTCAAACAGGCCTTAGGCACACTGCAGTACTAGAAACAAAACACCTCTTCAGTTTGGGGCTCATGATCAAGATCATCATTGCCCAGGTCTTAGGACACAGAGACAAAACACAAACTCCTATTGATGAGATGGCATCTCTTGGAGAAAAATAACGGAAAGTCCCTGGATTTTCTCAAGCATAGAAACGCTGCTGTCTGCTGACTAAAGTGCTACACCCAACCTTGCTCCCCCTTCTCCTGGCTCTGACATTCCAAAGGCTGTAAACCACACATTCTGTATCTTTCGATCAATAACTTCTTTATTCTGTAAAAGCAAATGAAATTCATATTCATATAAACACAGGTGTTACGAAGTACAGCGAAAGGTGAGGGAAGAAGGAAACAAAAACCTCTACCTGTCTTGCTAATATTGTTTTGCCAAACAAGACCATAATGCGTTGTCCCATATCCAATCACTTCTCTGGGAAAAGAAAAGAACGGTGATCCAGTGGAATGTGGAAATTATCAAGAAATATTATTAATATCACCTGCAAATAAATTTTTGCTTCAGATAGTTCAAAAATGGTTGCAATAGTACATGGACAAGGGGCAGCCAAAGTTTAAGCTGGATTCAAAAAAGAATGTGGAAAGAGGGAAATCATTGCTGGTGTCAGATGAATCTTAGCTGAAAGCAGAAAATACTAGAAAGATGCTTATCTGTGTTTTATTGATTGTGCAAAGG
>NW_006408776.1:1155242-1156749 GCF_000296735.1 Chrysochloris asiatica
AAGTATTGATATCTTTGAATTATGGTTTTGAGGAAGAATATTAAGTGTACCATGGACTGCTAGAAGAATGAACAAATTGGTGTTGGAAGTAGTATAAATGCTCCTTGGAAGTGAGCAAGGCAAGACTTCATGTCATGCACTTGTGGTATATGCTCAGGAGGGACACTCTCTGGAGCAGGACATCATGGTTGGTAAAGAAGAGATTTAACCAGAAAGGGAAGACCCTCAACAAGATGGACTGGCACAGTGGCTACAATAGTAAGCTCAAGCTTAGGAACAATTGTAAAGTTGTCTACATTAAGTGTTGTAAATCAGTACCTAAGATTTGTCATAATTTTCAACCTATCTTCTTCCTGTTATTCCTGCACTTTCATTTAAAATTGTTGTCTTTTTTTAAAGTTTTTATTGTGAATTAAGTGATCGTTTACATGGGAGAACATTAGCTTTACATTCATCCTATTGTATTTCATTTCATTACAATTACAGTCCCCTCCATGCATCATCAAACAACCAAAGGGTACGTCCCACAAGCCTGCCCTCGGCCATCAGCACACAGCTCCTCTCTCTCCCCCTGTCCAGAATCCCCAGCAGTTCCATCTCTCCACGTCATCATCTCTGCCTCCATCTCTGGCATCACTGCTTCTCTGGATAGGGTCTCGCACTCTGCTCTTCTCCCTGATGGTCCCAGAGACCTCTACTTCTGGACTACAAGATTGACCACTCCCCTCCTTTTGTTATAAAATGCCTACCTTTACATTTCCAGTCCTCACAGTCAGTCCTGATAGCGGTTATTCACTATTGAACCACAGAGTCTTATCTCCATCTCCTTTCATCAGTCCCATCCAGACTGGTTGGAAACCACTTAGTGGAGATTCTACCTTCACCCGCACCCTCTGGAAGTAGGCTCTCCCTTGAAAGCTTGTAAGCCAGTCATTTCTTGCCTTTGTAGTCCCCCATTTTGGGTAGTCAATGTCTAAGTTGTCCATCCCTGTCACCCCGTGTACAGAGGGGATGGGAATGATCCTCGTTGTAAAGATTCATTCACTCTTTTGAGTTACTATATCCGTAAGTATACGTCAAGTTCATCAAATTGTAGTGGATTACTCTTTTTCCCCTCTTCTGTCTTCTTCTAGTCAATCTTTGATCATCCAGCCATTGAAGCCAGGTCATGTGGGTATTATCTGCAAGTGTGGGTATTCTTGTGCATCTCCCCTCACTTCATAACAGCTGGACGCTTCGCTCTCGGCTCTAGTCCTCTGTGGCTATGTCCCTGTCTCTGGGCCCAGGAGTCCCCAGGTCTTGCCATAGTGCTGGCCAACCAGGTCTCAACCTGGATTGACAGGAGTCTATTGAACATTTTCAGACTTAGCTCACAGTTGTTTTTTGATAAAACTTCTTGAAGCTTTGAATATAATCTTTTGTGAGAACTTCCTTCCTAAATCATCTCTTCTACTTATTTCTCTTTCACGAAGTTTCCACCTCCAGTCAACCAAATTAGCAACCTTAG
>NW_006408776.1:1157629-1164158 GCF_000296735.1 Chrysochloris asiatica
TTTTACTGTTTCTGAGGCTGGAATTCTGAATTCAAGACACTGGCTCTAGGGAAGGGCTTTCTCTCTGTTGGCTCTGTGACAAGGTCCTTATTCCCTGGACCCTTTGTTGCAGGACACTTTCCTAGATTAAAGGCTCTTTATCTGCTAAGTAAGAATAGTCAAAGCAAGACAACAGGCTTATCACTCAAGCAAGGAATTTATTAGTTGGAAGGGAAGCGTCTTGATCAGTGGAGATGTGGCAGGCTTTTTGGAGCAGCGCAGCACACATCTCGCCTGAGCTAGTTTTAAACAGGTCAGTTATATTTTTTACTATGATAATGAGTGAAATTGGGTGGGTTTTCATGGCATTTGTCCAGTTTGGAGGTGTTATGATAAAAGGATGCCTGTGTAGCCTTTTTGCAAGATGGATTCTTTTGCAAAGGCTTCTGGGCTGCTGATCCTTTCTCATTATGGGATGTATTTGACAGCGTCCCCAGCTGGAGGGCTATGTCTTGGTCAGAGCTGGGGATTCTATACGTGCTCTGGATCAGATTCAAGTGTGTTCTGGCCTCATGTGTTTCTGAAAGACAATTTTAAGGAAGGTTTACATGGGAATAAGAGATAAAATCATAGTGTTCCGGGAGGTGGGTGAGGTTGCTCAGGGTGTGGGTGAGAAACAATGCTCTGCACCTGGGGCTCTTCGGTCTCCTAGTCTGTCAACAGTTCTTTGGCCATAGAGTCACAAGCTGGTTCTTTTGCCAATTGTTTTTAACCCCAGCTAGAATAAGTACTAAGGAGCTCTGGTAGAGTCGTGGTTATGAGTTGGACTACTAACCTCAAGATCAGCAGTTCGAACCTACCAGCTGTTCCACGAGAGAAAGATGAGGCTTTCTGCTCCCATAAAGATTTACAGCCTCGGAAACTCTGTACAGGGTCATTATGAGTCAGAAGCGATTCCACGGCACATAGTCACCACCAGAAAAATCACTGGACTGCTAACAGCAAGGTTGATGGTTCAAACCCACCAGCTGCTACTCAGAAACCCTATAGAGGGTCATTATGAATCAGAACTGACTCAATGGCACTTAACAACAGCAAAAATCCTCATTCTTGTGATATTCTAGCCTGCCTAACCTTGATGATCTTCATGGGGGATGGCTTCTGTCTTTTTCCATTTCTGCTTGGTTAATCTCCTTTCATATTTTGTAATCTAACTGACTCAAGACACACCCTATAGGAATCTTTCCTCATTAATGTAACAGAACAACCCACTCCCAAATGAGGTTATAACTACAGGCATACAGTTTGGGATTTGGAACACATTTTGTGAGGATATAATCCAGTCCATTATGTTGCCATTGGATAGACTATGGCTTGGGTCAGGTGCACCTCAGTCATCAGAGTGACGTCTGTGCATCAATGGTGAGAGCCCTGGGATCCAGAAGATTTGATCAGTGAGGTCTACTTAGAATGAAGGAGCTAAGTCCTCCATCCTCCCTGTGGACTCAGTATTCAAGTTTTCCTGTGTCAGTGGACATTGTCTCCATGATCAACCAATCACAACACATCATGTCTAGTTCTCTTGTTGCTACTGCTATGGAATCTTTTGGTGGCCAGAAAATAATCCTGAGATGGAGGGAAAGGCTGGCAGGTAAGCAGACAAGTTCAGTAGGTTCCAATTTACACACCTACCTCGCCCAACACGAAATTACTTCAGGGTAGGTTATCTATAATGAAACTAAATTTGAAAGACTGAAACTTTCAAGTTTCAACTCAAACTTTTTTGAAGAGGCAATTCTGTGATTTCTAACTGCCCTGTCCACCTGGTCTGGTGAAACCATGAAGTTTTTAGCAGCAGCTGCATTTTAGTCTCTGAGAAGAAGAAAGCTGAGATCGCTCCCCTTGCTATTTGTTGACACTTTAAACTTACACATGGTTGTGGTCGTTGTTAGGTACTGTCAAGTCAGCTCAGACTCATAGTCACCCAGTGCACTAAAGAACAAAACACTGCCCAATCCTGTACCATCCTCACAATTGTTACGCTTGAGTCCATTGCTGCTGCCACTGTACCAATCACTCTCACTGGGGATCATCCTCTTTTTCGCTGACCATCTACAATACCAAGCCTGATGTCCTTCTCCAGGGACTGGTCCCTCCCAATACTATGTCTGAAGTATGAGAGATGAAGTCTCGCCGTCCTGACTTCTAAAGAGCAGTCTAGCTGTACTTCTTCCAACACAGATCTGCTTATTCTTCTAGATCTGTGTATTTACAGAGTATTCTCTGTAACACCATAATGCAAATACAACACTTCTTCTACAGCCTGCCTTATTCATTGTCCAACTTTCAAATGCATGTGAGACTACTGAAAAGAGCATGGCTTGGGTCAGGTGCACTTTATTCCTCAAACTGACCTTTGAACTTGTTGTTGTTAAGTGCCGTCAAGTCAGTTCCAACCCATAGCGACCCTGAACAGGGTTTCCGAGGCTGTAAATCTTTACGGGAGCAGAAAGCCTCATCTTTCTCCCGTGGAGCAACTGGTAGTTTCGAACTGCTGACCTTGTGGTTCGCAGCCCGATTCGTAACCACTATGCTACCAGAGCTCCTGACCTTTGTACTTAAAACACTTTAAATAGGTCATGTGCAGCAGATTTGCCCAATGCAATTTGTCCTTTGATTTCTTTACTGCTGCTTCCATACGTGTTGATAGTTGATACAAGCAAAGTCTTCGGCAACTTCAATCTTTTCTCAGTTTATCATGATGTTATTTATTGGTGTAGTAGTGAGGATTTTTGTTTTCCTTACATGAGGCACAATCTACACAGAAGGTTGTGTTCTTTGATCTACATCATTAAGTGTTTTAAGTACTCTTCACTTTGAGCAAGCAAAGTTGTATCATCTGCATATTCCAAGTTGTTAACGAGTTTTACTCCAATCCTGATGTCACTATCTTCTTCATACAATCCAGTTTCATAGATTTTTTTTGGTTGTTTAGCATGTGGTGGTCGTTGTTAAGTGTTGTCAAGTCTGTTCTGATTCATAGTGACCCTGTGCAGGGTTTCTGAGGAGCATGTGGTTGGTTTGAACCACCGACCTTGTGGATTGCAGTCCAGTGCTTATCTACAGCATCAATACAGATTGAATACATGTGGTGAAAGAACCCAACACTGCCACACAGAATTGAAACCATTCAGTGTTCCCTTTTCCTGTTCAAATGACTGCCTCTTGGTCTATGTACAAGCTCCTTGTGAGCACATTTAAGTGTTCTGGAATACCTATTCTTTGTAGTGTTATCCATAGCTTGTCATGATCCATACAGTAGAAGGCCTTTGCACAGCCAACAAACACAGGAAAACATCAGAAGTAAAATGGAATGCACAAAGAGTGAAATCTTTGGCATTAGTGAGATGAAATGGACCGGTATTGACCATTTTTAATTAGACAATCATATGGCTTACTATACCGGTAATGAGAGATTGAAGAAGAATGGTACCGTATTGATCACCAAAAAATATATTGCAATATCTGTCTTGAACTGCAATACTTGAAATACAATAGTAGAATGCCCAAATCCCTCTGACATCAACAGTGATATCCCTTATTCCACATCAATGTCTGAATCCAGCTTGATGGTGGTGGTGGTGTGCCATCAAGTTGGTTCCAACTCATATCAACCCTGTACAGGGTTTCTGAGGCTGTAAATCTTTACAAGAGCAGAAAGCCTCATTTTTCTCCCACAGCACTGCTGGTAGTTTTGAACTTGTGATCTTGAGGTTAGTAGCCCAATTCGTAACCACTATTCTACCAGAACTCCTTGAACCCTGTAATTGGTTCCCTGTAATTGTACTGTTGCAACCATTTTGTAATTTTCTCAGAAACATTTTATTTGCATGTGACATTAGTGAGATCACTCAACGATTTGCACATTCTGTTGCACTGCCTCTCTTTGGAATGGGCACAAAATACGGATCTCTTCCAATCAGTTGGCCAAGTAGCTGTCTTCCAAATCTCATGGCATAGATGAGTGAGTGCCTCCAGTGCTGCATTCATTTCTTCTTCAAAGATTTCAATTTGTATTCCATCAATTCTTGGAGACTTATTCTTTGCCAATGCCTTCAGTACACCCTGGATGTCTTCCTTCAGGATTATTGGCTCTTGATCATATGCTATGTATTGAAATGGTTGAGCATTGACCATTTCTTTTTGGCACAGTGACTCTGTGTGTTCCTTCTACTTTCTTTTGATGCATTCTGCATCATTCAATATTTTGCTCATAGAATCCTTCAATAGTTCAAGATAAGGCGTGAATTTCTTTTCAGTTCTTTCAGCTTGAGAAATGCTGACTGTGGTCTTCTCTTTTGGTTTTCTAATTCCAGGTGTTTGCACATTTTGTTTATAATATTTGATTTTGTCTTCTCAATATGTCCTTTGAAATGCTTTACCAACTCTATTCCTGAGAGGTTTTAGGGTTTCTTCTGACATCCATTTTGGTCTTTTCCTTCTTCCTTGTCTTCTTAATGACCTTTTGCTTTCTTCCTATATAATATTCTTCATGTCATCCACAACTTTCCTGGTCTGTGGTCATTAATGTCTAATGTATCAAATCTGTTCTTGAGATGATCTCTGAATTTGGTGGGATATGTTCAAGGTCATATTTTGGCTCTTGTTGATTTGTTTTAATTTTCTTGAGATTTAGCCTGAATTTGCATAGTTCCACAATCTGTCCCTTACCTTGTTTTGGCTGATAATATGGAACTTTTCCACTGTCTCTTTCCACAGATGCAGTCAATTTGATTTTTGTGTGTTGTATCTGCTGAGGTCCAAAAAAAGGTTGTTTTGTTTTTTTTTTTTAGTCACCTGAAAAAGGTATTTGCAATGAAGAAGTAATTGGTCTTGCAAAATTTTGTCTAGCATGTGACCTCCAGCATCATTTGTATCAACAAGGTCATGTTTTTAACTACTGACTTTTTATCTTTTTGTTCCAAGCTTTGCATTCCAATCACCAGTATTTATAAATACATTTTGATTGCATGTTTGATCAATTTCAGGCTGAAGAGGTTAGTAGAATTCTTCAGTTTCATCATCACTGGCTTTAGTGCTTAGTAGGCAAATTTGAATAATAGTGGTATTCGCTGGTCTTCTTTGTAGGCATATTGTTATTATCCAATCACAGATAGTATTGTACTTCTAGGCAGATCTTGAAATGTATTTTTTTGGCAATCACTATGATATCATTCCTCTTCAATCTGTCATTATCGGCATAGTAAGTCATATGATTGACTGATTTAAAATGGCCAATACCAGTCCATTTCAGCTCACTAATGCCAAAGATTTCCATCTTTATGCATTCCATTTTATTTTTGATCACTTACAGTTTTTTAGATTCATACTTCATACATTCCATATTCTGATTATTCATGGATGTTTACTGCTGTTTCTCCTCATTTTAGTTATGCCCCATCCGAAAATAAAGGTCCCAAAAGCTTTCCTCCATTCACTTCATCACAGTGAAGTCTACTTTGAGGAGGCAGCTCTTCCTCAGCTGTATTTGGAGTGTCTTCACACGTGAGGGGCTTACCTTCTGGCACTATATCTGAGAACATTCTGATGATATTCTTAAGTTTTTAATTTCTGGTTCTACATCTAATAATGTTTTCTGCTCTTCTTAAGGTTTTTAGTGACTAAACATCTAGAAGTACTCTGTCTCTCCTTTTTCTTAGTCTGTCTTATTTGTGAAGCTCAGCTGAAACAAATCCACCATGGGTGACCCTGCTGGTATTTAAAATACCAGTGACATTGTTTCCAACATCACATCAACTCTCAAACTACCAAACTCTGACAAACTGACAGATGAGTGGTGGTACCCCTGCTAGATGCCCCCAAGAAGAGATTTGTCACTAACTCTGTGACCCAGGAAAGGGCAGGGCTATTTGAACTCTGGAAATCATGGTTCTATGGATTGGTGGGAGTGATCCAAGTCTTTATAGATAAGCAAAGTGTCAGACTGGGAAAATACAAGCAAGTTAGGTTTGCTAATTATCTTCTGCTCTCTGCTCTTTTAAAACATAAATCCAAAGGCACCTGTACAAAGACCAGCTCAGCATGGATTCAAGACCTAAATGTGAATCTCAGAATTATAAAGGTCATAAATGAAAAAATAGGGACAAACTTAAGGGCTCTAATCCTGGGAACACACAGACTATGAAACATTGCGAAAATTACACAAACAAAAGAAGACAAAATAAATGACTGGGACATTCTAAAAATTAGAAACTTATGTGCATCAAAAATTTCACCTAAAGAGTAAACAAGGAACCCACAGAATGGGAAAAAACCTTTTGCAATGACATATCAAACAAGGCACTAATTTCTAAAATCTAGAGGAAACTACAACACCTCTATAAGAAAAAGACAAGTAACCCAATTTAAAAATGGGCACAGGACATGGACAGATGCTTCACCAAAGAAGACATTTGGGCAGCCAACAAACATCTGAAGGAATGTTCACAATCATTAGCCATTAGAGAGATGCAAATCAAAACAACAATGA
>NW_006408776.1:1187275-1188260 GCF_000296735.1 Chrysochloris asiatica
ACCTCACACCTCACAGTAAGCCAGCCTCCTGTCCTAGGTCATTCAGCTTTACTTGCTCTAGGAGTTAGGAAGCCAACCTATCTGCTCTAGCTTTTGGTTCTGCTCTTCCTCTACCACTTCACAACTTTCTGGCCCCTGTGGAGGAAATCCAGTATGCGGGAGTCTCAGGGTCCAAAGGACATGCGCCACTCTTGGCTCTTCTTTGACACTAGTGACGTTCCCCCATTCCTGCTTCTGAGATGGCTCATTTTAGACATGTTACAGTTCCAGGTGTTTACAATCACAATGAACCCTGCTCACCACTCACAACTGAATCATATTATCAATCAGCATCTTCTCCCACTTTCTTACCCAGACCCATCAAGGCAAAAATGTTGTTGGGTAAGAGATACAAAGACTAAAGCTCAAAGAGACATATTAAATAATTCACTACACCCTAGCACCATAACACGTATGCCTATTACTGAGAGAACTTGTCTGTAGCCATCTCCTGATTGCAGAGAAATATTTAACAGGTTTTGCTTGGAATACACCCCTGCATGTATGAACTGGAACCTTAGTAGCAATACTTTATGACTTATCCTCATTTATGATGGATCTTCAGAAAGTTCCTGAGAAAATTCTACTATCTTTTCATTTTATTTTCCACACATTTTTTTTGAAGTACTTAATAAGAGTTGTTGTTGTTGTTGTCAGGTGCCATCGAGTCGGAACCGACTCATAGTGACCCCATGCACAGCAGAACGAAACAATGTCCGATCCTGGGCCAACCTCACTACCCCTGCCACACTGGAGTCCATTGATGCTGCCACTTCGCCAATCCATCTTGTTGGAGGTCTTCCTCTTTTTCTCTGACCCTCCATCTTACCCAGCATGACATCCTTTTCCAGCGACTGTTCCCTCCTGACAATATGTCCAAAGCATGAGAGAAGAAGTTTAGCCATCCTGGCCTCCAAGGAGTACTCTGGCTGTACTTCTTCCAACA
>NW_006408776.1:1189686-1191146 GCF_000296735.1 Chrysochloris asiatica
AAACACTCATGAATATATAATAATGTACACCTCCAAAAGGCACATTCTGCAAGTCTTCTTCCTGGCCACCAGCTCTCAGTCACTCTTTTTCCATGAATCTAGAGTCCTCAGCTGCTCCCTCTCTTCATGTCCCCTTCTCTGCCTCCATGTCCCCTGCTTCTGTAGATACAGTCCCACATTCCACTTGTGCTCTTTTCTCTTGATGGTCTTCGGGTCCTCTGGACTGTAAAATTAACTAATCCCCTGTTTTTGTTACAAAACTTCTACCTTTACAATTGTAACAGTGGCAATTAGTCATGGTAACAATTACTCATTATTGAATCATACGAATCTTATCCCCATCTCTTTTCACCAGACCCATCTAGACAAGATGAAAACTATTCAGTGGGGACTCTATCTTCCCCCGCACACTCTTTAACTATAATTTTTCTAAGACTTCACACTGCCTCTCAGTTGGAAAGTTGTTGGTAAACATATACAAGAACTTAGAGTTGTAAAACTGTGTGGTATAATTACTTTTTTTGATAATAAGACTGGAAACACATCATTAGCTCTACATCTCTATATTAGATTAGGACCCCAGTACTTTGAAATTGATTATGGTTTACCATCATTCTGAACTATATTTTTATGCAAGGCAGGTTTGAGAAAAACAAATTGGTTTTAACACTTGGTTTGTATGCCCATTTTTTAAGTAAAGAAGATAACTAATGTGCTAATTACCTATAATTCTGCTCTGTTTATTCAGGCTGAATCTCTAGTCCAAATTTTATTGACAAATATATGCTGTTAGTAACTCTACATAAAAGAAAGTAATGAAATTCTAGCCTGAAGTTAAAATTATGTTTGTGTGTGTGTGTGTGTGTGTGTGTGTGTGTTAGTTTTTGTTAGACTTAACTTTCCTAGTGTTGGTTTCATATTTGCCTACTTTGGTTTGATCTTCCCTTCACCAAGTCTAAGACAGTGAGATCCTATTATACATAACAAAAATAAACTGGATTAAAACATGAAACAGATGTAAATAGTATCCCAAAGTGGAAACAATAGGAAAATGTATAAACAAGTGGAGGCACATTCATACAATAGTTTACAACTTGGCCAAAAATAAAAATAAATAAAAAGGAAAAGAACAAGATGCATAGATCTTAAAATAATCACACTGAAAGAAGTCTTGCACAAACAGTACAAGTTGTATTATTCTATTTATATCAAGGTCTAGAAGAGACAAGTTAATCTATGTTGGAAAGAAAAATCAGAAAGAGGTTTCCTCTGTGGCTATCGTAGGGTAAGGGGTTGACTGGGAAGGACACAAAAGAACTTTCTTGAGCGAAGATAATGATCTTGATAATTAATAGGGGTCTGAGTTATAAGGGTGTAAGCATTCCCCAATATTCAGCCAATGTACAGGTAAGAATGGTGCAGAGATTTCTCCAAAGATCCATAACTGAGAGACGTAGAGG
>NW_006408776.1:1191893-1193258 GCF_000296735.1 Chrysochloris asiatica
TTCTATCTATATGTTCACTATGGGTGAAAGCGTTGGACTGCAAGGTGGGTTTGAACTGCAAGGTCAGTGGTTCAAGTTCACCACCTATTCCTCAGAAACCTCATACAAGGTTGTGAATCAGAAGTGTCTCAATGGCATTTAGCAACAATAACAATACATTCATTAATAATTATTTCTAAAGTAACAAAGATGTTCAATTTTATTCAACTTATCAAAAAATTAAATACAAGGAAAAATATGATGTAAATTATTTTAATTCAATTTTTAAAATATACTGGAACTCATTGCAGCGCTGAATCACTTTTAAAACAGTGTTGTGACAAGATCACTCCAGACATACTGTATAAATATTAAATTCAGGATCTGAAGTACTATTTAGTAGGAAATTCTTAACTGCACGCTGTTGTTGTTAAGCGCTATCAAGTCGATTCCGACCTATAGCGTCCCTTTATAGGGTTTCGAAGGAGCAGCTGGTGAGCTTGAACCACTGACCTTGTGTTCAAACGGCTTTGCAGTCTGATGCATTAGCCCACAGGGCCTCACTACACACTATAGAATACATGAAAACAAATTTATTTTTGGTGTTGGTAACATCACAACTAACACTTAATAATCATGTAAGATTGATAAGAATTTATTCACAAAACAGTAAAACTGCAAAGTTTGCCATCATACCTAATACATCGATTTGTGAAGGCAAAGTGCAATAAAATATTTAATACATTTATGTTTACTCCAGTTATAAGTTGAAGAATTACCACTGCATTATATGAAATAAAAAATTGATAACAAATATCGATTTAATTCATGGACAATTATATTTACTGCTCACTTACCAACTATCTCTTTATCTGACATTTCACATTTATGACAAGAGTAAAAAGTCTATTATAAAACCATTTGCTCACTATCAGCATATATCTGGCAGTAACAAACATCAAAGTACAAAGTAATAGTAGCATTGGCTGAGATGGTTCAGGTTATGTGTCACCTTGGCTGGACCAGGGTTGTCAGTGGTTTGGCAGTTACGTAGTGACATCATCATCCACCAATTTTCTATAATGGCCTGGTCTTTGGACCCTAGCTATGTTGATAACTGAGGAGTGGTAAATACAGCTTATTAAGAAAATACAATTGAAATAAATTGTAATTAAACCGCATTGCAAGGGATAAAAAGTCCTCTAATTTTTTTTTTCCATTAAGCTATTCCTATTCTTTTACAAGGAGCTCTCTGGTAGCAAAGTGGTTATGAATCGGGTTGCTAACCTCAAGGTCGGCAGTTCGAAACTACCAGCTGTTCCGTGGGAGAAAGATGAGGCTTTCTGCTCCCATAAAGATTTGTAGCCTCAGCAACCCTCTTCAGGG
>NW_006408776.1:1194884-1195469 GCF_000296735.1 Chrysochloris asiatica
GAGTTGTGGTATGGGTACTGTGGGATAAGCACTAGTCTGCAAACCACAAGGTTGGCAGTTCAAACCCCCCAGTCCTTCCTTGGAAAGCCTATACAGAGTCACTATGGGTCTGAACCAACTCTATGGCACTAAACAACAACAATACAATACATCACAGTGATTTTTTTTATCTTTAGTATAACTCAGAAATTGCTTTTAAAATCTATACTACTTGAGCTAATTTAATAAAATTAGTGATTGAACTTGTCAACAGAAAAGCTGAAAGTGGGCTGATTTTTGGAATCGTTTCTCAGTGTACCAGACAATATAATCACGCTCTACATTTTAGTTAAAGGAGTAGGTACAGGAAATTGGAGAATTGAGCCAGATTAAGTGATAGTCATTAAGTGTATGGATAAAGCAGAAGGTAGAAAATATGCATAAAAGATGGTATGAAAATATCAAAGACAGATGCAGAAATCATTTAGAAAAGCAACGCCCTTTATAAAATCAAGATTTTAGCATAGATGTAAGTGGACAGTCTATTTTTGATAGATTATTTGTACAGGCTTTAAGGAAATTTAAAGCAGTGTTTTCATTAGGAGC
>NW_006408776.1:1196563-1201562 GCF_000296735.1 Chrysochloris asiatica
TGGGTTAATGTGCTGGACTCCAAAGTCACACTGAACCTCAAGGTCGGTGGTTCAAGCTCACCAGCTGCTCCTTGGAAACTCTATACAGTGTTGCTATGGGTCAGAACCAACTGGACAGCACTTAACAACAACAAAGTACAGTTACTATGGATCAGAACTGACTCGACAGCTCTTAGCAACAAGTAAGGTTACAGAGTCCTGGTGTGGTGCTGTATGATAAGCATTGGACTGCTAGCCTCAAGGTTAGGAATTCAAACCCACCTGTCTCTCCACAGAAACCATATTCACGGTTGCTGTAAGTCACAACCAACTCAACGTCACTTAATAACAACAACAACAAAGTAAGGTTACATGAAGTCAATACTGTTTCATCTGGAGGGATGGCCCAGTGCAGGTTTCCATCATTTTTGAAAATTTGGTAGACAATGTTGAAATACAAAGTATTTAAACAAGTTCACATTCTACTGAAAATTCATCAACCTTTATTACACCTTTATTGATGAATTGAAGTCTGTGTGCAGCACACTTGGAACTAGTCAGCCTATTTTATAAACCTTGCTGCTCTCACCAAACTCTGTGAAAAAGGTTAGCATCTATAAGTCAGAGCGCACTAAATCATTTGCCTTGATATTTGCCATGCAATTTCCCGGTCATTTGTAAACAAACCAACAAATGCAAACATATTGAAACCATTATTTTTTGTTACAGAATGAATCTGTTGTGAATCAGTGTTGGCATTCTCTAAAATACAGTATGTTTTATGTGTTTCTTTTGACTCTTTCATGGTCTGGGTCAGCAGATGCATTTTACTATCTACTTTGAACTGCACGTTAATTCCTAGAATACACTGATTCAGCTGACTGCCAACATCCACTTTCAAGGAGACTATTTGTTTTTCTAGATTACTATTAATTTGGGAGGTAAATTTAAAGACAAGTGATGTATCATTTCCCTAATACGCTCTGACACCACTTGGCTGTCAACTGAAATCTTTCAACAAACTGATGCAGCTCTGGGGGGCATTCATCTCTGCCAAATAAATTAGAAGATAGCTACCTGGCCAACTAATTGACAGAGATCCATATCTGTGCCCATTCCAAAGATAGGTGACCCAATGGAATGCAGAAATCATCAGACAGTATCATTAATATCATATGCAAATAAAATTTTGCCAAAGATAGTTTAAAAACAGTTTCAACCGTACATGGACAGGGACTGTCAGAGATTCAAGCTGGACTCAGATGACAAGGAAGGGATATGGGATATCATTGCTGATATCAGATGGATTTGGACTGAAAGCAAAGAATACCGGAATAATGTTTACCTGTGCTTTAGTGACTACATAAAGGCTTTTGACTGCATGAATCATGACAGACTATGGATAACATTGTGAAAAAATGGATAATCTAGAAGACTTAATTGTGCTCATGAGGAACCTGTACACAGACCACGAGACAGTTGTTACAACAGAACAAAGAGATACTAGATGTTTTAAAATCAGGAGAAATGGGCACCAGGGTTGTATCCTCTCACCATATTTATTCAATCTGTATGTTCAGCAAATAATCCCAGAAAGAAAGCTATATGAAGAAGACCATGACAGGATTAGTGAAAGATTCAGGAACAACCTGCAATATTCAGATGGCACAACCTTGCTTGCTGGAAGCAAAAAGAACTTAAAATACTGATGAAGATCAAAGACTGCAACCTTCAGTATGCATTGTACTTCAACATCAAGACAACACAATTACTAGCAACTGAAGCAGCAAATAGCATCATGATCAATGGAGAAAAGATTGAAATGGTCAAAGACTTCATTTTGCTTAAATCTGCTTCCAGCATTCATAGAAGCGGCAGATGAATCAATGCATTTGAATTATGGCACTGGAGAAGAATATTAAAAGTACCATGGACTGCCCAAAGTACAAACAAATCTATGTTGGAAGAAGTGTAACCAGAATGTTCCATAGAAGCTCAGCATGCAGGTCTTCTTCAGTAAGTATTTTAAGTCCTCTGCTTTCAGCAAGCAAGGTTGTGTCATCTGCATATCTCAGGCTGTTATTGAGCCTTCCTCCGATCTTTATGCCCCATTCTCCTTCAGAGAATTTGGCTCCTCAGATTATTTCCTCAGCATACAGATTGGATAAGTGCTGTGAAAAGATCATGTTAACAGCAGCTCATTCAACATATCATCTGTGCATCAAGGGTTGCAACTGAAAGCACTTAACAACAACAACCTCAACCATTGTTTGTTTATTGATTAGACCTTAAGTTATTCTGTAATATCAGCTTGTTTTGTGTTGCTTAGTTGGGACCTTTATGACCCTTTTTTCCATCTTCTTTGTCTTCTTGTTTTGTAGTGCATTGCATTCATCCATATGACGAGACATCAGCCACTTCTCTAAATCCACTGGTTTCCACCCATTTTTGGGTGCTGCAGAGTTTATACATGCTTTTATCTTCAGTTTTTCATATTGGAAAAAGTCTTGACATGGACTTTCTCTGGTTTATGCGTGCTAGAATTCAAGGGATAAGAAATGATATTAATACCGGACATATTTTATTGTTGTTAGGTGCCATCAAGCAACCCTATGCACAACAGAATGAAAAACTGCCCGATCCTGGCCAACCTCACAATTGTTGCCATGCTTGAGTCCATTAATGCTGCCATATTTCCAACCCATTTTGCTGGGCATATTTTATAACCACTACGCCAAGGGCTGCCAAAAGAACCAACAGATTTGTTTTGGAAGAAGTGCAGCCAGAGTGCTCCTTGGAGGCCAAGACGGCCGGACTTCGTCTCTCATACTTTGCACATATTGTCAGGAGGGACCAGTCTCTGGAAAATGATATCATATTTGGTTAAGGTGGAGGGTCAGAGAAAAAGGGGAAGACCCCCAACGAGATGGATTAGCCAAGTGGCAGCATCAATGGACTCAAGTGTGGCAACCGTAGTGAGGTTGGCCCAGGATCGGGCAGTGTTTCGTTCTGCTGTGCCTAAGGTCGCTATCCGGTACCAACTTGATGGCACCTGACAACAACATATTATGTTGCCACAGTGGGTTAAGCACTGGGCTGCTAACTAACGATAAGATCAGTGGTTCAACCCATCAGTTGCTCCACGGGAGAAAGATGAGACCTGTCTGCTCTTGTAAAAATGTACAGTCATGGAAATCTCATACAACACCTCTACTCTGTCCTATGGGAATGTGGTATCTTCATGTGGTAAGCACTGGACTGTGAACCACACGGTCCATGGTCAAGCCGACCAGTCACTTTATGGGAAAACATGAGGCTTTCTGCTCCTGTGAAAATTTTAAAAGCCTCAGAAACCTTATACAGGGTCACTAAGAGTCAGAATCAACTTGATGGCACCTAACAACAACAACTGTATCCTATATGGTTCCTATGAGTCAGAATTGACTTGATGTCAATGGGCTTAGTTGCTGTTGTTTTAATATGACAATACATAGGAGCTTTAGTGGCACAGTGATTAAAGAACTCAGAGGCTAACCCAAAAGTCAGCTGTTTGAACCCACTAGCAGCTTTGCCAGAGAAAAATGTGACAGTCTGCTTCTATAGCGAAAGGGTCTCAATGAGTCAGTACCAACTTGATGGCGGTGGGTTTGGTTTTGGTTTTTATATGACATTGTAGTAAAATACAAATCTTACACTTTGGTAACATAAAGACAATAGAATACATAAATACATTTGTAGAGACAAATTAGAGATAGTACATTTTAAAATGCTATTATTGGGAGTGCATTGACTCCGTACAATAAGCACTGGACTGCGATCCACAAGATCTGAAGTTTTAGCCTTCTAACTGCTCCATGGGAGAAAGATAAGGCTATCTGCTCCCTGGTGATTTAAAATCTCAGAAACCCTATACAGGATGGCCATGAGTCAGGACCAACTTGATGACACTTAGCAACAATAAAGGCATGTGTCATCAGGATATTAGAAAAACTGAAACAATTTCAATGTAACATTCTCAGAGTTTTCTGATGACCTCTGTTTAAACCCCAATTTTATAACATCCTCAAACATTCGTTCAGAACCTTTTGTAGAAAAACTTCACTTCATAGTGGTACCATCACAGTGTTTCCAGTGTAAAAATAGTATATTGCTATTGAAACATTAATTTATGACCTGCTAGTTGCTGATGCTTTTAACATTTGATTTGTGAGATAAACAAATTTAAACAATGGGTGATAGTACATTTAAGTTGAGATTGAATACAAGAATAAAATTAATCGGGAAATCATATGCTAGTCTTTTGGTGTGGCAGTGCACGATAAGTGCTGGATCATAAGCTTGGTTTGAACTGCAAGGTCAGTGGTTCAAACGAACCTTGTTAAGTGTAGTCAAAATCGACTTAATAGCACTTAACAGCAACAGTATTTCTTGAATTAAATATCACGCTTTAAACTGTGAATAATGGGTGCTTAAAATGTTTACACTTGTAGCTGAGGCAGGGCTTGATGGTGGATTAGGGAGCAGGGCTGTGCAGACCTTGGCCAGTAATAGCACGGAATAGTCCTGGTGTGGTTAATGTGCTGGACTGCAAAGTCACTTTGAACCACAAGGATGGTTGTTCAAGCTCACCAGCTGCTTCTCAGAAATCCTATACTGGGTTGCTATGGGTCAGAATCGACTGGATGGCACTAAACAACAACAATCAGATGAAACAGGTTTAAAGAATGGTCCTGGAACTCTGAAGTCCACAGAAAGGAATATTTAGAAGGATTGAAAGCTTACTGCAGTAGGAGTTGAACCAGAAGCAAGAAAAGTGATGTTTTCTGATTTGTGGTGGCCATTGAGTCCGATGCAGTCACTGTGAGTGGGATGGAGCAGATATAAGATCAAGAGGGCACTCTCATCTCAGAGGTCTGCTGGATTGTCAGAGATAAAGATGCAAACATATTTTTGCATTCATTTATCTTTGTTGGCACACCTCCACTCTGTTGACATGGGTGCCTGAGCAAGTGGATATACC
>NW_006408776.1:1202351-1204636 GCF_000296735.1 Chrysochloris asiatica
CAGAGCAGCATAAATAACCAACAACTGCTAAAATCCCTCTGAGTTGGGTAGTAAGAGAAGTGAAAAGAGAAGCCCATTTCCTGATCACAGCTACCAGGAGGCAATCAGAGAGCTTAATAATTAGATGAACGTACATTCATCTAATTGTTGAAAATACAGCAGCACCACAATGCCTAAAAACCAACAAAAGTTTTTTGCCCATGTCCAGAAACAAGATAGAGTATCTTAAACAAATGAGCTGGACATCGACCTAGAATTCCCATTGGAAGGAGGACAGGCTTTGAAGCTGCCTGAAAAGGAATTCAGGAGAATTATATTGAGGTGCATCCAAATGCTCCACAGAAGGTTTGCAAAAAATAAGGAAGAAAGGAAAGTGCTACAGGAATGATCAAATAAGATAGAAATAGCATTGGCAACAATTCAAAACCTACAAAAAGAGGGCCAAATGATTAATAATAAAATATCAGAAATGGACAATACACTGAAAAGGCAAAAGAATAGAATTGAAGTGATGAAAGCCAGAATCAGCGATCTTGAAGAGAAATCTCTCAATACTAATATGATAGAAGAACAAGCAAAAAATAGAATTTAAAAAAATCAGAAGAAAGTCAAAGATTCATGTGGGACAAAATGAAGAAAAATAACTAACTATGGGACATTTGAGTCCCAGAACAGGGAGGATCAGAGAAAACCACAAAGGAGATAGTTGAAGTCCTGCTGGAAGAAAATTTCCCTAACATCTGAAAGAGGTAAAGATAAGCATTCAAGAAGCTGAATGAACCCCAAGAAGGACAGACACCAAAAGAAAATCACCAAGACATATCATAATCAAACTCTCCAAAACCAAAGACGAAAGAATCCTGTAAGCAGCTAGGGAAGAGAAGTGTTACATACAAAGACAAGCAAATAAGATTAAACTCTGATCTCTCAACAGAAACCATGCAGGCAAGAAGTCAATGGAGAGACATATATAAAACCCTGAAAGAAAAAAAACATTGCCAACCAAGAATCATTTATATAGCATAGCTGTCAGTCAAATATGACAGTGTAATCAAAATATTCTAGGATTAAACAGAAGCTAAAGGACTTTGTCAAAGACAACCCACCACTTTAAAACATCCTAAAGGAAGTTCTTGGAAATAAGAACCAAAACAAAACAAACAAACAAACAAAAAAAAAAAAAAAATGGAGAACCATCAGGGATTGATATATATGGCAACACCACCAGCAACTCAGTAGACAGATGGAAGAGTCCAGAACAGAATAAACCTACAAGAATGAATTCAGAGGATCTGGGAGGTCAGTCTGTTATGAAAATACAGGAACAGTGACCCATGTGGTGAGGAGGTCAGGTAGGTTGCAGGATAAAATAGCCTTTTAAATGGAGGGAAAGTTAATAGGATATAGGGTAACCTCAAAGAAAATTAATGTTTGACAACATATCAAGAAAATGAAAATTCAAGATGAACATAGAAATATTAAAATTATGGAAAAACTGGCAAGAAAAAGCACAAAAAACATGAACTCAGCACAGGAAGGCATGCAGAACAAAGAAACCAACAGCACCACAAAAAACAAACATAATGACAGGAATTAATTCATACCTATCGATAATTACACAGAATGTCAATAGATTAAATACTCCAGTCAGGAGACAGAGAGTGGCAGAATGAATAAGAAAACAAAATCCTTCAATATGCTGTCTGCAAAAGACACACCTTACACATAAAGACAAAAACAGATGAAAAGTTAAAGGATGGAAAAAATATATACCACACTAATTGCAATCCCTAACAAGCAGGAGTGGCAATACTAATCTTGGATAAAATAAACTTTAAGGCAAAAACCAGCATAAAATAAAGGACACTATCTCATGATTAAAGGGTCAATAGAACAAGATGACATAACCATAATAAATATCTGTGCTCCCAAATATAGAGCCCCAAAATATATGCGGTAAACCCTAATAGAACTGAAGAAAGAAATAGACAAATCTAAAATTATAGTGGGAGATTTTAATACACCACTTTCAAAAATGGATAGAACAACCCAAAAGAAACTGAACAAAGATACAGAGGAGCTAAACAACACATCAACCACTTTGACATAAATGTGTACAGGACATTCAACCCAACAACAGCACAATACACATTCTCTTCCAGTGCACATGAAACATTCTCCAGAATAGACTATGTTTTAAGCCACAAAACAAGCCTCAATAAATTTACAAACATCAAAATATTACAAAGCATCTTCTCAGACCACAATGCTATGAAATTAGAAAT
>NW_006408776.1:1207038-1215328 GCF_000296735.1 Chrysochloris asiatica
TGATTTGCAGCCTCGGAAACCCTGTGCAGGGTCACTGTAAATTGGAACCGACTTCATGGTACTTAACAACAACAACAACAATACAAGGCACACATAGACTATCAAACATTGCAAGAATTGCACAATCAAAAGAAGACAAATTAGATAATTGAGACATACTGAAAATTAGAAACCTATGTGCATCAAAGGAATTCACCGAAAGAGTAGAAAGGGAGCCCACTGAATGGGAAAAAGTTTTTTGTAATGACATATCAGACAAGGGACTAATCTCTAAAATCTACAGGAAACTACAACACCTCTACCAGAAAAAGACAAATAACCCAATTAAAAATGGGCACAGGATATGAACAGACACTTCACCAAGGAGAGCAACCATGCAGCCAACAAACATATGAAGGAATGTTCATAATAACTAGCCATTTTGTTGTTGTTGTTAAGTGCCATTGGGTCAGTTTCGATTCATAGTGACCCTATGAGTTTCCAAAGAGCAGCTGGTGTGCTTGAAGCACTGCCCTTGCAGGCCAGTGCATTAACCCATAGCACCACACCAGGACTCCCATTAGCCATTACAAATCAAAACAACAATGAGATATCATCTCACACCAGTAATAACAGCGAAGTTCAAAAAGCAGAGAGCAATAAATGCTGGCAAGGATGGAGAGAGACTGGGACCCACCTACATTGCTGGTGGGACTGTAAAACGGTTCAATCACTTTGGAAAATGGTATGGCACTTCATCAGAAAGTTTGAAATAGAAATACCTTATGATCCAGCAATTTCTCTACTTGGCATGTATCCACAAGAAATACGAACTAGAACACGAGCAGATATAGGAACACCAATGTTTATCACAGCACTATTCACAATTTCAAAAATATGGAGACAGCGTAAGTGCCCATCGTTGGAAGAATGGATAAATAAACTTTGGTACTTACACACAATGGAATATTATGCTACCTTGAAGAATAACAAGGAAGCTGCAAACCACCACATAACATGGATAAATCTTGAAGATATTATGCTGAGTGAAATTAGTCACAAAGGGACAAATATCACATAAGACCATTATTGTAAAAGCTTAAGAAATTATATCCATACTAAAAGAAAAAAAAAATTATTTGTTGGTTACCAAGGTTGGAGGGGAGGGGAGAGTAGAGCACAGATTAAGGGAGAGTCATATCATCGCTCTGGTGTTGGGGAGGGCAATATATGTGGAAGGGGGGGGTAGCAAGAAGGGGGAGGTGTGGAAGAACAAGGAAGATAGGGGGACATTTAGGTTTGCCTGGGCTAAATGGGACAGAGGTTAATAGTGATATATGCTCAACCTTGGAACACAAGGCTCTATGATACAGGGATTAAGGCATAGTCTGAATGGGTGCAAGAGGGGAAATAACGTTAAGACACTTGACTGTCTTTTGGATATTGGTTATACAGAGATCGAGTCATAGACTGAATGAGGAAATAATGTTAAGATATTTGATTGATTGTCTTATGAATATTAGTTTCCCTTGCCTTTGTCTGTTAAATAGATGCTTGAGTGGGATAGAAAGGAATATTGCGAAACATGATACGGAAAGCTTGTGAGCCCATCTTCAGCCTATAACTGATTGTTGTTATGTTATGTGCCGTGGAGTCAGACTCAGATGGGAGAGTGAATGATCTATGAAACAGAACTCATCACCCAGAGCTGTGGCTGAGCAACGTGGCTTGTTAAGCAATGAAAGCAGAGAAGCATTCAGCATGCATGGGTGTCAGACGCAAATCAGACAGAAGTGGCCCACTGGTCTTGTTCACTACTTAAACATTATTATTGAACCAAAAATAGCAGAGTGGGGAAAATACCAATTTTTTAAATTTCAGCCTAGATTCAGGGGGAATTTTTTTTTTTTTTTCTAGTCTGGTTTTGGTTTAATTCCTGTGAAATTTTGGTGTGTTTTTTTGGTTTTTGTTGTTTTGTTTGGGATTTTTATTCTGTTGCAGTTCATAGCTCTGTTCTAGTACTATGCCCATATACAATTCAGGAAGTGTGACACAACCCAGAGAATGTTTGAGGCAAGTAGAATTTAAGGGTAAAGAGGCTATTGGGCAAATAACTACTCATTTTGAAGAAGTGCCCAACTCTGGGCAGCTAGCCCTTAGCAATCTTTGTGATTCTGCCCTGAGCTGTTTTAAGTTTTTTTGTCTGCTGTTTTGGTAGGGTTGCTTGGAGCCAAACCATTCCATTGTTATTGTTGTTAAGTGCCGTGGCGTCGGTTTCGACCCATAGGGACTCTGAATAGGGTTTCCGAGGCTGTAAATCTTTACGGGAGCAGATCGCCTCATCTTTCTCCCGTGGAGCAGCTGGTAGTTTCGAACTGCTGACCTTCCGGTTCGCAGCCCGATTCGTAACCACTACGCTACCAGAGCTCCTTCCATAGGAGCTATTTATTAGCTGCTTACAATGTGCTAGGCACTGTGGGGAACTCATTAAAGGGGCTAGACATAAACCTGTGAAAAATTAGACCAGAAGAGGAAAGATACCAGGGGTGTAGTAAGTGATTAATTGCCAGATGGTGCAGATAAAAACCTTAAGAGGAGCTCTGAGTGGGAGTGATTACCTCACGCTGGGTGCTGAGTAGGACACTGAGTTGATTAAAAATTTTCAGCATGGATTAAATCCAAACTTTTCCCCTCCTTTCAGCAACCTCTACTTCCCTCCGTCTAAATCTTCTGGATGTTTGGAAACAGGAGTGCTTTCCAAACAGAGTTCAAAGAAGAATTACCACGTGGGGGCTGGGGGAGGGGAGCGTCATGCAACCTAAATTCACTTCTAAAACAGCAATAAGATTCAGTGAAGGAGCAATTTTTAAACGTGATAATTCCTTTTTTACTTAGTTACTCTTAGTTACAGCCATAGAGAAAGCTCTAGTTCATCTCGTCTTCGCATTCATGACAGGCCTGACGCTTAGTAAAGTATGTTGACTACCAAGAATAGCCAAGAAGGAATTTCTTCATGGAAACAATGTCCCTGTGGCTTAAACAAAGACAACAAGGGGGAGAGAGACTCAAAGTGAGGAAAGAAGAGTCAGACACCAGGTGTTTTTTCCGTGGTACCGAACCACCAACCTTTAGGTTAGTAGTCTGGTGCAAAAGGTTTGTACCACCCCTGGACCTTGTATACAGTATATTGTATATATAAAGCTATTAATTACTTTATTTTCGAACCAAGAGCCATGAAGAGACACATATAACACGGCAATAGCTACAAGCAAGACTGAATGATTAGATTGTCACTCTGTATCTTGGAGTCCTGGTATGACAATGTAGGATAATTACTGGATTGCTAACCTCAAGGTCAGCAGTTCAAACCCACCAGCCACTCCTGGGATACTCTATACTGGTTACTATGAGTCGGTACCACCTCGACGGCACACAACAATTTCTCTCTTACTTACTCCTGTTCCAGTTGACCCTAACTTTTGACATTACACATCAGTGTTTCCTACTCTCACTTTCCATTTGCTAACAGTGGACTCCTTCAATCCAATATCATCTCGCTTTTGAGCTACTGTTAAACTTTAATTCTGGTAAGATTATGATGTTAGGATTTTTTGACTGGTTTTCCTTGGGATTTAGAAAAACACATCCATTTCTCAAGAATGGCTAAGAAGGAATTCCTTCATGCAAACACTGCTGCTGTGGCAAAAACAAAGACAGGGTGAGAGACTCAAACTGGGAAAGGAAAGGTTAGAGGCCCCTGGTGAGAGTGTGCTGGAAGCCATTTAGCGCAGTGATCAGAGAGAAATAAGGAGTCACTGATAAGTTTCAAAGGAGAGTCACTGAGGCTGGTTACAAAGAGACTTCTGTGAATGCTGTGAGGACAGAGCCTTGGAGGCAGAGAAATCTACTAGAAATCAACTTGGAGAGGGTTAATGATTTGCACTTGAATAGGGGTTGTAGGATAGGAAGAAATGGATAGATTTGAGAAAGACCTCAGAGGAACCTTTGAACAAGCCTCCGTGATCAATTGGTGCCTCTGGATGGTTTGTAATCAATTTAGGACTGAAATGTCAGTGGAAGAAAATTCTGGCTATCTGTGCCCATAAAGATTACAGACAAGAAAACCCTATGAGGCTCTGTACTATTTTGTGACACATGGGGTCGCCACGTGCCAGAACCGAATCCAAAGCAACTTTTAAAATCTTTTTTTCATGATTGATGGATACAAGACCTGGAAGATTACGTAATGTATTTGTGTCTGACTTTGTTCCTGTGCTTAATATCCTACCCAAGAAGATAGCACAGGTCCTGAATGTTCAAAGGGTGCCAACATAAATGCTATCTGGTCTCGTAGTTGTTCATACACACTCCTCCTGGCATTCTTTGTTTTCATGCTTGTCTCCCTTTCTCTTTATACACTATCTGTCTGAACTTTAACTGCTCTTGACTTAGATTTTTTAAACAAAAGTTGTCTTTAAAATGATGATTTTTCTACTGATATATACAAAGCCTTTCACAGTGATAACTCTGTCCAATAATGCCCATTTCCAGATTCAGTAATACCTTATATCACTCTTTAGGCAAATCCAAACCAAGACAGAGTCCCCAGTGGAATCCCAGGTGAAGTAAAGCAATAAAGAAAGAGGCTTTTTCATAGGACCATTGTTACCTGGAGTCCTGGTGTGGAGCTGTGGGTTAATGCACTGGGCTACAAAGTTGTTTGAATTGCAAGGTGAATGGTTCAAGCTCACCATTCACTCCTTGGAAACCCTATACAAGGTCACTATGGGTCGGGATCGACTAGATGGCACTCAACAACAACTGTTAGCCTATATGGTCCCTTTGTACCTCAAAGAAAAGATGGCCCATCTGGGTGGACCAATTAGGAAAAGGCACAAAATCTACTTGACTGATGCAGCTGCAAGCCAAAGTGTGCAGCCTGGAGACTTGATCTTGGGCAGCATTTCAGTTCCTACTTGTCTTCTAGGCTGGGCACCCTTGTGCAGTATAGAAACCATGCAACTACAAGCCTTCGTCGATCATGAATTGAAATCCGTGTGTTCCAGTTTGGATTCCCTCACCAACTTACTACTGAACTAGAATAGCTCAGGAGTTGAGAGTTGGAAGATACTTACTTCTCTCCCTCAAATGAGGCCCAGGAAGTAGATGGTCATGTGTTAGGGACCTAACACATAGGGTTAGTACCTAAGCTGTCTGGATTCCAGACAAACATCCTTGATTTCTGATGCCTTTAATTCCTCACCTATGTAACAGAGAAACCTATGTTTGGTTTTCCCAAATTCAGAGATTATTGTTTTGTTATTTGTTGTTGGTTTGTTTGTTTTTTAAATCTTACACACGGTGTTCTCTTAAACTAAACTTTGCCATAATATTGCGATAAAAAATAAACATATTTAAACTACATTCTATGCTTTTCATTGAAGGTAAGGTCCAGAAATACAAGTTGCTTCCATGAATAATACTTAAAATGCTATTGTAGAGTCCACTCCAACTAGGGGGTCCTGATGTATAATATAACAGAATGAAATGTTACCCCATTCTGCACAATCATTTCTGTTGTGGATTGAACTACATCCTCCCAAAATTATATGTTGTAAATCCTAATCCCTGTATTGGTTTTAATCCCATGTAAAAGTGGGTTTTCTTTTCTATGTTAATATGGCAGCATGAGTGCAGTTTAATCTCTTTTATATCTCAAACGATACTTATTTCAGTAAGTATCCTATTTATTCCTATGTATTCTTATTTCCGTATCTTTTGAGATATAAAAGAGATTAAACAAGCAAGCAAGAGAAGCAGAGGTAGGAGAGAAAGATGTTATGCCACATGAAGACCACCAAGGACCAAGCCCCAGAGTCTGAAAGCAAGAACCTCCCCGGAGAGCTGATGGAGGAAGTCTGCTCCTAGAGCCAGCTCTGTGATTTCAGACTTCTTGAGTCCCACCTGTTTCTGCTCATTACAGCCACTGAGCTGTCGTAGTTTCTGGGGCAGTAACACTAAGACAAGTGGTTTGCTCAAGTCCATTGTGGTCACTGTGTCTAATGAGAGTCTTCCCATGCAGTGGACTCAGTGTCTAGCACAGTATCAGGCTGTGTTCTGTTGCTATCTGCAGGGCTTTCCTTGGCTAATTTTTTTTAAATTTTAATGTTTTATTGTGAATTATGTGATAGTTTACATGGGAGAACATTAATGTTACATTCATCCTATCGTATATCATTTCATTGCCATGGTTACAGTCCTGTCCATGCATCATCAACCAAGAGATAACCCTGTCATCAGCACACAGCCCCTCTCCCTCTCTGTGTCTAAAGTCCCCAGCCGCTCCATTTCCACGTCATCATCTATGCCTCCATCTCTGGTGTCACTGCCTTTCTGGGTAGGGTCCCAATCTCCGCTCTTCTCACTTGATGGTCCTAGGGACCTCCGCTCCTAGACTGCAAAGTTAATCACTCCCCTCCTTGCTACAAAACAGCTACCTTTACATTTCCAACGCTCACAATCAGTCCTGATAACAATTATTCACTATTGTATCACAAGAAACCTATCCTATCCCCATCTCCTTTCATCAGTCTGCCCAGACAGATTAGATACTACTCAGTGGAGATTCTACCTTGCTCCATGCCCTCTGGATCTAGGTTCCCTCTTGAAAGCTTGTAAGTCTGTCACTTTTTTTTTTTTTTTTTAAAGTTTTTATTGTGAATTATGTGGGTTTACATGGGAGAGCATCAGTTTTACATTCATCCCATTATATTTCGCTTCATTGCAATGATTACAATTCCCTCCATGCATCACCAAATAACCAAATGATACACCCCACAGGCCCTACCCCCAGCTGTCAGCACACAGCCCCTCTCCCTCCCTGAGTCCTGTGTCCCCAGCCACTCCTTCTGTCCACGTCATCATCTCTGTCTCCATGCCTGGCTTCACTGTCTTTCTGGGTAGGATCACACTCTTTGCTCTTCTCAATTGATGGTCCCAGGAACCTCCACTCCTGGGCTACAAAATCAATTACTCCACTCCTTTTGTCAAAAAAAACACCTACCTCTACATTTCCGACCCTCACAGTCATTCCTGTTGGCAATCATTTACTATTGTACCATAAGAGTCTTATCCCCATTTCCTTTCGCCAGCCTGGTTCCAACAGATTGGAAAACATTCTGTGGAGGTTCTACCTACCTGTACCCCATCTGGAACTAGGCTCCCTCTTTAAAGCTTGTAAGCCAGTCACTTGTCTTTATAGGGTCCCCCACCCCCCATTGTGGGTAACCAATGCCCTTGCTGTAAAGATATGTTCCATCTTTTGAGCTACTGTAAAGCTTTATTGTAGTGGGTTACTCTTTTTTTTTCTTCCCTCTTCTTTCTTCTTCTAGTCGAGTTCTGATCATCCAGCCATTGAAGCCAGGTCAGGTAGGTACTGTCTGCAAGTGTGGGTGTTCTTGTGCATCTCCCCTCACTTCATATCAGCTGGATGCTTCACTCTCCACTCTAGTCCTCTGGGACCATGTCACTGCCTCTGGGCCCAGGAGTCCCCGGGTCTTGGCATACTGCTGGCCATCCAGGTCTCCTCCCAGGTTCACAGGAGTCTATTGAATGTGGTCGGACTTAGATCCCAACTTCATTGCTGTTTTTCCCCCCTCTTCCCCTTATCGGTGACAAACATGGTCACCAGCCAGAACACATGCCTGCTCATGTATTCCCCTTGAGTATTAGTCTTGGAAGGGAGTTTGCTCTGAGGGGACCCGACCCATTGCCTTGATAGCTCCAGGGCAAACACTTTTACTTGTTCTTGTAGCAATCAATCATACTGCCATTATTGTTTCTGATTTTTTCTTGCTGGTCTTTCTTCACAGAGTATCTTCTGTTCTTCTAGCAGCTCCAGGCTGGTCTACTCATCCTTTCCAGTGGAAATTTCCCATCTCAGACAATTCTGGATGGGATTGTGGTTTCCACCTATGGTCTTATGCAGTGCAGAACGTACATAGGGGGTCTCTTTCACTGGGCAATTTCTAGCCCCCTTTGAGGTATTCTAATCAGTTATAGGCTGAAGACGAACTTACAAGTTTTCTACTGTGACGTTTCTGGCTATTCCTCCCCTGCCCCAAGTGTCTATTTCAAAATGGTATGTAAGGGAAACCAAGATTCAAAAGACAGCCAAGCATCTTAACATTATTCCCCTCTTTTACCCTTTCAAGCCATGCCTCAATCCCTGTATCCCCAAGCCCTGTTATTCCAAGGTTATTCATACATCATTTACCTCTGTCCCACTTAGCCCTTGCCAACCTGCCTAACT
>NW_006408776.1:1216628-1218108 GCF_000296735.1 Chrysochloris asiatica
GTCTTTGCACATTTCATTATAATACTTGACTCTGTCTTTCAAGTTGGCCTTTTAGACTTTCTATTCAGCTGTTTGAGTTCCTCATTTTTTCTACTCACATTAGAATCGCTATACTGGAGAGCAAGTTCAGAATCTCTTCTGATATCTATTTTGGTCTTTTCTTTTTTTCTCTGTCTTTTTCATGACTTTTGCTTGCTTTTTTTCCGGTATGATGTTCTTGATGCTATCCCACACCTCTTTGGTCTTTGGTCATTTATGTCTAATACATCAAATTTGTTATTGAGATGGTGTCTAAATTCAGGCAGTATGTGATCAAGGTCATCTTTTTGCTGTCGTGCTCTTGTTTTAATTTTCCTCAGCTTCAGATTGAACTGGCATTTGAGTATTGATGGTCTATTCCACAGTTGGCTCCTAGTCTTGTTTTGGCTGATATCTCTTCCCATAGATGTAGTCAGTTTGATTCCTGTGTTTTCCATCGGGTGTGGTTTATACGTATCGTCAGTCACCTTTTATGTTGGTTAAAAAAAATACTCACAGTGACTAAGTCATTGGTCTTGCAAAATTTTATCATGCGATCCCCAACCTCCTTTCTATCACCAAGGCCTTATTTTTCAACTACTGGTCCTTCCTGTTTGTTTCCACCCTTCACATTCTAATCACCAGTAACTCTCAATGCATCTTGATTGCATATTTGATCAATTTCAGACTGCAAAAGAATTCTTTAATTTCATTATTACTGGCTTTAGGAGATTTGCTGCATACATATGAATAGTGGTATTAACTTATTATCATCCTTGTAGGTATATGAATTTTATCCGATTACACACATCAATGTAGCTGCAGATAGATCTTGAAATGTTCTTTTTTTTTTTTTCCCTTTAAGTTTTTATTGTGGATTGAGTGTAAGTTTACAAGGCAGATCATCAGTGTCACATTCAACAAATCATACAACTTGTTTCATCACAATGATTACATTCCCCTCCATGTACCATCAGTTAATAGTATTTCTCTATATTCACTTTAGCTTTTTTTAAATAAACAAAACAAAAAACACTCAAGCATATATAATAATTTACACCACCTAAAGGGCACATTCTGCAAGTCTCCCTCCTGGCCGCCAGCTCTTAGTCCTTCTCTTCCCATGAATCCAGAGTCCTCAGCTACTCCCTCTCTCCATGTCCCCAACTCTACCTCCATTTCTGGTGCTACTGCTTCTCTGGATAAGGTCCCTCATTCCCCTTGTGCTCTTCTCCCCTGATGGTCCTCAGGTCCTTCGTTTCTGGACTATAAGATTAACTGCTCCCTCATATTTGTTATAAAACTTCTTCCTTTACAATTGTGACAGCCGCAATTAGTCATTGATAACAATTACTGATTGTTGATTCATAGGAATCTAATTCCCATCTCTTTCAATCAGACCCATGTAGACAAGATGACAGCTATTCAGTGGAGACTCTTTCTTCCCCCACACACTCTTAAA
>NW_006408776.1:1220744-1222672 GCF_000296735.1 Chrysochloris asiatica
GTTGTCTGTTTCTATTTTGGGGGCATATTCAGTGGTTAACCATGGCCTTAATACTAAGATGGGTGTGTGTTTTGGTATTTTTTATGCTTTCTGATTGCCTCCAGGTAGATATGATCCAGAGATGGGCTTCCCTTTTTCACTTTTCTTCCTGAGAGATTTCAAGATGCCACTGTTGGTCATTATGATGTAACTCAGGATTTTATTTTTGGACTGTTTCCTTTTTAGTATGCCTGTCCTGCTTCACAATCCCTGTTTAGGCTTTTTTCCTAGTGGTAAACAGATCAGGGCTGCTTGTGGCCATTTTACACTGCTGTTTGGTTTTAAGTGAAAACTATCACTTTATATTTTGAGAAGACTACACATGTGTAATAGAACCCTCCAGGGGTGGGGGTGGCGTGTCCACTCGCTCAGGCACCCTTTCTAATCACCAGAATGGAGGTGTGTAGACCAATAAACATATATGAAAAATAAAATGTCTACACCTTTATCTCTGCCTGTGCCAGGCATCCGTGGCTGCTTTGATCCTTCCCCGGTTCAATCTCACCAAAGATCACCACTCAGGGAGCAGCTGAGCATCTTGGATTAGAAAGCACAGGATTTCTTGCTTCTGCAATAATTCCAATGGATGTAAGCCTTTCAACCTTCTAAATAGTCCTTTATATGTGGTTCAGAGTTCTGGAACCATCCCTTGAGCCTGCTTGGTCCATTATTTTGTGTTGTTGTTGACAGAGCTCCTCACTGCACTTCCACCCGATCCACCATCTTGTTTGTTCTCCCCAAAATGTTCTTTTTAATGATGAATGTTTCTCAATTCCTCTTAAATTTGTCATTCCAGGTGTAATAAACCATATGATTGTCAGATTCAAAATGGCAATACCAGTCCACCCATTTCAGCTCACGAATGCCTAGAATACCAATGTCTATGTGTTCCATTTCATTGTTGACAACTTCCAGTTTTCCCAGATTCATACTTAGTACATTCTATGTTTTGAATGTTAATGAAAGTTTGCAGCTGTGTCTCCTTATTTTGAGTTTTGCCCCATCAGCAAATGAAAGTCCTGAAAGCTTTACTTCATTTGTATCATCATGGTCAACTCTTCTTTGAGGTGGCAGCTTGTCCCTAGCCATATTAGTGCCTTCCAACCTGAGGTACTTATCTTCAGGCACTATATGTAACAATATTCTGATGTTGTTCATAATGTTTTCAACTTCCCACACGATATCTGATTTTTTTTGCTGCTATTCCTAAGGTTTTCAGTGGCTAAAAACTCAGTCTGTCTCTCCTTCTTCCTAGTTTGTTTTTGACTAGAAGCTCAGCTGAAACCTGCCCACAATGGGTAACCCTGTTGGTATTTACAGTACAGGTGGCATAGCTTCCAGCATCACAGCCACACGCAAATCACTACAGAATGACAAACTGACAGATAAGTGGTGGAATGTGTGTCATAGCTTATAGTACATAGTGTACATTTCAATGCACAAAAAAACATTAAAGACACAGTTTTGGATACACTAAAGCATATTTAACATAATTCTATAACCCAGCAGACCGCTGCTAGTGAGTGGATTCTAACTCATAGTGACGCTATGTAGGGTTTCTGAGGTGATAAATCTCCATAGAAGCAGAAAGCACCCTCTTTCTCCTACAGAGCAGCTAGAGGATTCGAACTGCTAACTTTACAGTTAGTTTTGCCCTATAGGACAGAGTAAAACTTCCCTGATTACAGTAGTGTTTGATACACAATGAAAGGTAGCTCCCATTTGTAATGACTTACAAACCACTGTATCTTGACACTCCTAAGCCAAGGACCACCTGTGCAAATGAAATCTGCCCCCTGCTGGCTGTCAGCAGTTCTGCCTGACCAGACATTTTGTAAAAGATTCAGGAAACCTGGTGTGGCACTGTAGAATAAGCACTGGACTGCTAA
>NW_006408776.1:1223103-1225042 GCF_000296735.1 Chrysochloris asiatica
GAGATGGATTGGCAAAGTGGCAGCATCAAAGGGCTCAAGTGTGCCAGCAATTGTGAGGTTGGCCCAGGATCAGCAGTGTTTCGTTCTGCTGTGCATAAGGCCGCTATGGGTCAGTACCGACTCGATGGCACCTAACAACAACAACAGCAGCAATCACAATACATACCCATGCCTCACAGTGCCTCTCAGTGGCATCTACCTGAATATTCCCATGAGGGACCCCTGATATCTTGTCACCAACTCCACTAAGAAGGGCAACAGGAAGGGACTCCTCTTGAGTCTCCCCAGAGCACCTCCAGGTAACCTATACAGGTTAGTGCCTTCAGGGATCTGGGTCCTGCCACTGATGGTCCCCTGAGGCCCATACCTGAAGCTGGTCAGGAGTCGAGCTGAACCTGAGGCTGGTCAAGAGTCGTCTCCTCCATCTCAAGTCCTCCCAAGTTCTCAGAAAGAGAAAAAAGGGAGGTTCAAGGGTAGAAGTGGCCTAGCTGTGATCCTCCTTGTCTCTGTACTATCCAAGTCTGGGACTGTCTCCTCATTGGTCCTTCTTCCCCTACCCCATTGCCATTCAGGAGTCTGGACTTACAGGGCACAGATGCTGTTTCAGGGTCCTGTCTGGTGCTAGGGCCACTGGACCACCTATGGCAGGTCCGTATGTGACTCATCCTCTCAGCCAAGTGGAATATGGGTGGACTGCATACAGGTCCTGACTGACTAGTCATGAAATGCTGCCTCCATGTGAGCACCCCACATCCATGTGAGGGGTTCGTCCATGTCAGTGTATGCATTCAGCAATACCTGCAGACCTCTTTTAAGAGTATCTCCCGGAGTTTGATTCTTTCTATATCTATGTTTCTGGAAGCAGTTTTGATGTAAGATTGATAAAGACAAGAGAGACAGACTGACAGAGACCATCTCTTTCTTCAGTAAAACAATGACAGGGTTAAGAATGAAAAAAAACAAAGGAAATAGACAAATGATTTTCAACGTTATCATGAACCTGTGGGTTGCTTGGCCTGCTCCCTCCCTGCAACTCTCATTCTCATCAGAATCCTATGGTGGGGACTCAATCGTCTTTCATGACCCTTGGTTTTTCTACAGAAGCCGTCTCCAACTAGAAGCTCATGCAATTACTGCTTCAGCTGGAACTCTCCTCAGACCTTGAGAGGGTATTTCTGCTTAAGTACCTACTCTTCTGGTTGTTGTGGAAAGCATTGGCATCCTAGGCAGGCAGTGTTAAGTTGGAACTAGGCACAAATAGCTCCCTGCACTGTTCAACCATAGGCCAGCTCCACGTGTCTTTTAAAAATAGCAACGCTGCCTCTGAAAATGGCAAGAAAAGACGTGCTGGAGATGTGTGTATGTCTCTGCCACTCCCTCATCTAGCTGCATTCTAAAGAGAGGCAAAATTAGAATATTTGGAAAGAAAAGGCGAAGGAAAGATCATTAACACACATTAGCACCCCCATAGAGAGTCCCCCTCCACCTTACAGCACAGAGCAAGTCCTCAGCATACACAGCACTTTTATCAGGGCAGTTCCTAAATCATTCTTATGGGAGTCGGCCAGAAAATAAAGGGGAGCTCATTGGTTTGGGAGAAGGATTGAAGAAAACTTCATTACCTTTGAAGAAAGGAGACCTGGTGGCTTGGTGGCTAAGCCCTCAGTTGCTAACCATCTCAGCATCTGAGCTTGAGAAAACCTCGTGACTTGCTCCCGTAAAGATTACTGCCTAGCAGACCTTGTGGGCCAGTTCTGCTTTATTAGTGAAATCATGATGGCATCCAGCAACAGTTTTAAAGGGGAAAAGAGTAGAGGGCTGTTATTAATGGACCAGGTTTGGATTTGTTTGTTTGATTTATTGTGATTATATATATATATTATGGTGTGGCATCAGGGTATAGCGCTATGGGATAATGCTCTGAATCACAAGGTTGGTT
>NW_006408776.1:1225287-1242021 GCF_000296735.1 Chrysochloris asiatica
CTTTTAAACCATGTGTTTGGTTTTTGTAAACTGTGAATTGGGCGAAGATTTAGGGAGCAGGTCTTCTGTTTTGCAGTCAATACTTCATAACATGCTTTGCTTCGTCTCATTGACCCCGGTCTCCTAGATGTGACCTTACCTGTCCAGCCCACTTCCTCCCTGCGGCTTCTGGTTTCCATTCCTCCTCCTTTCCTAACCCTTCTGAACTTTGTCCTCAGGTAAAGAATTGCTCCCTTTTGACCTCAAATGATTGTGTAGTCCAAGGTGTATGTAACCTCCCTAGTGTTACTATTTCCCTTATAAACCTATTGTTTGGCTGAAATTTGAACCTTGAGGTTCAGTCCCAGACCTGAAGGGTGACTAAGGGCCAAAGTTTCAGGGGTTCTAGTCCGCCAGTCTCCAGCTAATCAGTAAGCCTGGTCTTTATTTTATGATTTTGATGTTTGCTCCATATTTTTCTCCTCCCTTCTGTTGCGATCCCTTTCAGAGCAGTCAAGTTAATCCTATTTAAGTGTCCAGTCCCATGGCTTTAGTCACATTTACCATTCTGACAGCCATTATCCATCCCAAATGTTTTTATCACCTCAAACGGAAACCCAGGACCCTGTCAGCAGTAGCTCCTCCATGCCCCCCCAAACCCTATGTTGTTGTTAAGTGCCATTGAGTTGGTTCCGACCCATAGTGACCCTGTATAGGGTTTCCAAAGAGCAGCTGGTGAGCTTGAACTGCTAACCTTGTAGCTCAAACTGACTTCGCAGCCCAGCGCATTAACCCACTGCGCCACACTAGGACTCCAAACCCTATACAGCATCGCTATTAGTCAAAACTGATTTAATGGCACTTGGCAACATTTTGTTTGAGTCCCTGCTTTGAAATCTGGGGAGTATATACATGTAAGTAGAATTTCTGTGTCATTTGGTAGTTCTTGGTTTAACTTTTTGAAGTTCCACCACGCTGTTTTCCAAAGTGACAGCTCCATTTTATATTTCCATCAGCAGTGCACGAGGGGCTCCAGGGGTATCTTTGAAAGACAAAACCCCACGGACACACTCTCTTGAGTAGGAACTGGAGAAGAAACATCCCTGTGGCTGAACTCGCAGGCCTGCCTCGCTGGGGCGTGTGTGGCACTACCACGAGGGCTATGCATGAGAAAAGTGAAAGGAGGTCTCTTGTTAGAGAAGATATTGGTGCTTGGACATGACAGCTGGCATAGATAGAATTGTTATGAGAAATTCCAAAAGGGTCAGGCGCTTCTAGGGGAGCCTGCAAATCGGGATGGGAAAGAATGCTCCATCTAGGGAAAGAAACATGTTTAAGGAAACTTACATCTCCAACGGTCAGCCCCAAGTTCCAAATTGAGAAGCGTGCTATTTGCCAAGGGGAAATGCATTCAGAGCTCCATTAGCAGCAACACCTTGTATTTACAAGGCAGTTAGTATTCACTCATATGAGGGCTTGAAGGTCTTATTACAAAATAAAAAATAGTTGCTATGGAGTTACCTCCAATCCATGGAGACCCCAGGTGCATCAGATTAGGACTTTGCTACATAGGGTTTCAGTGACTGATTATTTTGGGGGAAGTAAATCACCAGACCTTTCTTCCAAGGTGTGTCTGGGTGGACTCAAGCCCACAGCCAGCCAACAGATAAGTGCATTCACTGTTCATATCACCCAGCGATTCCCTAATTACAAATAAAAATACAAACACACCTCCTGCCAGCGAATCGATCTCTGGTACGTAGTGGTTACGAATCGGGCTGTGAACCGCAAGGTCAGCAGTTTGAAACTACCAGCTGTTCCACGGGAGAAAGAGGAGGCTTTTTGCTTCCGTAAAGATTTACAGCCTTGAAACCCTGTACAGGGTCGCTATGAGTCGGAACCGACTCCATGGCACATAACAACAGCAACATGTATTACTGAGTAGAAAAAAAAGATTAACTTTTTATTGTGATATGATTGAAGATTTACAGAGCTGATCATCTGTCCTACATTCAACAAATCCTATGCTTTGTTTCAATTCAACGATTGCAGTCCCTTCCATGTAACACCTGTTATCCTGTTTCCGTTCTGTCTTCTTTCCCAGCCCTTTGGAATTGTGTCTTAGGTTGAAGGCTGCACTTTTGATCTTGAATGGATGAACATTTGAGTAGAACTTTATAGTGTGGCGCTGTGGGATGAAGCACTGGACTGCAAGGTTGTTTGAACCACAAGGTCAGTGGTTCAAACTCACTAGCCGCTTATTGTCAACCCTATACAGGGATGCTGAATCAGAACTGACTTGATGGTATTAACCTTAAGGAAGCAGTTCTCCTTTCTTCTTCAGCACTAGGTGGTTTAAACTACAGCCTTCAGCAGTTGGGTGGGAACTGTATACGCCACCTTTACTACAAATAGAACTAGGAACTATGTTTTTCCTACTGGTACCTGGTGTGGCTCTGTGGGCTAATGCGCTGGACTGAGAAGTCAGTTTGAACTGCACAGTTGGCAGTTCAAGCTCACCAGCTGCTACACAGAAACCCAATACAGGGTCGCTATGAGTCGGAACCAACTCAATGGCACTTAACAACAACACCACATTTTAGCTAGTGAGAAACAGTTCTTACCGCTCCAGCAGCTCCCAAAGATAGCTATGATCTGCTATGTTCTCTCAGGAAAGCACATATTTTATAGGGCCATCTGTGGCAGTCTGGGTTAATGCGCCAGACTGCAAAGTCATTTGAATCACAAGGTTGGCGGTTCAAGCTCACCAGTCACTACTTGGAAACCCTATATAGGGTCACTATGGGTCGGAATCGACTCGACGGCACTTAACAACAACAACAACAACAACAACAAGTCCATCTGGAGTCCTGGTGTGGCGCTGTGGGTTAATGCGCCAGACTGCAAAGTCGTTTGAACTGCAAGGTTGACAGTTCAAGCTCACCAGCTTCTACTCAGAAACCCTGTACAGGCTCATTATGGGTCGGAACTGTTTCGACGGCACTTAACAACAACAATAACAACACAGGTCTACCTCTTTGTCTATTCTGCTGATTATTTTTGCCAATTTTATTCTCCTTTATTGTTGTTATGTGCTGTAGAGTCAGTTCTGACACATAATGACCCTGTGTACGGTTTCCAAGAAGTATCTGGAGGATTCCTTTATTCGCTTTAGTAACCACAGGACTCCTTTTTTCACCTTACTCACGATTACTCACCATCTCCTGTTGCTTTTCCCTAATGCTTTCTAAGAGAATCGATTATTAAGCACTTACTATAACTCTACTAAGGAGCTCTGGGAGTGTAGTGGTTACAAATCGGGCTGCGAACCGCAAGGTTAGCAGTTGGAAACTACCAGCTGCTCCGCAGGAGAAAGATGAGGCTTTATGCTCCCATAAAGATTTACAGCCTCAGAAACCCTGTATAGGGTCACTATGGGTCGGAACCGACTCGACGGCACATAACAACACCATAACTATACTAGATCCTGGGTTTCAGACTATACTGATTTTTTCTCATTCCATTCTCACATTCACCCTCTTAAAGGTGGCAGTAATTATCTGTTTGTTTTTACAAACGGATACATTTGGGCACAGAGTAGTTGCTGCCATGACAAAGCTACACAGCTCCTGGTTGTCAAGGTCAGGGTCAGAAGCTTGTATTATCATTATTCACTACTCTAACCCACACCCTCACCCACAGTCACTCCAGGCTTGCCTGTGGCTTTGGTATTATGTGAGTGACTTTGGCAGCAGAATGTCTTGGGCATCTTATGAATCCCAGGCAAGACGTTGTTGTCATACCTGAAAACCTCATCTTGCAGATTTCCATGCCAGTTACTTCCGTCCCTTTTCCAGGATTTCTGGAATCCACCACAGGGCAGAGTGTGAATCCCAGAGAGACTTTAAAGCCAACACCTCCATAAACTACACAATTTTAGTGAAATAAAAGGTAATCATCCTTCTTATAACAGAAGGAACCCAAACTTCATTCCAAAGATGCTAGTGAGTGGCCAAAGACAAAAGTTATGGTGACTTCTAGGAACTTCTAGAAAGATCAGGCATAAAGCTGAGTTTCTACATCTTTTTCTTTTCTTTTTTTTTAATCTGAGCAAATTAAATGGCCAGCTTTGATGTGGGAGGAAAAGCACCTCCAGGTAGCCCAAATTTCAGACACATTCCCCATATCCACATCTTGTCCCCTCACCCACACCCCCAGCCTCTCCAGCCATTGGAAGGACACAGTCTTCTGGACTATTCTACTAGGTCAGAATACAAGACAGAGCCAGGGAGGTCACAGAAGTGATGAGCCCCACTGAGTGGACACTTGTGCTACCCATGAGAAGATCTCTCCAGGGCTTATTCAAGACATTGCTAATGGATCGGAGCCCATCTCTGAGGAGCAATCCCGATCAAGGCTTGACCTGAGTGGATTTTAGGCATTCAGCTATGTACTGCTTAGTCTATAATACGCTGAGACACTTTAATGTTTAACTTCCCAAAGGCTTGCTATCTCCCCCAAACAAATGTTTGTCTGAATACATTCTTTATTGCTAGCTTATCCCCTAATCTTGCTCATTATCTTCTTGAAAGAAGCCAAAAATGATTTGGGCAACTTTCCTAAACAAAGGCGAGTAGTTAAGCCCAGAGAAGACAATCAATTAAATATCTAATTAGTGTTATAATTATATTCTTTGGGAAACACTGATTTTTTCTGCTCTTCAGTTGGTAGAGGGACCCTAGTGGTATAGTGGGGTAACTGTTGGGCTGTTAACTACAAGGTCAGCAGTTCAAACACACCACCCACTCTTCTGGAGAAGGGTGAGGCTGTCTGCTCCCATAAAGATCAGGTCTACCCTGTCCTATAGGGTCCCTGTGAATGGGAATTGAGTTGGTAGTGGCTGGTTGGTGCATTGCAAATAACTTCTCACATTGCAGGTTGCCACCAGCTTTGGAGTTAACGGTTCAAATTCAAAGAAATGTCCAGACATATATCACCTCCTTGGGAGATAAAATGTGGAAGAAGTATGGTTTTCGTTACCCAAAGTTGTAGGAGAAATGTCATAACTGGGTGCCTTTAAAGAAATTAATAGCTTTTTGTACAGTTCTGGAGGCTATAAGACCACACCAGGGTCTCAGTCATGCTGATTCCTTCTGTGAACACTTAGTTTCTAGGGCCTGCCAGTGAGCATTGGCATGCTTTGGGATTCCTTGGCATCTGTCTTTGTTCCGTGTCTTTGCATCTATTTGAATCTTTATTTATATACATAAAGCACAGAAGTGATTAGATTTAGGACCCATCGTACTCTGGTGTGGCCTCATTAACTTAACCAAGGAAAATCCTATTTTCAAACAGGGCCATATTTATAGTTACGTTGTTGTTGCTGTTAAGGACTGTCCAGTGGGTTCCAATTCAAAGCAACCCTGTATAGGATTTCCAAGGAGAGGCTGGTGAACCTGAAATGCCAACCTTTTGGTTCAAACCAACTTTGCAATCCAGCACATTAACCCACAGCACCACACCAGGAGTACATTTATAGGTATTTGTTGTTATTGTTAAGTGCCGTCAAGTCGGTTCCAACCCATAGCGACCTTGAACAGGGTTTCTGAGACTGTAAGTCTTTACAGGAGCAGAAAACCTGATCTTTCTCCCACAGAACAGCTGGTAGTTTAGAACTGCTGACCTTGCGGCTCGCAGTCCGATTCGTAACCACTACGCTACCAGAGCTCCTTATTTATAGGTATTTTTGATTTGTTGTGATGTGCCGTGGAGTCGGTTCTGACTCATAGCGACCCTACACAGGGTTTCCGAGGCTGTAAATCTTTACGGGAGCAAACCGCCTCATCTTTCTCCTGCGGAACCTCTGGTAGTATAAGAGTTAAGATTTCAGCATGTTTTAGGAGCTGCAGTTCAACCCGTAACAGATCATGAGTGTTCAAGCCTTGAAAGTGGCATCATCAAAATTCTGTAGGACAGAAGAGTAAAGAGAAGAGGTACCTAGAGGGAGAAGTAGAGAGAGGAAGAGGGGGCTGGTGCTAGGAGTAAGGAATGAGGAAGGAACGAATGGGGGAGGAGGGGGGAGGACGACAGAGGAGGAAGAAATGGAAGGGGACTGGTTTCAGTTCTTAAAACCACTGTTTTTTGGCATTCAATTAAGAGAGCTTTTACCAGGCAGTAGTTAAATTTTTATAAGGCAGAAGCAGAATGTTTGCAGAACGAACCATCAGCTGGGGCTATTTGTTCAGGTGGCTGGCTAGCCCCCAAATCAAAGTGCAGGTCACACATGATTATCAGCTGTTCAGAGGACTTGCTCCATGAAATGTGGCACCTGGTCCTGATTGGACTTTGCTCAGGTTTCTTGGGCAAGAAAACTAGATGTCAAATTGAATGAGAGTCTTTCTAGCTCACCAGTTGAGACAGAAAACGCAAAATTTCCTATCCACCCTCTGCCCCCTAGGAACTGCCAAATGCTTGTGGGTGAGGACTAAATGGATTGAAGCCAGATAAACACATTTCGTTAGTAATAATATCATCTTCAGTAAAGTCTAATGGCTGGGTAAAAAGCCAGTCTTGTGCAAAGGGATTTGAACTGAGAGACTTGCCCCAGGGTCTCCATGGCTGTGGCTAATTCAAGCATTTTGCAGTGACATGGTCCACCTGATTTGTTGAAATGTGGTGATATGGTTGAAGAAGTAAAACAATGTGCTTTTTGGGGGGCTGTATTAGTGTTTCTGACGTTTCATACACCGTATTGGGATATGCGCAATGAGGAACTAAAAAGCTAGTTGCCGCAGAGTCGACGGCATGTGTGTTCTATTAAAAGTGTGCTCTGTATGGTTCTCCCCAAGCCCCACTATGATCAAGAGGATTCCAACTCACAATGGCTCTGTATTGTTGCTAAATGCCATAGAGTCGGTTCCGATTCCTAGAGACCCTACATATAGGGTTTTCAAGGAGCAGCCGGTGAGTTTGAACCACCAACCTTGTGGTTCAAGCCGATCTTGTGGTCCAGTGCTTTATCCTACAGTGAAACATCAGGATAAAGCAGAGTAAAACAGCTCCTCAGTATTTCCAAGACTGTAAATCTTTACAAGAGCAGACAGCCTCATCTTTCTCCCAAGAAGGGTCTGGTGGATTTGAACCACTGATCTAGCTGTTATCAGTGGAACATTTAACCCACTGTGTCACCAGACTGTTTATATGCGTCTCAGCGGCTGCTTTTTCTGAAGCCGATCATCAAACCTTTCTTCTGAGGTGCCTCTGGGAGATTCAAACTACCATCTTTTTTATTAGTAGCTGAGTATGTTAACCATCTGCACAACCCAAGGACTCCAGATGTATGCAAAGAAATTTTAATTCTTTGGGGTAATAGAAAAAAGGCCATGCCTAAGAAATATTACCTAAAGCTGTAATGTGAAGATTGATGTTACAACAACATTAAAAAAAATAATAGCATTGCCTTATCTAAAGTCCTGCTTCCTTTCCAAACCATTACTGAGAAAGACCAGAATTGAAACGAACTCGCTTTAGCCTTTGCAGTCACAAAATATAAACTCTGCCAAAGTGTCAAGTAAATAACACATCGTCACTGAGTGCTTTGGACTAGGTGTTTCTAGCAGAGCTTTGAACCAGTTCAGGAATCTTCTGATGATCTTGTTAAAATGTAGCTTCTGATTCAGTATATCTGGGGTGGAAATGCAAATTCTCAGTGACAGAACCAAATGAACTGTTACTAGGTAATACCGTAAAAATATGAGACTTGGTCCTGAGAAGCAAGACTTACTGTGTTGAAACTAGGACCGTCCTGGGCATATTGGGACAACTGATGACCCGAGGAATAGCATACAACTAGAACCCATACAGACAACTTCTGTCTGCTTTTCAAGGTTTAGCTTCGATCTTTCCTTCTGAACACGTGGATCTCAAGGCTTTCCCGCTGAGACAATCCATGCCACTCTGATCTATACAGACTCCTCATTAGCACGTGGTGTGGCCCTGTAGGATAAGCACTGGACTGCTAACCATAAGGTTGTGTGTTCAAACTCACCAGGTGCTCCTTGGAAACCCTATATAGGGTGGCTAGGACACCAGACACTTAACAATAACTAGCTAGCACATGGAGCCCCTGGGTGGGGCAAACGGTTAATGCACTCAGCAGTTAATTGAAAAATTGGTAGTTTAAGCCCACCTAGAGGCACTCAGAAGAAAGACCTGGCAATCTACTATAGAAAAACCAGCCACTGAAAACCTATGGAGTGTAGTTCTGCTCTGATGCACGTGGGGTCACCATGACTTGGGATCAACTTGATGGCAACTAGTTTCTTTAGCACTTGGTGACATGTTGTGCTGTTGGGCTTTGCTATAGGATAAGCACTGGACTGCTAACCACAAGTTTGGCAGTTCAAACTCACCAGCCACTCCTCAGAAACCCTATACAGGTTGCTAGGAGTCACAATGACTTGACAACACTTAACGACAACAACAACAACCTCAAACCAGCAGCCACAGATCACGTGGAAACATGTTTGAAATACACAATCCCAAGCCCAATCCCCATAACTTTTCCCAGTTGTGGTGGAGAACATGTGAAACTGTTCACTAAGATTAGTAAACAAGCACAGGTAAACCTTTGCTTACCTGGCTTCCTGGACTCTTTATGGCAGTTGGGGGATTGTGCATTTAAAAAGAAGCTTTGCTTCTATGGGAAGGAGCTATGGGGCTGGGACCTAGATGCCAGTCATATCTAGAAGCAGAATCTTTGATGTGGTGAAAAACATGTGAAATTGTTCACTACAGGTTAGTAAATAAGCACAAGTAAGCCTGTGCTTACCTTGTATATTGGGGAATCCAACACTGGGCACATAGCCAACACTCAGTTCCCTGAAATTCTTTACAGCACCGGAGCACCACCGGAGAGGTGAATAAGCTGATTGGATCAGTGGCTGGTTTTTCTATAGTAGATTGCCAGGTCTTTACTCCCTCCAACCAGCCCCCATCATTTCTTCCCTCCTCAGCCTCCTCTCTCAGGGCACATCTTAGTTTCTGCAGGAGTTCACAGACCAAAGAAGAAAGCAAGCACCCCAAAACGGCACTGTGATATTTCATTTAGGAATGTTGTGGACGTTTGTCATTCTTCTTGGCAACTTGGCATCTGAACCCCTTCCTACGTAAGGGGAATTCCTTCACCTTAACTGTTGGTAGTAGGTGCAGAGACAGAAAGTGTCAGAAGCTTTCTGCTTTCCTTTGTGGACAATAGCTTGAGTCGTAAGACCCCTAGAGCCTGTTCCCACATGCTAACTAAAGGTGTAAGGGTGTGATGTGGGCTGTCCCATTCAGAGGTTCTTCTCGCTGAGCTCAGAAATCAGACTGGTTTTGAGGAGAAGCCCAAGCTCAGTCCAAGCCTTCCTGGGTGGGGAAGGTCCTGGAGGTGAAGGAGTGTTACCAGCAGCTTGGGCGGAGGAGAGTGCTGACTCCAAGCCATCAAGAAAGGCACTGCTTTCCTCCTTGTGCCAGGCCTACATCAAGGGGATTTTTCTGTGGACTCTGAACCTGGGTTTCAGAATTTCCGATTCCGAGAACGACTCAGTGTGCTTTTAGTAAATTCCTCGTTGCTTTCTTGTTAGTTACTTTCAAGTTGATTTAGATTCATGGTGACCCCAGGTGTGGACAGTGGAATTGTTCCACAGGATTTTCAAGGCTACAAACTGCCCAAAGCAGACCACAAGGCCTGCCTTCCAAGATGTCCCTGTGTGGATGCAAAACACCAACCTTTTGGTTAATAGTTGAGCCATTAAGCATTTGCACAACCCAGGGACTCCATCATTTCTGCTCATATGGTTTCTTTTGCTGATAATATAGAACACTGATGTCAAAGGAGGTAGATGCTGAATCGTGTAGGTAAAAACCTCCCTTCTAAAGAAACAGGGCTGTGGGTATCAAAGAGGCAGGAAATACCATGGGATTCAAGAAGACTCATCAATGAAAATCAAAGGGATTATGTTTTCCCTAAATGTGGACCCAGCAGTGACTTGATTATATCGGAAAGTATTCAGGCAAATTCTAGGGATGAAAGGAATAGCGTACACACTGTACTTTTGAACACAGGAAGAGAAGGAGTAATAATAATAATTTTTTTTTTTTTTAACTTGGGAAACAGCTTGTTCTGGCATAACTGTACTCAGTCAATCCATCAAAAGCTATTTCGTGAACACCTACCATATGTAGACTTGGCTGAAATTTTGCCCAGTCTGGTTGGTGGAGAGTGTCCAAGCCTAGACTCACAGCACCAACAACTGGAATCAGTTAGAGTGATTTGTAGTCTTCAGAAAATTTTGAGCAATTCAATGTCCTAGTAAACCTTTCTTTCACCCTGGAGTTCTTTTTTGCTCCTTGCTGAGTGATGTGAGGAGAAGAAAGGAAATGGTGTCCTCCAATAGATTTACTCATTGTGGCCAGTCCTTCACTCTTAGAGACAAAACAAATACCACAAAGATAAAGAGAGAGGGGAAAAAAATCTTATATTGTTGCAGAAATTGCTACAATTAGCAAATTTTCCAGTGGAAACTTGACCCTCGTTGGCTGGAAACATCCATTTGTAAAGCCCAAAGTAGGAGAGTTTCCCTCAGGAGCTGTGGACTGTGTTCCTCCAGAGCTTGGCTTGTTCTGGCTGAGAATACACTTGGAAAATCTTACGTAACAGAACTCAACTGTCCATTGAACACAGATCACAGTGGGAACTCGGGGAGGTGAGTGAGGTGGTACATAGTCCATGATGGAAATCAAAGGACATGTAGAGACAGGATAACAATATAGGGCTGGCTTCATTCCTTTCTGGACATCAAGTTGGTTTTCCTTCCTATCAAGTGATGTCAGTTCAACACAGTAGACAATTTCTGAGTATCTCTGTACACCCAGTTGAAAACTTCCAGAAACAATGGAACTGGCGTGTCTTGGAAAGGGATTGGCTATTCTATGGGATTTATGTCTTTGTGGATCTGGGTTACTGTCAGAGTGATAGAATTTGGTTTATCCAAGTGTAGTGGTTACGAATCGCTCTGCTAACCTCAAGGTTGGCAGTTCGAAACTACCAGCGATTCCACAGTAGAAAGATGAGGCTTTTGCTCCCGTAAAGATTTATAGCTTCAGAAACCCTGCATAGGGTTGCTATGGGTAGGAACTGACTCCACGGTACTTAACAACAACAACAAATGGCTTAAATGTTTTTGTTTTTTTAAGAATCTGTGATCGTTAAGGTTTTGTATCAACTTGACTGGGCCAAGATGGGTTTTCTAAGCTGGTTCTCAGTTCTGACTAGTTTCAATGGCACTGGTAGCTATGTTTCTATTAAGTAAAGTAATGCTGGTGGTGTGCCATGGGTTTGGTTCCCACTCATGGTGACCTGTATGAGGCAACTCCACGGCACATCACCACCACCATCACCACCACAGTGACCTATTTAGGGCTTCCAAGGCTGTAAATCTTTATGGGAACAGAGAGCTTCACCTTTCTCCTTCTGGCAGTTGGTAGAGTCAAACATTTTTTTTTTTTTTAAACACTCAGGCATATATAATAATTTACATCACCAAAGGGCACATTCTTCAAGTCGACCTCCTGGCCACCAGCTCTCAGTCCCTCTCTTTCCATGAATCCAGAGTCCTCAGCTACTCCCTCTCTCCATGTCCCTACTTCTGCCTCCATCTCTGGTGTTGCTGCTTCTCTGGATAAGGTCTCGCATTCCGCTTGTGCTCTTCTCCCTTAATGGTCCTGTTTCTGAACTGTAAGATTAGCTACTCCCCCATTTTCGATACCAAAATCCTAGCTTTACAGTTGTAAGGTTACAATTAGTCATGATAACTATTACTTGCTATTGAATCATAAGAATCTTATCCCCATCTCTTTTTACCAGACCCATCTAGATAAGATGAAAACTATTCAGTGGGGACACTTTCTTCCCCCACACACTCTTAAAGTAAACTCCCCCTTGAAACATTGTAAACCAGTCACGTCGTGCCTTTATTGCCCCCTCATTCTATGTAGCCAATGTCTAAGTTGCCCGTCCCTATCTACCCTGTGTAGAGAGGGGATAGCATTGATAATTGATGTGAAGACTCCTTCCCTCTCTGTTGGTGTTTAGAGTTACTATCTCCATAATATAGGTCAAATTCATCAAATTGTAGCAATTTACCCTTGTTTCCTTTATCAAATAGATTCAAACTTTTGACATTGGAATAAAGTTGTTGTTGTTGTTAAGTGCCGTCGAGTCGATTCCGGCCCATAGCAACCCTGTCAAGTCAATTCTGACCCATAGCAACCCTGTAGAGAGTTTCCAAGGAGCAGCTGGTGAGCTTGAACCACCGACCTTGCAGTTCAAATGACTTTTTAGTCTGCCGCATTAGCCCACAGTGCCACACCAGGACTCCTGGGGTCAAGTGGGCACTGCTAATCCATGGTGTGGGGTGACAGTGTTAATACACACAATGTCACCACCTGTAGATCAAGCATTGGTAATAAGCGAGACTCAAGATGATCATGTGTTTGATTCTTTCATGCAATTTTGTGAGGATGCGAAGTTGGTTGTGGAGAAAGGAAAAAATTAAACACATATGCTACTGACAAGAACCAAGTGGTGAATGAACGAAGCCAGCTTAGGGTTTCAGAGTTACAACTGAAGCCCTGCATAAAATACCTTAAACTTTTCACTTGTGCCATGAAAAAGGGCCTTACTTCTTGTCATAACAGAGCATAGTGTCAATAAAGAAAATCAGAGTCTTTTCATAACAGTGCCCAAAGTACAATGCCAACTGAAATTCCAGTCTTGAATGGTGTCTGATGTTAAAGTGAAGGCATTGATTGGGAAGAAATGGGATCCTAAAAATTGGGATGTTGTTGTTGTTGAGTGCCATCGAGTCGGGTCCGACCCATAGCGACCCTGTACAGGGTTTCCGAGGGTGTAAATCTTTACGGGAGTAGAAAGCCTCATCTTTCTCCCGCGGAGCGGCTGGTAGTTTCGAACCGCTGACCTTAAGGTTCGCAGTCCGATTCGTAACCACTACGCTACCAGAGCTCCTCTGGTATGGGTACACGTTATTGTTGATGTTCTTAGGTCCATTGAATTGATTCCAACTGATAGCGACCTAATAAACAACAGGAAACACTGCCCTATCCATGCCATCCTCACAGTGGTTGTTAAGCTAGAGGCCACTGCTGCTGCCACTGTGTCAATCCATCACACTGGAGGTCTTCCTGTTTTTCACTGACCCTCTTTTTCACTTTACCAAGCTTAACATCCTTCCTCAGGGATTGGCCATTCCTGATAACATGTCCAAATATGAGACTTGAAGTCTCGCCGTCCTGACTTCTAAGTAGCATTATGGCTATACTTCTTCCAATACATATTTGTCTTTTCTTCTAGTGATACATGGTACCTTTAATATTCTTTTCCAACACTCCAACAGCATAACTCAAATACATCAATTCTTCTACAATCTTCCTTATTGTCCAACTTTCACATGCATATGAAACTATTGAAAATATCATAGTTTAGGTCAGGTGCATCTTAGTCCTCAAATTGACATCTTTGGCAGTTGAATACTTTAAAGAGGTCTTCTGAAGCAAGTTTACATAATGTAATACATCATTTGATTTCTTGACTATTGCTTCCATGAGAATTGATAGGGTATCCAAGCAAAATGAAGTCTTTGACAACTTCAATCTTTTCTCCATTTATCATGATGCTATTTAATGGTCCAGTAGTGAGGATTTTTTTTTTTTTTTTACATTGAGGTGCAACCCATACTGAAGGTTGTAGTCTTTAACTTTCATCAGTATATAATGCCAGAAGATGAGCGCATCAGGTTGGAAGGCACTCAAAATACGACTGGGGAAGAGCTGGCTCCTCAAAGTTGATTTGACCGTGACAATGCAAGTGGAGTGAAGATTTCAGGGCCTTTGTTTGTTGTTGGGGTACAACTCAAAATGAGGAGAAACAGGTGCAAACATCCATTGATAATCAGAACATTAAATGTACCAAGTATGAATCTTAGAAAATTGAAAGTTGTCAAAAATAAAATGGAACACATGAAGATCAATATCCTAGCCATTAGTGAGCTGAATCTGATAATCATATGGTTTACTATTCTGGGAATGACAGATTGAAGAAGAATGTCATCACATCCATCATCAAAAAAGAACCTTTCAAGATCTGTTTTGAAGAACAGAGCTTTTGCCTTGTTACTGGGCCTTTAGTGGAGACTGAACAGCTAAGCATGGGTCACCAAGTTACCATATGACCTAAGCTACCCATTATGAATTGGGTGTTGTCTGACCCACAGAGTCATAAAGTTTGATGTGCACAGCAGCACTGCATCATTAAATGGATATGGTCCTATGACTGGGCTCAAGCAAGACATGAAGGCACAAGTAAGTTGCATGAGAAAGTGGCCTAAGTACCCATGGTCTCCATTACTGTCACATTACCTTTCCTCTCCCAGTCTACACCTATGGCTGCATGGGGAGTTCTTTATGATCAGTTCGTTGAGGAAGAGAAAACTCATGCTTGGTTTACAGATGATTCTGTATGACATGCAGGCACCACTTGTAAGTGCATTACAGCAATAGCATTACAGCCCCTTCCTGGGACTTCCCTGAAGGACAGTGATGAAGGGAAATCTTCTGAATGGGCAGAAACTTGAGCATTGCATCTGGTTGTTCATTTTGCTGGGAAGGAGAATGTATACAGATGTGGAACTGTATACTGATTTATGGGCTGTGACCAACAGTTTGGCTGGATTATCTGGGATGTGGAAGGAACAGGATTGGAATATTGGTGACAAAGAAGTGTGGTGAAGGAGTATGTGGCTAGACCTCTCTGAATGGGCCCCAAAGTGATGATATTTGTGTCTTATATAAATAGGTACCAAAGGGTTGCTTTGGCAGAAGAGGATTTTCGCAATCAAGTGGAGAGGATGACATGTTCTGTAGAAACTAGTCTTCCTCTTTCTCTGGCCACGTCTGTCATTGCCCAATAGGCTCATGAACAAAGTGGCCATGGTGGCAGAGATGGAGGTTAGGCATGAGTTTAGCAGCATAGGCTTCTACTCACCAAGGCTGACTTGGCTACAGCCACTGCTGAATGAAACAACACTGAGTCCAAGATAGATATGGGACCATCCTTCAGCGACATGAGCCAGAAACCTGGAGACAAGTTGATTATATTGGACCACTTCCATCATGGAAAGGGTTGTGTTTTGTTCTTACTGGAATAGACATTTGTTCTGGATATGGATTTGCCTTATCTGTATGCAGTTCTTCTTCTAAAACTACCATCAGTGGACTTACAGAATGCCTTATCCATCTTCATAGTAGCCCATACAGCATTGTCTCAGATCAAGGGACCTACTTCACAGCATATGAAGTGCAGCAGTGGACCCATTCTTGTGGGTTCACTGGTCTTACCATGTTCCTCATAATTTTGAAGCAACTGACTTATTTGAACAATCGAGTGGCCTTCTGAAGACATAATTTTGGCACCAGCTAGGTGTCAGTACCTTTCAGGGTTGGAACAACGTTCTCGAGGAGGTTGGATATGCTCTAAACCGGTATCCAAATATGGTGTTGTTTCTCCAGTAGCCAAGATTCATGGGCCCAGGGACTAAGGGATGGAAATGGGAATTACATCGAACCCTATTATTCCCAATGACCCACTTGCAAAATATTTGCTTTCTGTCCCAGCAACCCTATGCTCTTCGGGTCTGGATGTTTTAATTCACTGGCTTTGCTTCTCTAGAGAATCCTGCCTATGACAGAACTTATTGTTAAGAGAACTAATGAATAATTTGAAAGATTTTGTTAAATCCTGTGTTTAGCTATTGGTTAATATCACCTGGCCTTTTTCAGTATCTTTGAAACACAATTTGGGACTTCTGCTATCTGCATGGAAATGCTATTTTGATGCTAGGGGATGAATGCAAAGGCTGGTGGAGCAGAAAAGTAGAAGACTGTAGCCCAGATTAAATCGTATTTGAAGTTTCTTTATGGAAGAGAATAAATGCTTTGTCTGTAAGCTTAAACTCAGATATTGAAGTGAATGCCGTTCCTACCTCATAAAAGCTCAACATGTTGGCATCATTCAAAGGAAAAAAAAAAGATTTCTTAACTATCTAATAATGATGGTTTCACTAAGTAAAATACCGTAACAAACACAACTGATTTTGAGGTGCCTATTTAGTAAACATTCATAGTAACCACTAAGTAAGTGGTTTCAAACCCACAGCCACTCCTTGGAAACCCTATAGAGGGTCACTATGAGTCAGAACCAACTTGATGGCACTTAACAACAGCAACAATAAGTGGGTAACAATTTAAATCCACCCTGTGGCATCGCGGAAGAAAGACTTGGCAATCTACTGCTGTAAAATGCATTGTTGTTGTTAAGTAGCGGTGGAGTAAGTTCTGACTCATGACGATCCTATATAGGGTTTCCAAGGCTATAAGTGTTTGTGGGAACAGAAAACCTTATCTTTATCCCTCAGTGCAGCTGGTGGGCTCAGACCACCAACCTGGTTGTTCACAGTCTAATGCTTATTGTACAGAACCATTAATTGAAATAGAGAATGAGGAGGAGAAGTTCTTTGGAATGAAGATGCTATCTAGGAAGAAGGAGTGATGAACTACTTCCAAATATTTAGTCACTGAAAACCTTATGAATAGCAGACAAACAGAGTCAGATATAGTGCCAGAAAATGAGTCCCTCAGGTT